>NC_060251.1:25166782-25475939 GCF_921293095.1 Ischnura elegans | reverse complement strand
TTCGAATCCGTTCGCAAAATGTCCACTAGACAACAAAGAGCATAAGGCTATCCATTTATTCCCAATATTGGCAGTAGTGCATTTGCACACGAGATTAATAACATAAAACTTTTTTGAATGTCTTACATCAAATAATCACGAATAAATTGCTGTTAATAGCCCTAATTTTGCCCCTTATCTTCGTGAAAGCGTGGCGTCTTTAACATCAGCTATGTGAGTGGCGAATATGATAAATCCATTTAGATGTTCGGTTGGTGACAACAATTCATGGCCGACTGGAGAACCCTCAATTGAGGGGGTGGGTGATAAGGGGTACAAGTGATTTTTTTCCTAAACCGAGTCAGAAACAGACATTAGGTAAGAAAACAAGCGAGACCAACTATGCATTTAGCAGTGCCTTTGATTTTCCACTATGGGTGGTTTCCATTCATGCGAATCACGCGTCGTCTAGTGGCGACTCACTGAAACTGTTTCTAACTCTCCAATTCCTGCGCTTAGTAGTTTTTTTTTTTGTCACAACAGTCTGCGACACACACTGAATGTAACTCGAAAACCGCGACGCAAGTCTACTTTTGTCGACGTGTGTCGATGAATAGAAACCACCCAATGTCAGCACAGAAGAGAAACTCACTTGTACCCCTTGGAAACTAAGTTTTTGTAGATTTCTTCTAGCAATTAAAAATGCCAAGCTGTTTAGGGGGGAAAAAATCACTTGCACCCCTCGGTTTCTCACATCCTCAATGTTCATATTCGCGAGCAGTTCTCTCCAAAGCCGTACCCAGCGGGGGCCAGCTGCCCCCCCCCAGAAGCAAAAGAAAATTTAGATCTAAATGAAATTTTTGAATATTTTTTATCCAAATAAAGTAATATTAGTATATAACATGTAATTAAAATAATACTTTTTCCGAGGAGATAACTTTAAAAAATAATAAATCTCATAATTTTCTTGAAATTTTGGTTCGTAACCTTTTCTGTGTTACGATTTGAACGGCTTGCCCCCCCCCCCCCTCTAGTTTTGACCCTGGGTACGCCCATGGATCTCTCCCGATACTTCGCACTGTTTGACTCACCGCCCTCCTTGGCGGCCACCAGCGCCTTGGCGTCCTTGGCTCCCTTTGCGTCTTCGTCCTCTTCATCCTGGGCGGCCGGCAGATACTTCTCCACGCACCACTCGACAGCAGAGACAGCGGTGCGGATGCCCGCAGTCGCCACACCCACGCCAGCCACGATCATCTTCTTGGCGGCAGGGGCATCGGGCTGCGCCGGCTCATTCAACTTGCCCAGCCCCGCGGCCACGTACTCGCGGGTCGAGTCCAGAATCTGAAGGGCAGAGAGACAAGGGTAGTCTACATTCGATCGTGCACTCAACATAAACTAGTTCAATATTCTCTAATCCTATCCAAGCATTGAGAAAAGGTGCTCTTATTATATTACCAAATCTTAATTTTTTTATGTAAAAAATATTTTCAAACAATTTCATGAAAAGATTTAACTTAAGGTGACTTCTTCCATTTACTTGATTTAAATACAGTTCTTGAGACAATTTATCACACTTCACGTGGGAATAAATAAAATCGGTGATATGAGTATTACCTACATGTCTTACATAGGGCAAGTTATTTTCATTTATTATTCTAAGGTCAATTCATAATTAATACAAGAATTAAATTAATTCATGTTTATGTAAGATTTCACTTTTTCCCGGCGTATGATGGCGGTGAATTCTTCTCGGGTTTCCATCCGGGTGAGCTCCATCTCCATCGCTGCCGACGTTTCGATAGAATCCTTTTCTATAGTCATCGGCCCTGATGACGATAGAAAAGGATTCTATCGAAACGTCGGCAGCGATGGAGATGGAGCTCACCCGGATGGAAACCCGAGAAGAATTCACCTAATTCATGTTTACTTCAAATACCACACGTCACACCTCGACTATGTGGCTGATTTGTTAAAATAAAATAAGACTAATAAAATTTCTCATGTGCTGTTAAATCCGGCTAAAACGTACAAGATTATTGGTTAAGTGTGACTACTCACGTGCTAGTATGTATTGACAAGGATAGTTTCTAAATTTTAAGCGAGAAATTATCGGATGAGAGGAAAGAAATACTGCTCAAATACGCATGAAAACATACGAGGGTACCTCGATCAAAGGACATATTCTCATAGGTCACGGTGACTCCAATTAGTATAGATGCACTGGCTTGTTGGAAATCTCTATGCCACCCAGCAGACGCGAATATGGGTATCAGGTTTGGAAGATAAACTGAGACGTATTGGCAAAATTAGCAGTGCCGGAACTCACATTCCTAAGCTTTTTTAAGAAGTGAAATATAACTAAGTGTATAAATATTACTCTAGGTGTATTTTTATTACAAGTCGTTATTTAAATTTTAATACTAAATTCTTTGTTTTGGTTACGAATGCATAAATACGTAATTTGAGCCAACAAAATTGAATAAAATGTTATTTCACTAACGTGTCTTTTGTTAACCAGTTCCGCAACGGCGTTCCAACGCGTTCCGGCATCATGACACCACTGAAGATAATGGCTGAGAACTCATCTACGATTAGTAAAGAATTGTTTGAAGGATATTCAAGAGTGACTATGAGGGAAGTGAAGAGTCAAAATTGAGAGCGTGAAGCTGTAAGTAAGAGGACGCTGGACGCTATGAGAAAAAGATATTTGACGCGTTTGAAATGTGGGTGTACAGAAAAATGGAGACTGAAATGGGCGTAGAAGAGAATCTCTCGATACGATATAATTATTTTAATTTTAAATTTCACACAATACATTTGAAAAAGCGACTCTAGGATTTTACTTTTAGAAACATTGTTGAATAATTCCTTCGCGTGTCAACTTTGAACCAAGATTTTAATGAGGGGAGGTACAAGATGTGGGTGACGTGAACCTTCGAAAGGCGTAAAATAATACCATGATAGAGTTCAAAATACTGGTTAAGAGAGGAAGGGAGAGTAAGAGAGAATTCTGGAATAGTGCGAAGCCGACGAATTGGAGGAATTACTTAGTGTGAGGGGTTCGCTTCCCTGGGATTTGAACCCGGGCCCAGATGATGGGAGGCCATCACTAGCGACAACGCCCTCCCCACCCTAAAACTTGTTAAAATGCAGCTGGCTACTGATAATGACGATTACCTGGCGGGGTGGCATCTTAATGACTGGCACCTTCTCTTCAACAATGTCGATTCCTTTGCACAGAATGTTGTCGACTGCGTGCAACGGAGTCTCGAGACGAGAGGCGACTGGAACCAGGGCTGCGGTGCTCACAACCTCGGCATGGTTCAGGGTCCAACTCACCACGCTGTTCGAGTCCTAAAAGTACAATCAAAATATTTTTCTATGGAAAGAATGGGAAATTTCAACGGCCTTACAAAATGGTGGTCTTATGAAGTTGTGCACTCCCAAAAATATATTTTTGCGTCATTGGGCAATGTATCTATCCGAAAGTTAATTTTTTGAATAATTAATTTAGCATTAGAGATAAACTGACGTATTTTACTATTTTATATGGATACTTAACGTATGATATTTAAATTGATAAAAAAATAATAGTACTCAAACTCTCTTGTCTCCATCAGTCTGGGTTTCACTTAGAAATACCATAAGTTAAATATATACGAAGCAATAGCATTTAGGCAACTTCAAACCGCAAGTTAATAGAGACGAAAAAATATGTAAACTAATTAAAATACATTAAGAGCAACATAAGCTATGGACATAGAGCACTACAATTACAATACCTATCGAGAGAGAATGAGAATAATTACAATATAATTTGTAATCTTCTTAATTTAATTCCTAAGTTATTGTGGTAGAGGATGATAAAATTATGACCATGCCGAGAACATAGCCCACCATGCAATATTTTCTTATGCAAAGCCGCAATTGGCATCCTATAATATCGTGTCAATCAAGACTCTTGAGATTACAAAGAAAACCTCGCCAATTTGCGTGTCCTGCTAAGTGCGAAGTCTGAGTTAGGATCTTAAAATCTGCAGTTCAAATAAATATGATATGAGGGTAATAGAGGCAAGCCATTCATTTAATGTCTGAAGTGTGTACCAGCGCTTTCATTTATCTAAATTAATCTATGACAAGAAGTCCATATGCACGGGTTTCTTTTTAGGGTAAGTGGTCTCTGCTGTTTGAAACATTCAAACAAGTGTTGCGTCACGAGCGAATTCAAGCAATTGAAATTCCATGAGATTTCTTTCATGGCAGCGAAAAAATCTAGGTATGTACAAATTTTGAAGTCAAGGAAACTATGTATTATTATTCAGATTTACTCTACGCTATTAAGCTGATCCGTATAGGCTGCCTCGAAAAATTCAATGCCGTGTGTTTCTCCACGCCATTATTTGGACTTCCTATTCTTGCGCCACAAACATGAATAAAGTATGGGAATTTTATCTTAATTTTTAAATAGGATTACAATTAAATTAATCTAAGGTTTGAACCTCGCCCCACTGATAGGCCAACCATTCCCCTATACATTAGTAAAATGCAACCCTATATAAATGTGTCAATATATGACCTAAGAAAAATAAAATTCTAGTTCCGTACACACTGTTGGGTACAACTGCACTCGAATGTGAAAAGTCTACCAGCGTCACATCCGCGTGACCATGGTAATATTTACATTGCGGCTCGAGTCCACAGTATCGTGGAGAAAGGACGAGGCGAACGGGGAAATGTCGGTAATCGGATTTAGCGGCATTGCGTAAAAGTTTCCCGACCTCCCTTTCTCCCTTCCATTCGCCGATGAGAGGAACACTGCGCGCTCTACCTCCTGGCCACAGGTAACACTGTTGGGTCCCTTTAATAAGCCGAGAGGAAACCTTAGTGGGGCCGACATTCGAAGGAAACTTATGCAAAAGGTCTCCTGGAAAGGTGGGGGAATATAAACGTCCTTGCACACAACGAGAAGGAAAAATCCAGTCCATTGAGAAATTGTGTGCTGCAGGCAGGCGAACCTAACCGCTTGGTGCATTTCCGAACGAAATGCCATCTCTTTCCGCACGGAACTACATTAACCCTCACTAACTCAGAGCTACCTCAGGGAGCAATCAAATTTCTAGATTTTTCATTTTGAAAATTAGAAAATTTTGTTCTTAATCATAATTATCGTGGCAGCTAAATTTTTCTTCATTACAATTTACACCACTAAATGATGCGTGGTTTAGATATTTCCCAAATAGAACAGAAAATGTATACATTTATAATGTTACTTAGAAGCAACACTGGGTTATAATGGGTTGAATGCCCAACTTAAACTATGCTTTGGATTTTTTTTCACAAATGGGGATTCTATTTATTACATTGAACCTTCCATCAGATATGACAGCCTCGGTTTCACATCCAAATCATATAATTTTCTTCCGCTCCGTGCACTAATAACTGCAAGCTAATAAAATTATTCATTAAAAATTTCCCCACAAGTTTTTTTAACCTTCTTTCTAGGCCTTTTCCATCCAACAATAATTAGGGTTAGGTAATTTTACCATTAAAATGTATTTGAATAGTTACTGCCTTACATTGCTATTGCCGTTTACTCGCTGTAAACTTTGCCATAAAATATAAACAAGACTAATTGATTTTTCGTATGATTACTGTCATTAATTCCTAGAAGTTCAGGACAGCGAGGGGGAGATTGTACTAATTATCCTGTTATTATTTTAAATTATTTGAATGAGGACCAGTTATTAGGCTGGTATTTCTTCAGTGCTGACCGAAAGACAAGTTTTAACTAGTGATGAAAAATAATTGATGAAAAATAGTAAATATTTGATGCCCAATGAAATATTTGAACTCCATCTTTGGACCACGTAATCCTACAGAATCGTTCATTAGCCTATGAATATTGGGACTGAAATAGCAGCGTGAGGCATGGATAAACGCTTTGAGATATGACAATCTATTCTGTATCACGGGAGGCTCAGCGCTTATCAGCAGGCATTTATCCTGCAGCTGGCTCACGTGGAGATAAATGCATTAACAGCAAATCCGAACTTTGAATCGATGGAACGACTGCTTGTGTGCAGATTTTCTGTATCTCTGATGCTTCATATAATTACGTAACATATCCAAGATAGTAGTCTGGCTATTGGATTCCACCATAATATTTAGTGACTGCACTCTTTCTCATGGTTCAGCAATTTACTAAATAATTACTTGTATCTATGTAAGATTATACGAAACAAAAGATTTCCTGCTCAAGTCAATCAAAGAAGGCTAAGCAGTGTGTGTCGTGATTCCTTAAGCAAAGCCTTACCAGTCGAAACCTCGAATAAATTAACGTAAAAATACAAAGAATTTAAAAATTGTTTTCATATTCCTCTCCAGCCACAGAAAAGATAAAATAATACTGTAGTTGAAATTTTAGCACTATCGATGTTGAATAAATTGATATGAAGTATTGTCTACCGTAGAAAAGTTAGCTTAACCCAATACAAAAAGTGTTAACGATAGCCACCATCTGTTCGTCATTCTTAATTTGCAATGTGTAATGTACAATGATAAAATCAGACGCCAATGAGATACATGGGTAGTGAAAAGACTATGCATGATGACAGTATTATGGCTTATTACAACCGTAAAGTACTCATGAAAATTATAATTATTTAAGTGTGAATTAAATTTAAAAAATTGGCATGTTTAATAATAAATGGGGAAAACTGATCTCACTTAAATTGCAGAGGACTTTTTTTACCAGCCTCCAGATTTGAAAACCGAACTCGTTTGGTATTAGGTGACAAGTAGTTTTATGATGCCTGGACAAACCAATGAAGAAAAACATGTTTTCATGGATTTTATTTTAGGATATTTGATTCAAAACGCTCAACTAAAAGCTAATACAGCGTTAGCATTACTTTCACTGTCATTCACGTATAGGCAATCCGGATAACGAAGATTTTGAAATAGTTTGAATGGGGTGGCAGTAAGGTCAAGTCCTGTGGTTGATAGGGAAGGCCCTCTAGTTATCTCGAGACTTAGGAGGGGAGAGAACTTTCTCGCTCCTTTCCTTCCCATTAACCCCACCCCAGTTTGACTGCATTCTCTCTGCACTGAGAGGCTTGGAGCTGTTTAGAGGTCGAGGCTAGAGCCATTAATGCTCATAAGTCCAGTGGCGTTATGAGCGAGTGATATCACCACACATCCATAGAGCGTTCACACTGTCTGCATTGTTAATGCGGGTCGCCCTAATTAAGTTGTAGACATGAGTAACTGATAGCCTAACACATTTTTTTATAGCTTAATGATTACTTTTCAAAATATTACGATATTATAAGCCCATAAAATTTAAAACGTGAATGTCAAAATAACATATTTTACGTTTTAAACAATTCTAATGAGGAACTTGCATGGGTCGTAGATTGCTCTAAAAACTATTTTGAATAAGTCAAATGGATACATTAGCTCGCAAAAATACCTTCAGTTTCTCCATTCAACATCAAAAGAAATAAAAAAATTGCATTTAAAATCGAGAAAAATGTCTCTGAGCCGACCACTGCGCGAAGACACCCGAGCGTTGCCGAGGCCAGGCGTGACGTCATAGGTGCCTAAACAACCGTAGGGAGTAGGGAAATACGCTGAGCGCATGGTGTAAAATTTGTTTTGAGGGAGTATTTAGCCGCTTATCGTCACTTTATTTTGTTCTGTTATTCTTGGGCAAGTTTTCCTATTGCTATTGTGCCTAGATTATTACTTGGGATATTAATAATGCGGCATCTGGATGATAAAGTACAAGCGTTTCACTTCGTATGTTTTAGTAATCAGAAAAATGGATGATAACGTTACCACTCGTTCGAATAGTACACCTGAAATTCATCTACATCTACATAATGCCCCGCAAGCCGCCTAAAAGGCGTGTGGCATGGGGTGTTAGGACACCAGCCTTTTTTTAGGACACCAAAAATTGATGCTCATGGAATTTTTTAAGACAAATTATTGCTATACGTCGGCGGCAAATCGAGTTGTAAAAGAAACTTTTAATACTGGAGGATAACGATCGTAAGCTGTGCTGTTGACATTAGAGTAAGCTGTGCTCTTGAATTTGGCAACACCGAATTAACGGAGAAGGTAGTCCTATCCGTCCTACGGTACGAATTCACAGCAAAACAGTCTGCACACAATCCACATGTGAGATCGCGAATCGGTTCCGCTGCCAACACACACACAAACTATAACCTATTTCAATAATATAGGTAAATCCATAAACAATATACTAGCATATACCATAAAAATATAGTGGGAAATAGGCAAATACTCTCATCAAAAACTGGATGTCACTATCACATTCTTATATTCATCACGTACAACTTACAATAACAGAACTCGTTATGATGAATACAACTATTTATTCACTGATTTAAACCCTTAAATTAGCCCACACAAGTGACTTTTCTCACTACTATTCGTTGAAATAATGGAATAACAAACTTCACTCACAGTTTTTATTTCAATAGCGTGATCGTGAAATGTCATATCTACGGTGAACAACGGAGATTAGCACGCCACTGACAATTTTTACACTACTGTTAGACATTTATCGATAGCGTAATAGCACTTTTTACAATTCAATCACGATGGAACACTGATAACTCTTGGCCGATATTTTTCAACCTTGTCAAACTTTGTGCATTACAACCACTGGCACTGTGATTATTAGTAGTAGCTTAACGGGAGATGTCACGTTGAAAATAACACTATTTTGGCACAAAAATGTTCCTAGATGTCTCCAATCAGCGAGCAAAAGTTGCACTGACTGGAATTCACCCCATAATACAAGCACATACAGTCCTAAACGACGAATTCTCCGGTACCTACGAATAAACGGATGAAGTTATGGTATATAAAAGCTAAGCGGACATTAGTAAACATCAAAATCGTTCTAATTACATACTTAAATGAATGATATGCCGTCGATAACATCAACTTACAATTAACGTATCCCCCGTCCAATGGCCGTGGCTCAGACTCCTACAAGGATGTTATTTAGGTATTATAAAATTTTTGGTTTAACTGCTCCAGTTTTATATTTTATGCCCGTACTCAGATATTAATATTATAAATAATGCAAAATATGAGGGCTTCCAAGCCTCTATCGTCGGATATTTATCTCTAAATATAAAATAATCAACACGTATAACAAACGAAGCTCTCACAACTGCTGGCAACTATTACAAACAATCACAACAATAGCTTCGCGTGATGTTTAGGCACCTTTGACGTCATCGAGGCTTCGTCGGCAGTGGCTTGGGGGGTGAGGGAGTTTTTCCCGCGCTTTAAAATTCGTTATATTTGTCATTAATTATCTCGCAAAGGAAAACTCAGATTTACATGCGGTTTTCTTTGTTGCATTCAGAAAATAATTTTCTGTCCGCCTGTGAAATAAAAAAAATTCATGCAAGTTCCCCATTAGCGTTTGAGCGATAACTTTTTATTTCCATGTTTCATTTACTCCCGATCTAATGATCGTATAATGAGCAAAACGTTATTACGGACACAATTGCTTATTGTTGGTCTCCGGCCCTACTAAGTCAGAATTAACTTGTGAAACAGGCTGAATAAGTTTAACGCAGCTATACCCATCATTAACTAAAAAAAAAATATTATGCTCTATATATTTCACGGACCAAGTTACATATTTTAAAGAGTACGACCAAGATCAATAACTTGCCACCATTAACAATTACGAACGAGTATTCTGGGGAAAATTAAATTTCAGCCCTAACGTAACATTTTTAACAATAAAAACACTGCGGGCAGCGGCATAATTTAAACAATTCACAGTATTGACACGGGAATCCCTGCTTTTTGAACCAATTCTATCAACAACTATCCGTATTACCTCATGCTAGAAACCTCTCAAAATAGTTTCCGATGTTATTACACGAAATGCAAAAATGTATCTGTGTATTAAATGAGATACAAATGCGTTGCGAATTTGTTCTGTGACGTCTAAACTAACGTTAACTGCAAATCTAATATCGATAGCGAATAAGTCAATGCTTCAAATGATCTCATTAGTCTTTTCTAGCATTTACTGAACCATCATCGGCCATGTGGTTGGGTAGCTCACAGTGGCTGATACATAGGGAGGCGAAGGGGGCGCGCGCCCCCCCTTGCGGGGCCGCCTTCACTGCCGCAAATTGCAGAACCACATGTCTTGTATATGTGTATAATAATTTTAAATAAAAATTTCTTAAACTTTACATTTAACTTGATTAGTTTTCATCACAATAAAAGTATAGGTAGCTCAAAATATCTTTTGCGGCCCCCCCCCCTTTCTGAGTGTTTTCTGAATCCGCTACTGGTTGCGCTCAATCGCCGAAATACTTTCCGCACTGATGATATCCGCTACCATCATTGCTCACGTACACACATTGACCTCACCTTCACTTTGCCGTAGAGTCCGGAGGCCACACCCCACGCAGACTCCACTATCGGGATCTTCGATATCCGGCTCACCGACTCCATGCGACGGAGACTGGGCCCGTCCACTGGCTGCCTGTTCTGATCCTGCATCTGGAAATTAAGTTATAAATGCCAATCAGCACAATTGCACCAATAGCATAATCCATAAATGGGCTTCTATAAGTTTGTACTAGTAAAAAATCTAACTATTGAGAAATGAAGTTAGATGAAGACTTATTTACCTGAATCAGGCAAACTAATCCTCACGTTTAAATTTAAATGGCTACAAAACACTGCATTTTCACAGAAGGCAAAACTTCTAGCGATTCTACAATCTGTAAGGGGCATCGTTCGTTTACATGAGTCTTATTTATGTGACAAGATAACTAAGTTACAAATAAATAGTAGTGAACAGCCTATTGTCTAAGTTAGTTGTGTATACAGTTTCATTAAGGAACATAAAATTGTTTATCCTCAATAGCTTGCGAAGAATTTCTCAAATTACAACAGATCTTTCTCCTAACCGCGAACTCACTCCTGTTCCTTAGAGAGTATACCTTAACATCTAAAAATTTAATTCGAGAAAAACTTTCCAAGCAGACTTTCAATTATTATGCATTATGGATATAAATGTAATTTGTCAGTCAGATGATCATTCGATTCGCGATAATTATGTTGAGTAGTATCAATAATCCCTCTTGAGAAGTTTCAAACATTTAAGGTGAGAGTACGAATTGATAAAATCATGAGGTTATTCAAAACCCAATGTTAAATCATTACGCAGTTGTATAGTCCACGATTCGTGTTTCTATGTGTAACGTGGGAGCTCTATGTTAATCTCTTAAATACTGTGCAATGCATTCACTTCTTGATGACGAGGGACGTTATGGACGGTTTACATAGACATCAATGGATCACTTTACCGGCTTGACACATGAGAAAATTTTTATTAAGTTTATACGCTACGAAAACCTCTAGGCAGCCGATGCTTCATGGTAGCCTCTCGATAAACCCTTACGTTCGAACATGTCGGTTAAATGGCACCCGTATTTGCTAGAGAACTGAGAAATGCTTCGTTTCTTTCAAATTTCAACTATTCGCACGTCTATTCTTACAGGCTTGGTTACTAGGCAGACTAACCCATACGAACCTATTACCTATATAAAACGAGTAATGCTCTCATAAGTTTTTTCAGTTGAGTTTGAGTAAGGCGTCCGCATTAGAATTATCCGAATAGTGTCATCCATGGCAAATCACGTAAAGTTTTTTAAATCTATTCGGGTGAGATGCAATTAAGATTTCGAGTTACGAGAAAGAGAATGAAAACGCCGATGTGCCCTAAGAAAGAATGACAACATGGTCTCTCGATACCATTAAAAATGCAAGTCACTTAAGATCGAGGATTATACCATTAAGAGCCATTATCCAATGATTAATTGACAATATCAAGAGCAGTGGCCTCACTAGAACAACGCTTTAGTATACAGAGTTTCGATTGCAAAAGAAAGGCTCTCATCCGAAGAGTTCCAGACGTCTACGGTGCCATAGCATGCATTTCTTTCTTATTCACGCAGAGAAGGGATGAAATAGACAACTCGACTTTGAACCCGGATCCAATCTAACTGAACCTCTCGGAAAGGCAAATTTCGAATATATCTAGCCAACACTGCCAGACGTCTACTTAACGATGTACACTCATATTTCCAAAATATAGAATAAATGAGCGGTATACTCAACGAGTGAGAAATTCCTACATTTACAATATACATAAAGAATATTATAATTTGATAAGATAATGTCCTAGAAATACTTTCTGATAACATTGATACATATTAATACCAGTTTTCAATTAAGCCCGGAAACCACAATCAAAAAAATCGGAAAAACATGCCAGTGCACGAGAAACAAGCACTGACGTACTTTACTTCAAGAAGTATTAACATCCACCAATATTGAAACTGTCTTGGAAGTAAGTCGATCGCCTAACACATGAATTCCGAGGATATTCCGAACGCAACACCGTCAGAGCACTTCACTGTTCTATATCTAACACGTGTCGTAAGAGGAAGAACACCGCATTATATCACACAAATTAATAAAAAATAATGAAATACTACTATTATTTAAGCAAGAGCCCTAATTGAATCAATGCAAGAATAATATACACCACAGTAAATGAGAGAAGTCTAAATTAAATTTGATCACAGAGAATAATGTCACACTTCCCCTACCTTTCCGCAAAACAGACGTCTTTCACAGTCGGCGGCTATCGCGAGAATGCCTCGTATTTCAGCCCCTTCTCGTCTTTCAGCACGTAATCCTCCGGTAAGCTGCTTCGCCAGCGACTGAATGACTCGGAACAGACCATTTTTCTAGGGGGTGGTCTCCATATATATATGCTTTCTCCCCGCCTCTTCCCACCCCCTGCCCCATCCCCTATCACTCAGGTCGAAGGGTAAAATGCGTTGCACTGGGAATTGAACGAGGGAAATGAGGAGAGGGCGGGAGGGGGTATGTTTTCCCTTGGAAAGAGGAGTTTAGCTCACCGTGGTCGTCTTTGAGTCACGATTCCGCGACCTCTAGGGTGCAAAGCCTCCCTCACCCCATTTCGTCGAATTCACCCCAATTCGACCAGCCTCATTGAGTGTGGGGTAAAGTCCTCGCATGCCAAACCGAAGGTCGCGGGTTCGGGTCCCGTCTAGTGGGATCGGATGGGAACTCTGTCGTGAACTCGGATGGGAATCTCCGTCAGACCGTAGATTGAAAAATAGACTGAACCTTTTCGATAAATTCAAGAGCAGTGTCTTTTCTAACGAAGTTAGCCATATCTTACGGACGCCAACATACTGCGGAAGATCAGATCATATTAGACTATAGAGCAGATAGATTCAGAATTTCTTTTTTTCCACGATCAATAAGAGATTATAACGGCAGCGATAGAACTCATAACTAGATTAGATGACTTGTAGTGTAGCCTACTAACCTATGTAAAACTTAATGCATGTTTCTTAATTTTATTATTATTTCTAACAGCATATGGTGGGATAATTTGGTAGTATGCTTGAAGTTTTTTGGACTGTGTGGTGTGCATGTGGGAGTCCAATTGCATGCTGCCCCCTGCCAGACACCCTAGAGGTGGCTCTCAGGGTATTATATAGTTGTAGATGTAGTATGGGGCCTGGATGTTTATGATCGTCCAACGTTGTTAATCGTTAGATACCCCTTTTTTAAGGGCCTCGTATCAGCTTTTTTCGGGCAGTGAATATAATTAAAAATATGTATTAGATTCACGCCATCATCTTTCGCTTATAACTTCAGGGCAGGCTCAAATCACTCCTCTCGTTCCATGCATTTTCCAGGGATAGTGATGATATTGGAATTAATGACGCACCCCTTGAGAGGGGAGAACCTTTTCATTCTCCCTACTGCTATTCACTAATGCGATACTTATATTAAATTGGTAATCCACGATCACATTATGAACGAAGAAGTGCTGGACATGCTGGGTGAGGAGAGGCATCTTCTAGATGAGATACGGAGGAGATCGAAGGTATGGATAGAGCGAGTAATTCGCGGGGAGGGTGTTAAAAATAGAATCGGAGGATAAAATGTTGGGTAAAGTAGGGATAGGAAGGAAGATGTAGGAATTTTAAATAGAATACTAGAGAGCAGGCCTAATTTTGAATTGAAAAGAGAAGTCCATGGAGGGAGGGGAGACTGCCAGAATACTTCTAGAATACTCCTCGGCAATCTGCCTTAATCGGTGAAATACTTTGTTAATAGTAATCATAATTATTGCAATTTTTATATTAATTTTATATGACTAATCATAGGATGCAAAAATGAAATTTTTGAAGCGGGGGACTGGACACTGCCGAAATCTCGAAAGAACCGAAATTTGTCTTTTAGTCTTTTAATGATAAGCCACTATCGCATATTTGTTTCTACATCTTGTTTGGCTACTCATCTTCTGCATGGATTAAATAACCAATACGACCAGCTATTCATTCGAAATACACTGATAAAAATAATACTTTGGTTGCACTTCTTTGCAAAAGATGTGGGAGCTGACGGTTCCCCCAATTCAAATTTCTGGACAATAATCACTGCCTCCTCAGATTGAATGTGCGCAAGGAACTCAAAATGGTTGCGCAGTAACCAAAATCTGAGGCCAACAGAGGAAACTTCGATATTGTTACGGGACATGAAATAAGTCAGTAAATGAAATGTTTTTGGACATATACGTATCCTTCTTCTCCCTTTCACTTTTCGGCTGAATCTCGGAAGTTCAGCTCGCTCGTAACTCGAAATAAATGTTAAACCATATCGAACTATTGAATGATTCCGCAAAGATATCAGTAGTGGTCTCATAATGATGGACACTGGAGCAAGAAGACGGTGCAAACAGTGATTTCGAAGGATACGCGGAACGGAAAAGTTGTATGCCATCAATTAAGTTATATAGAAACAAACGAGCTTTAATTTTATGTACTTATTTATTCAATTTTACTAAATAAGTCCGGCATCTAGAATGTAAAAAATTACCTTCGCGCTTACATACTGATTTAAAATTTTTGTAACGCTGCTGAAAATTTTGAGAAATTTGACACTCGCACGGGAATCACATTGGGCTTTTCACAGGAAGGACACATAAGTATGAGATTGCATCATCAAAGGCTCGCCCACTTTGAGAAGGAAAGGGATCCCAGGAAATCCAAGCAAAGAGGCTGATGAGGGTGAGATAAAGTTTGAAGCTTGCCATTTTATGTTTTTTTAACCTTAGTCATCCAGGATTAGGCAAGATAGACGAAAACGTCGTTCAGTTTTCGTCCATCTTGCCTAGTCCTAAATCTTGTCTGAAAGTTGTCATGTGGAACGTCAAATCGCCGGGAAAGCAAAACTAAAAGAAATGAAAAACTTCTGAGAATACATGAAAGTGGTATATGAGAGAGTAAAAATATTGTAAAGTGGAATTGCAATTATTACATTCTTGACGAGGTTAAAGATGTATTGCAAGCAATTATGCAAGAGAGAAGTACGTTTGCTAGTCTGAGAATTGCCATTTTCGGTCAACTTGAGGTCCGGCAGCATATCTTTGAATTCAAATTAGTTGAGCATTTCAAATGATTTATCGAGAGAGGAAGAATTTATTATCAAACTCTCCTGAGATTGTGTTGAAATAACTCTCTACTCAATACTCCCACCAACACACATTTTCATATGAATGCATTATCTTCGACGTATTACGTCACTAACTTATCTACATATGTCATACCCGTCTTTCCTTTGCTGCTCTTCCCGACCAAGTGTCTTTTGGAGATTGTCTTTGACAAAGCATTATGTCGGATTATTTATAGAGATTTTAGAAGACTTCTTTACTATCCCATTCTTCTTAAAACCACCCCACTACTCACTCTGTCGATCACTATTACATCGTTTTCTATGGCTACACATTTCGGGTGCTTCCACCCTTGAATTCTCAACGAATAAATATTTTTCGATGGATGTGTTTTAACGTAAATACTAAAATAACAGTCAAATGCATTTACAACATTTATTTTGTACAATTAAACTCATCTCGCTTAACCCTTTAAAGACCGAACTAACTTACCATCTGATTTTTATTATTTTTTGCATATCTTATTTGTTTTACAACCTATTAAGAGATATCATTATAAAAAACTCGAACAAAAATTTTTTCAAGCATGTTCCCAAATGGGAACTCTCCTAAAAATTACGCTTTTGCTTGGAAAATAAATATACATTTGACCAAAAAACTAAGTTTAACAACGTAATACATATTGATCTTTTGAATAAATGAGCATTTGTTGCTGGAGAGCGAGTGTAGGGAAAAATATGGAATAAACCGCATACTCACTACAGAGGTGATGAAAATAACCAATTTTGAAAAGCTATAATTAACGACCAATGTATACACAAGTGATGCGATTCACTTTTTAAAAATTTCCAATCTTTATTTGCATAACAAAAAGCTATAAAAGTAATCACAGATAAGGAATAAATATAATTTTCATGAATTTTTATAAATCTTTTCCGTAATGGGAACATTGGACTGTAAACGGTTAATGAAATTTTCCTACTAACGTAACTCGCGTCGCGTACCGCGTACTTTTTGTACTGGCGGTTTTTCTCAGATGTAACAGCTGTGCCACACCGTACCTGAGACAATTAAGTAAACTGTGCTGTTTTGAAGAGAACATTAGTTTGGCGGAAAAGCTTTCGATGGTTATTACATTGATTCCCCAACGGGAATTGACGAGTATTCGTGTGGGTCCAGCCAAAACAAAGAAAATCGCAAGGTAAGGTACAGAACTCCTACGGTTGCAGTTCTCGTATTATAAGCTTCGCGTTCGGAAACCATACTCTGCCGATGAAAGCCTTTTATTCGGTCATCGCCTCAACAATTTCGAGTCATGCAACTTGCGTTTACTTTACGATTTGCCCTTGGACGGGGTGTGGCAGACTGCATGCCATGCAAAGCAAATTAAACACCTCTGTGTTACCTGGCGAAAGTCCTGCGTTTTCTCTGGACTTTTTCCCCGCATATTCGTTAACACGAATCCATTTTAAGAACTACTTTATAAATAAGAGGGAATTGACCTGAAATCGCTGGTACCTACCAACCGACTGGAAAAATTACTGAGAAATTAAACCACTATTTTACCAGAGAGCTATAATTATCTAGGGTAATACGCACCTATCAATTATTGAAAAACATAAAAAAACAGCTCTTTTTAGCCGAATTCAAATAGTTTAAGTTTTGACATGACTAAAAATATTCCCCTCTCTTTCTTTCATGACATCCTTTCCAATATGTCCTAAATTATCTTCCGCCAAAGGTTGGTTTCATGGAACACAACGCTCCGATCGTTGAAGGGAAGGTGGAAGGGAAAAACAGCAGAGGTTGGATGAGATATATTGAGCGTGTGATGAAGGTTATAAATAAAATAATTATGTAGGTGTTAAATGATAAGATGATGGGATAATTGAGCGGAGAGCTGCGTCAAACCAATCCTAGGAACAATGAGTTTTAATGATGATTTTGCTCCAATAGGGTAGTTTCCTTCATCAAAGAAAACGAAAGGTATTGATTGCGAATCGTCACCCACCATTATTGTATTCAAAATATAAAAATTATTTGATTTAAGAATTCCCAGTTTAGACGAATGGTCAATTTTAACTGCATTTGAAAAAGGCCAGATTGGCGCCCATGCGATGCCACTCCACGTGACGTCACAGGGACCTAGTTTCTATACGAGTAGATGGGAGTTTTACATCGTCAGATATTACCAATGCATGCATGAGGCACAGAGCTCAGGGAAACATGTCTTTATAATCACCTTTTAAAACTGGCTAAGGTCGGAAAGTTTTCTTCGTTTGATAAGGTATTAATAATCCTTATTTAAGCCAAGCGCTACCTGCTAGCAGGGTACTCTGCTACCTGCTAGCATCCTGCGTCGTATCAGCGCTCAAAGCCTCGCCTCAAGGTCTTCTCACACGGCTGCAGCGGTAACCAGAATGACGTCACTCGGGCTTTTCCCAGCATTCATACTTAGCCGTCGCGTTTTAGCGCGCTTGAAAATTTTCACTTTTCAATTAATCGCGAAAAATAGATATCCTCATTTAAAAGTTTGAAAGCATGAAATGCGTAGTCCATGAGTAATAATCTTTCGATTTAGGCAATAAAAATAATAGGAAACCACCCTGTTAGCAGACATCCTTGCTTCTCACTATTTTTGAATGAATTTTCTTCTTTATTTTATATTAATTTGAATAAATATTGCTTTATTGAAGCCACAAACGCTGCCCTCCCTCCTCTCTTTTGCCGCAAACCCAGCATCACGGTTATGAGCATCTCATTATCTCGTAGCATGTACTCGCTCCATCCTCAACCTCTGCCTCCCTCGCATCTCCTATTGAAGTTTCCTTTCCTCACCTTTCATGTTCATTTTCCCTTTTCCTCTACGTCTCTCACCATCACACGGTAAACATTCATAGACGATCGCTATTTATACAGGCTGTCCCACAGGTCGTGTGTCATTTTTTACCTCATAATTTTAGTAACTTTGCATCGAGCAATATTCATGAAAATTGGCAAACTTATGGGGAAAGGTCCTAAGTTTTGTTGAGTGTAAGAAACATTTTACAATTTTGACCTTTTAACCTCACAATGTGGGTCCAAACCAAAAATTTGAATTTGCCTTATGGGGTTTCAATGTTAAAAAAATCGAGATAAAAAAGCCTGAATTCCTAAGAATTGACATCTAGGTCAACGAAGTTCTGACTTTTTTCTATATAGATTTTTAGCATTAGAGAACATTGAAGGCAAATTAAAATTTTTGGTTCGGACCCACATTGTGAGGTTAAAAGGTCAAAATTGTAAAAATTTTCTTGCCCTCAACAAAACTTAGGACCTTTCCCCAAAAGTGTGCATATTTTCATGAATATTAATTGATGCAAAGTTACTAAAATAGGAGGTCAAAAATGACATATGACCTGTGGGACAGTCTGTACATTACATTCATCGTGTTGCTGAAAGACTACGGCTTATTTTTAGAGGAAAAATATGACGAAAATTGTAGAATATTTTAATTCACTTGTGCGCTCCACACTGGCAATCTATATTCGACCATATTTTCAACACTCATGTCATTATCAAGGTATTAAATGAAACGTGCAAAATGAATTTTATTTGCCTATGCTGTGGTCCCAAAAAGTTTGGCAGGAAACGTTAAAAAACGGGAAATAATTCTAAATTTCATTTCTTGGCCTTAAGTCTAATTCCAAAATGTTAAATTCACGGTTAGCCTTGGCTTTCGGTCATTTCGCAGCCACCCTGAGCGCTTCTGTACACAATTCACCCTAGGGTGGGGCATGGTAGCTGTCGCGTCGACTAATCATCATGAACCGCTCTTAAGCCCGCATGACACTTCCAAATTTATTGGCCAATCGATTGGATATTGGATTGGGGTCCAATTGACACACACCAATTTCTAGTCCAATATCCTTTTCACAATATTGGACACACAATTTATTGCCCAATTTGTAATTTAGAACCGGTTATATTTTCTCGCGGCCAATCTCCAATCAGAAGTCAGTTTTGTTGACTCCTAGTGGCCAAAACAAGAAGCTTTTCGCAAAACATCAGGTTTGGCTGTAAAAACATTGGTTTTGTTGGCAAAATTCGCTTGAACTTTCTAAAATGTGGACGAAACAAGTTGTTTCATTGCTGATTAAAGCGTACAAATCACACGAATGCTTATGCAACGTAAAATCATCGAAATACAATGACGTTCTTTAGCGGGAAATTAGAACACTATTTCGGCCAATATTGCTGTAAATATTGATACGTTGCATACGGTACGTAACGCCCAATATTTTCAACAATATTGCGCGCCGATTTATTGGCCAATAAATTGGAAAGTGTCATACGGGCTTTATTGAGTGCGCCAGTCTTTTGAAAAGTGTGGCGAAACGTTTGCTTACTGGCGCACAGGGTTCTAACGTTTGCTTTGACGAGAAGAAGAACTCTCCATCTGTCGGTGACTCATATATATACTACGTTCTTTGCATATTTCATTTTAGTATCTCAAGCCATGTTCGGTGTTAATAAATATCCAGTGTGAAGCGTGCAAAGTGAATTTTATTTCTCTATACCGTGGTTTTACATTGTTAAGTCACGATACTTAAACAGTTGCCATGTTATACGGCTCTAATCGATAGCATTTTGATCATCATTGGGAGGTGTTACATCATCTGTCATCGCACGCGTCGCCCGTGACCATCTCTTCCACAGCGCACTCCAAGCACAACTGCAGTCTGACTGCCCTAGTCAACCGGAGGCCCTTGAGTCGCTTCGATTGCGGTATGGGAAGCGGGATAACTTTAGAGGCGAGGTTAAAAACGGTCCGATAACAGCGGAGGCGATGAGGTAGCTCGCCACACGGTCTGGTAGGCGAAAAAAACATTCGTTGGCAGCATTCCAAAAGCAAGGACCGGACCGCTGTCGCCGTGTTACCTGTGCTGTGGCTTGCTTGCACCGACTGGGGAATCAAAGCGAATCGCTAAGAAGACAGACATCACTCGAGGAAGATGGAGGATGACTGCGGAAACCAGAAAAGGAAAAGAACCGATGTCGGAGAGGAAACGATTACAAATAAGCGGTAATTATCCTGCAGATAATGAGAACCCAAGGGGGGTCCCTACTAGATTAAAACGCACCGAAACCCAGTGCCTACATCAACTGATAAGCCCACGCACCCGGGGAGGGGAGTGGAATGGGAAGGGAAAAGGATGGAGGCGCCGCAATTCTCCTTTAGGTATCACACTCGACAGGCTTTGCTGTATGTGTAGTGTAAATATCTCGAAGTAACTCGGTGATCCTTTTTTTATAATCCTACATGAACACAAAATTTGGACGAAAAACAGGGTCCGCCATTTTGTATCGTATCGGCCACAAATACTGCAACTGAGTCATGAAAGTGGACAAGAATTAACAATTATTAACCGCTTAATAATATTGTACATTTTTTTGCTGTTGAATAACGACAGAAGGTGTGGCATTAATTTTAACATGCTGAATTTTGAAAAATTCACTGCGGGCAATTTTTGCGAAATTTGTTCAACTTTGAGGCCAAGTAATTTGTTTAAAAAAGTAACCTATGAAAATCAGCTTGCGTAAAAAATGCAATAATGTATATACAATAACTGTGCTTAGTTTCAATTTCCGTACTCAAAAAAATCGTTTTTGAGGTTTTGTTCAGCTTTTTTCGATTTCAGTACACTGTGCGCCGCCGCGATAGGAGCCCGTCAACGCCTCCAGGGTAGGGATGGAAGGGTAGGATAGGGAAATAACCAAGCCGCCATGAAAGACGACAGGGCCCACTATTAGCAAAACCATTATTTGTTATACCAACGATTTTGGAAGATTTTTCTATGAAAGAGAAAATTTCAAAGATCAAATCGTTGGATTAATTATCCTACAATGAGATGCACTCTCCTGACATTTTTTTCATCTCGTTAGGGGACGTCCATTAATTACATGAGGAGATTGCGGCTTTTTTTTTTCGCCCTCTCTCGCTTTGGTGAAATGTCTTGAGATTTGGCTTGACCCCAACCCCTACTCTTGTCTCACCTGAGATTTTTCAAAATGCGTATTTTTAGAGTTAGTGCGTTCAGCTTAGCTCGATTGCGTCAGATTAAAAATGAGCGATTTGCTTAGTTATTTTCATTAACTTTCTCAAACTTCCGCGGAATGGCTTACGTCTCGACCATGGTTTCGTGGCACAGTCGACGTCATCAGGTGAGCAATTGACATAACAAAATGTTAAAATAGCAAAATCAAGGAGGGGAAGTGGAAAAGGAAGGGCCTACAGGCTGATTGGTTGAGATGAGTTATAGATTCCCGACAAATGTATATCTCAATACCATTCTACATATAAAGTACATAAGTATAAAGAAGTGGAATGTATATGACGGGGTAAGAAGCCAATGGGTACAATTGATATATTTTTCTAAATAGAGTTAGAAACAGAAATTAGGTAAAGAAAACAGACTAGATTTACTGGACAAACTATATTTAGTAGTGAATTTGATTTTACATTCAAAGTCAGCACGGAACAGAGACTCACTCATATCCTTTGGTCTCCAAATTTTTTTATATTTATTTTATCGATTTCTGTACCTAACTCTGTTTATAAATAAATCACTTGTACCCCTTGGACTCTCACCCCCTCATATGTTTTTCATTGGTAAACGACAGTAGACAGGAGATAATTGGATATGTATCTCGCCAACGTCATCGATTTGAACAGGGGCCTCCGACTTCGAGTGCAACGACTTTTCCCGATTTTTGCACGAAATGGGTTCGTCACATTCGCAAGACTTCGTTGAATTGCCCTGCACCAATGCAGGTCATGTATCGTTACCGAAACGTATGCCATGCATTTAGTTGAATGGAAGCGTTATTCCCCTAGCACGGCAAATGACCAGCTGACGCGAGGATTGCTTCATTAAACCATTCAATGAAACTTAGTCCATATTCACTCATCGTCTATACTTCCAAGAAGTTTCCTGTTGGACATTGCATGATATGCTTCGTTGTATCTGTTATATGTACAGAAGAGTGAGAATACTGAGTAAATTCTTCTCGGTCTTTCTTGTCGAAAGCTTATCCCGAACCCTTTTTTTCGCTAGGTTTATCTTCACATTTTATTTTGGTCTTATCAAGAACGTCCGCGGAAACACCGTCAGCGATTCTCGGCTTCGACGCACCAATATTTTGTTGGTTAGCTTTCCTGTTCCGAAGTGTGAGGTACTGAGTCAAGAACAAGCATGTTACGGAGAAAAGCGTCTTGTGGTCACCTGCTGGCGTATTGTTTTAGCGCGAGAAAACCCATCTCCGACGCCGTAAGTACCCGGATATCAAAGTATGCTCTACGAATGCCTATTATTGTTATTTTAATATTGTTTCCTACTTCTCGACCTTTGTTTTATATATGAGTGGATTGGAAGCCAAGGGGTACAAGTGATTTCTCTTTTCTTTGCAGAGTTAGGTACAGAAATTAGGTATAGAAGGCAAACGAGATCAATTAGATACTTAGCAGTGCATTTGATTTTCCACTCGATGTCAGCACAGAACAGAGACTCACTCGTTTCCTTTGGCAACCAGGTTTTTGCGTGTTTATTCTAACAATTAACTTTACCTTACTCTGTTGAGAAAAAAATCACTTGTACCCCTTGGCTTCTAACCAACTCATACATTAAACATATCGCGAATAGATAGTCGGTTTGGCTTATTACAACAATCATCAATGCAACTACCAGCGCGAAAATCCGAGAAAAGTGTATTTATTCTGTTCGCCGGGAAAGTTTTAAATCATACATTCATCAGAGGCAACGTATTAAATATGTTTCTCGAAGGAAGCGAGGCGTTGACAGGTGGAGAGAATTCGAGGGTGAATGCGTCCGAAATGTGGTGCTAAGTACCGAAGAATGATGAAGATAAAACGGATCGACTGAGTCAGTAATAAGGAAGTGCTAAGAAGAGTGGGAGGAAAGTCTTCTAATATCCGGGCCATTTCTGAAATTCACCGTCCACATAAGTTACAGCAATAGGAGCGCAATCTTCGATGAATTCTCGTCTTATCACTTTGGATTGTGTTATCCTTTGATTCGCAGTGTGTCATAGAAGTAGACATAGAAATAAGGAAACAATTCATCAGATCATTGGCGTACTCAGCGAGATAAGGGGGGCGGCTTCCCCCCCCCTCCTAGACTTCATGGGCGTACCCAGCGAGGGGCAGCTGCCCCCCATAGAAGCAAAAATCGCAGAAGTCTTTCAGAAAAATCTGTACTGAATTGAAATCAAAGTATTCAACAAATTTTCTTTAAACCCACGAAAAATGATATGCATTAGTATAAGATATGTAACTAAAATAAAACTATTTTTTCAAATGTCACAACTTGGCTTGCCCACCCCCTAGACCATGGCTTGCCCCCTCCTTACTTATAATCTTGGGTACGCCCTTGCATCAGGTGCTACAAATGGAGCGTGTTGGGGAGCAGTTGCAGCTAAGGGAGCGAGGTTTGTGCATTAAAAAGTCCAGAGTGGGAGCATTCGAAATGCGGTGCTACCGAAGAATGATGAAGATAAAATGGATCGACCATGCAAGTAAAGAGAAATTGCTAAGAGGAGTGGAAGAAAAGATATGTCTTCTAAAAACCTTGAAGAGAAGGCGGGACAACTTAGTTGGCCCTTTTGTGAGGCATGAAAGGCTGATGATAACAATCGTAGATGGACATGTGGAAGGGAAGAAAGGCAAGGGATGACCCGAATGAGTGACAAAGCTCAGGTTAAGAAGGATGTGAAAGAAAAGAAATACGTCGCAATGAAAAGGCTGTAGGATACGAGCAGGGGTGCCGGCTTATAAAAAATATTGGGGGGGGCCAATCCGGGGGCCTTTCCCGGGAAATTTTATAAAGAGTGAGTTTTAAAGTTTTTTAAAGCATTTTAGATGCCATCTGATCAACATTAGGAACCTGAAAACTCGATTCTCGACAACTAGACACTCAAGAGATAATCATAAAGCCTTACACATTTTTGCTTCACCCCCCATAACGAATTTTTGGGGGGGCTCAGGCCCCCTCAAGCCCCATGGAGTCGGCGCCACTGGATACGAGAGAGGAATGCAGAGCTGCGTTAAACCAATCTTAGGATTGTTGTCATATGATGATGATGATATTTAACTAATGTGGAATCTTTTATGTTTTAGTGTGTATCTTTATACTAAAACAGTCCTGCATCTAGAATGTAAAAAAATTACCTTCGAGATTATACTGAGTTAAAATTTTTGACAAGTCTATTCTACTTGCCCGGAAATTTTTTAAAGCGGAATCCAATCGAGAAGAATCGACTCCTACGAGTATTTTTCCCGTGAATACTCTGGCAAAGATAGGGTAACCAGCCTACTTTTAGAGGTTGAATCATCTTTCTCTTTCTCCTCGTTCTCTCGCTCCGAAAGCGACGACCTTAGATTATAATTAAATGGAAAGTTCGCGCTGACAATGTGGCATATTTACACCGATAATATTAACCTAATTTGGAATATTTTATGTTTTAGCAGTTTTAGTGTGTTTAAATTTACTCAATCAGTCCTATGAAAATTTAGGAAGGCATTGGGACGAAATCTTCCCGGTTTTCCCTCCAATTCATGATTCATCTACATCTACTTATATTACCTACTGCCTCAATAGACTTTTTAGGACACCAGCCGTTTAAAAATAAAAAGTAAATGCGCTAAAGAAGTTCTCATTTATTGAAGTCATTTCAGTTCGGGGGGATAAAATTCCCATATCTATTCGCTCGGCAAAATATCTTCCTTAATTTATCGTTTCTATCGGACCTGGAAATGTAGTCGGTTTCTAATATAATGTTCTATTTGTCACTCTGAAAGATGTACATTCTAAATTTCTCAAGGAATCCAAGCCTAGCGTGCAGCCTCCGAGCCTCTAGCGGCTTCCAGCCTACTTCGTCATTCGTTTAACAACTACGAGCGCTCGTACGTGGTGGTTTCTGTAGGCCCTCGGCAGTTTTTGACGAATCGGGCGGCTTTTCTTTCTATTTCACGAATCAATTCTTTCTGCACCGGAAGCCATGTTCGCTGCATATCGAAGGCAAGGCAGGTCGGTGCGAAAACGATTTGAATTTACGATTTATGCTGAAACCTACTCCTCAATTGGTAAAAATTTGAAGCTAATATTATACCCAACCGTTAAAAAGTAACGGAGTTGAAACTGCGGTTCTTCACGTGTTCCGTGGAAAGTTCAAATAACAATAAACTCATCAATGAAACAAGATAGTTCACAAGTCATTGATTGTGACCCTTGCCCTCCGCCGCCGCCAGCCTCGGAGGCGGCAGGGTATGAAGTCCTCGCCTGCCAAACCGAAGGTCGCGGGTTCGAGTCCCGCCTGAGTAAGTTATCCTTATCCAGGGCATGGGAGTGTGTGAATGTTCTTCATTGTTAATTGTTCATTCCCCATTGTAAAGGCCGTAAATGTGCTGTTTATGGGGTACTGGAAATAAATACATAAATAAAATAGTTGGATGAAATCACTGATAGAATTTTTTGAACTATTAGGATTACATCGTTCTCAAAAAATTTTGGAGGATATTATTACCAGCTGAAGTTTAACAAATCTTACCGTTACTCGAACTCGTAATACGATAGAAACTATTAAAAGTGCGAGAAAAAGATTAGCGATTGCTCCTGAGATGGACGGTGGGAAAGCAGAAGTCCTGCTTTCATAATGCCAAGCTAAAGATACCCTTGGACATCCTCTTCGGTTATCATGATTACAAAATCCAATGAAGTTGGCATTCTCGAGAAATGACTTCATTCAGAGGGCAAGGGTCACAATCAATGACTCGTGAAATAGTTGGTATTTGTATTTTGCTCTGTGAACCTAAATGAAAGTGAATGTTTTTTTTTGGAAGTCTGCGACTTTTTCCTTTCTCCCTTTTCATCATTTATAAGAATTTTGTTAAACTGTAAACCTGAATTGTAAACTTTATTAGCGAGTACGACGTGCAAAACATCTTCCAGAACCAGATGATGGTTTAATGAATCAAAATCATTCAGTGGCGTAGCCAGGAATTTCATCCGGTGGGGTCCAAAACCGGAGGGGGGGGGGGGGAATTTTTGAAAAAAATGGTACTAAGTAATGGGTTTTAAACTAATTTTAACACTTTTCATAATAGAAACCAAATCCTTGGCGACCTTCAAAATGATAGCATTATCGACCGATCAATCAGTTTAGAATAAAGTAGTCTGGAAGTGAAAGGAAATTCTTCACTAAATTTCCTTCGTGTCATTAGAAATTTAGTGAAGCAATTACAATTCTTTTCCTGACTTCGTTCGTAAAAAGCCGCGGTCTTTTGAGTCCGATAAATGGTAGCCACGCGTAAACTTTTTCCAAGAAATTATCTATCCATAGGTAGATTCAATGTGATGAAGGGACGTATTATTATTAATGTATATCCCAAACTAGAAATGTCTAGTAATTATACATGCTACAAATTATTATGTAAGAAAACTCATTTTTTCATTTAATACTTATAGAAAATGTTAATACACTGTAGACACCGTGTACGTAAACAGTCGGCGAACGTAGAAATAAATTGCCTTTCGTTTCATGTTTATTTTTTCGCAATCGATCTCTAAGTTACCGAGATTAAACTCTTAAACTTAAGGGCCACACATTTTTGCAAGGCCAAAATGAAAATTACTCTTAATGATTGTCGACATTACGGAAAATTATGGTGTCCAAGGTCAATAATTTGTTTTGTCATTGCCGGAATCACAAAACGCATGCATATATAAAAAACGTATCGTACCATTCAGGATTAGCCGCCAACCTCTAGGTATTAAATCCCAAACGTATTGTCGTCCTTGACTGCGAAACTGAAATATCGCGGGCTCGAGTCTCTCCTGGGTACGTTGCCCTTATTGAGGGTGGGTGTTATTGATAGTCCAATGTTGTTATTCGTCAGTCTCCATTTGTAAAGGCCTTGAATGCGATGTTTTCGGGGCGGTGAATATAAATAAGAAAATAAAACTATCGCATTGACCTCTGAAAAACCTAGGCAGGGTACGGGCGTGCGCTTTGAACTGAAGGATCAAAGACTCCGATTTTGATTCAATGCCTGGGTATTTTTTTCCACGACTGTTTGTGATTTTCACTACGCCTGCTTTGTTGACGCACGTCCAAAATTCAAGTGTTTCAAACTCAAGCGAGTAAACATTGTGATGCGGGTTAAAGGATGTAGCTCCTCGGGAAGCTCCTCCTTAGTCACGCTATCCTGAATTACTGAGAAGAGAAGCGAAATTCAACCAAATCTATCGATTCGGCGCCCTTATTTGGCTGCTCAACCTTTTTGGCCTGTGCGTCACGAAATCAGGACAAAAATAAATCGCAAGAACATCACCTTATTACTACATACTAGTTTGACTGTCTCACTCAGTGCTTCAATCCTTAATATTTTATTTAATCATTCCCATACCACTGATAGCAGCGCTTATTGGCCTTTTAAATCGGTGTTTTTAACAAGATAACAATTACACGTGCACGAAAAAATATGTCCTATATGGGGTCAACCTACCCTGGCGGGACTCTAACCCACGACCTCTTATTTGGTATGCGAGGACTTTGCCGCCACCGAGGCCGGCGGATTGGTGAAGGTAGATCTTACCTTCAACTAAGCCACAGGCATACCTACAGGGTTTACTTCAAGTTGACATTTCATTTTATGTCCCCACCTCGTTCTTCCAGAGGTTTTTTTCGGAGGTGTCCGAAGGCTTCACTTAGTATTGAACCGGAGACCCCTTAGTAGCCAAGATATAAACCACCACGTTCCTCCGTTGTTAATATGCTTATGCCAAAAGTGAATTAAAAACAGGTTATATAAAGGTCGTACAGCTAGACAGAGTTCATAAAAAAATAATTGAATATCCTGTTCGCTTAGTGATATGTATAAACATTAAGCAACATGTACTAATATTAAGAGAATATTTAAGGGACGTAGGCGTGATCTAATTTCTTGAATCTTCGTAGTGTCGGCCAGAGAATTTGCTTGATGGATGAAATGAATAAGATGGGACAAATCTTTAACTGATAATAGAAAAGCGTAAATAGCCAAGAAGAAAACATTCGACGTTGATGTTCGTGTATGACACCTTCTGACTCGATTGTTTCATCATTTCTGATAGATTTGAAACGCGATATTTTCAACTTTATGTCAACGGAAGAGCAGGTTAGAATAACGGCGGCAAGATCCGCAACAAAGCGGCACGATACATCAGATCAATTGTTCCAGATGTTCCTCCTCAAATGCGCAGTCAAAAGAAAATATGTATTTGATGCTAAATTATTGTTTGAAATTTAATAAATAATAAAGCATCGAATGTGATCCATCAACGCTAAAAATGAAAATGAATGTAGCTACATGTTACGCATATCAGTCAATGAACATGATATAAAATAAGGTAACCTGCTAATTAGCTTTCAGTAAAAGTTTCCTAAGTAATTAATACCCGAATGCCTACTTAAAATACTGGATATCGAGAGTAAAGTGGCCGAAACTGGTTCTCAATGAATTTACACAACCATCAACACTATTTTAAGAGTAGTATGAGTTGATCTGTCCACTGGCGCTGCGATATTTGGGGGATAAACCCCCCCCCCCAGAGCTCAGAAATTTTTTAAAGTTTAATCCATTTTACTTAATTGGATTGATATTACTAATAGAATAGTGTAAGATTAATAAAAATATCCCTCAGAAAGTCGTAAAACTCACCATTTTGAACCATTTATCTGAAAATTCCGCAATTTATTAATCTCGTACCTACCACTTATCCTGGTGGGTATTCCATACCCCCACACACCCCGGTATTAGTTGCACCTAAGCCCCCCCCCCCCAGCCTTAATTCCTAGCTGCGCCCCTAGATCTGTCAATAGCCAGGATTAGAGAGGATTTCATCTCCATTCGGATAGTCCATCTTCGGAAAATTTCAAGAAAAGTGTTTTAAATAAACTATATGTACCAGCTGTTTGAACTGACTCGACTTTTGAGGGACCTACTTTTTATTTCAACCAGTTGTTCCTAATCAGGGGTCCTACTTTTTTTAGAAGGAAAATACAAAACAAAAACTCTCACTGAGAGAGAGTCTTGTCGCTTTTCAACATGGTTCCTTGCAGTTTTAGATGACAAAAGAAGGCATCACGTATTGGCTGAAAATATAGGTCTTCTATCTTCGTATGAAAACAATGTGACCTCCGGCACTTAATCCTTCACTTTCCACTCATTTACTTAGTGTTTAAATTAATGTTATGATGCTTGACGTCGGTCTTATATCGTTAGAAAACAACTCGAAACATATCTTCATATAATCTATGTTTAATAAGTATTTTTAGAGATGTATAGTTATGTAAAATGTTTATTCACAAAAATAAAGGATCAATCGCTGCAATTGTTTTTCGAGTATCGCACTTCTCAATGTGTTAGATAACCCACTGAAGAAGGCACATCACTCCTGCTCGAATAGCTGTATTTATTCTATTTTCCTGACGTATTATCTGTGTAAAAAGTACTATCATCTTCATATATTCAGGGCAAGTATAGAAGACCATCGTTAACCTTTACGTGTACATCAAGCAAGGAAATCTTATCTATAAAAATATGCTTGGGCAAAATTTTCAGACTTTAGATACACTTAAACGTTGATGTCTTCGCAGATAATAGGCTTTCACCGCGTGGGATTTGAGCACTCGATCTGAGGACGCCGGTTGGAATACTGGCGAAACTGCCGTCATCAACAAACTCTACGCGATGAAATCCAGAAACCATGGAGACATCGGCAAATCAACGCCGCGCCGCGGAAAACTACGAGTCAACAGGCAAACGTTGGCAAGGGTCAGCTACATATATATTCTGAACAGTTCGGAATGGTAGCGTAAGGTTTAAACGAGTAATGCGCCAGGAAAAAAAGACAAAATACGACTAGTTGAGCGCGAGAGATACATCATCTCAAGGCAATCAATTTGGGTGGTATTTGAAAATCTCGTTATCCAGCTACTGATTCATAATTAAGAATGAATGGGAGAGCGTGGACCAGCCCCGATGGACAATCTACGATAAAACAGCACTGGAATTGAAAGTATTCCGGCCTGCCGGCAGGCACGCCCCAGAAGTCGGGTGCACCTTATATATAAGACTACGGACATTTTTCTTCTACCCATCGCGAGGGTCTGGACTTTTGGAAGATACGGATTTAGGGTTAGTGATGTAGGCGCATGACGAATACTACAGGGTTAGGATAAGTTCGGAGGGTTTAAGATGGGAGAATATTGAACCTACATAGGGGCAGCCTGAGACACCACTAACTAAACCTGGAAGATAATGTTATTTGGAAATTAGTAAGCCATCTCATGAGAATAGGCAAGGTGACCAAGACTTACATTCGGCTGCTAATCATTGCATAAAAATCATAATAAATATTAAACACAGGCACCTAATCGTCCTATGCATAATGAGTAACTATCTGTTTAGAGCTGTTACCAAAGTCTGGAACTAGTATTACAATGAACTGAATAAAAAACCACATAGTTAAATGGAATTACTGACCGGACCTTCTGAACTATTAGGATTTGATCTTTCCAATTAATTTTTGAGGAGACAATTTCCAGGTGACGTTAAACCAATTTGGCCGACACTGGAACTCATAATGCGATATAAACTATTAAAATTGTGAGACAAATATAGTCGATTGCTGTTGGGTTTCATGGCGGGAAAACGGAAAGCCTGCCTTCACGGAGCGCGCTAAAGATACCCTACGATATTCTCTTCGGTTATCACGATTACGGAAATGGAATAAAATCGACATTCTCTAGAAAGTAATAAGCGAGTAATCCGTATTGTAAACATAATAAATATTAAACTCCGGCAATTAACATCGTACCTCAGCTTGAGTTAATCCGTCTTAAGTTGTAATTTAAGTAAAAATACGTTAATAAAGTTAAAGTGACGCCACAAATTATTCTTAGTGCTCGAAAAAGTATTGAATTAAATTATATTATTAGAATTTTCCTCTTTCTCAGCGCCCCTCTGAGCACAGCATCTCCGGAAAGAAAAACTTATTTCTAGCCATCGGTAGCCTAGTTAGTAGCGCAGTTGGCTGCTAATCGAGAGATCCCGAGTTCAAATCCTGGGTGAAGTCTTCGGACACTCCATATCTAAATCCTCGAAAAGTGACACGTGGCTCAGGAAGTGGCTTCCCCATCTTAAAAATTGCGAAGTTCACACGCCCGTGGCCTAGTCCGGGGTTACCTCTACCCGCACCTAACTATCCAACCTTCGGATTGAATCACTGAATAATAGTAATGTACCTAGTTTGTGTCTCTTTCATTAGATACAAACTAATTTATGCGAAAATGATCGAAAGATCTCTTTTTTCGGACGAAACAATTGAATGGCACTCACCTTGTACGTCATTCTTCCAATTGCGATCCTTTTCACTCGTCTGCTCTGCCTTCTCGACTGGTTGGAGTGCATATGCTGCATCGCCGGACGTTCGATGCCGGACCTCTTTCTCTCGAAGCAGATCAAAAGCCAAAGGGTGAAGTCTGGAGATTGGAGGGTCGGGTCGCGGGGGGTGAATGGAGGGGGTTGATGGGATGCGGTCTTCGCCATGGAAGCTCGAGGAATTGGTTTGTTGGGAAAAAAGAGCGAGAGGTGTTTTTCTGTGGTTGTCTGTGTGTATGTGGTTCTCGGCCAGGTTGCGTAACGAGGGAATTTCTCGCGTGGAAAAAAGGAGAAAAGGGACAGAGAAGACGACTGCCGACTCCACGAGTCCAAGTCGAGGTCACGTTGGGGGAAGGAAGTACATGTATAAGCTGAATGACATATCGTTGATGCTGGCGAGCGATTGATGGTTCTCCTTTGCAGGGCGCAGCGAAGAATTAAGGCTAGAGGGGGTTTTAGGCACAAATAATACTTAGGGGTGTGGGGGTATTGAATACCCACCAGGGTAAGCAGGAGTTGCGAGGGCCCTCCTTTAGAAAATTTTAAGAATAATGGTTCAAAATGGCGAGTTTTACGGCCTTCTGATGGATATTTGATAAATCCTTACACTATTCTATAAGCAATACTGATAGAAATAAGTTAAATGGATTAAACTTAAAAAATTCTCTGAGCTCTGGGGGGGGGGGGTGTTAACCCCCAAAACCCCACCTCGCTGCGCCACTGCTCCTTTGTGGTACGGGTTCTGGCTTTCCGAACAAATTTTGGTGGTGCATTCCTCGTTTACATTGGGAGCGTCCAAGGAAACTTCGTACAGGAGGGGCCGGGCTATCCCTGAGAAGCTTAATTTTCTTAGCCACTTTGGGCATATTTTGATGGAATAAAGATATACAATCTTTGTAATTCTCCACTGATTTTTACTAGGTACGACGCGTTTCACAGAGAAGAAGACTGCCGACTCCACGAGCTGGAGTCGAGGTCACGTTGGGGGAAGGAAGTACATGTACGCTGAATGACATATCGTTGATGTTGGAGAGCGATTAATGGTTCTCCTTTGTGCTAGGGGTTCTGGCTTTCCGAACAAATTTTGGTGGTGCATTCCTCGTTTAAATTTGAAGCGTCCAAGGAAACTACATACAGGAGGGGCCGGGCTATCCCGGAGAAGCTTAATTTTCTTAGCCACTTTGTGCATATTTTGATGGAATAAAGATATACAATCTTTGTAAATCTCCACTGATTTTCACCAGGTACGACGCGTTTCGTTCGATTTTAAGGCCGTTTTACATGGGGCACGGAATTGCGTAGGTTAGAACTGCATTAATTTCTAAAATGGCGTGGAATTGCGCGAATGCATGAACGAAATTAGAACGGGGTATTTTGCCATCTCACGTCCACGCATTCTCTCATGCGTTCTAGCAAGTTACCGCTTTACACGACGCAATTTTGACAGCGCCTTCGTACACACGTCAGATTTTGCAAGAACTTGCCCCGTGTAAAACGGCCTTCAGAGTGCGAAATCATCGAAAAACCTAAGCGGCGTAGAAAAACCTATTACCCTTTTTACTTCATAATTCCTAGCCCTCCTGAAGTGACCGGGCGCACAAGTCTCTGAACTTGGTCCTGGTCCTCAAGAGATTATCCTCATAGGGTCCACCATGGCACCCTAACCATTTCTCGGAATATCCTGTAAGGTGCTTAAAGCTTACTGCTGTACCTATATCTGTAGTGCTTAATATAAAAAAATAAAAATTGCATTCATACTCATTAAGAAATCATGTTTTTACTATGAGTATATTATTGATACATATTTAAGATTCGATCAAAATGGTATGTATGCCTGTATAATTTTATTTAGTATTTATGTAATTCTGCCAAGACTATTATGTACTGTATTGTCGTAATACAATCTATACATACATTGTCGTAATACCTTCCACCAGGGACATGAAACTTTGGGCCTGGAAGGATACACTGTATGACTTTATCCTAGTAAGTGGTCTAATTTTTAATGAAGGGAGTACCAGTCTTTATTATTTTTTAACGTTAATAATTTTGTCGTTACCTAATCATTTTTTTAAATCTGTTACCGCTCAAATTTCTACGAAAATCTCGAGGAAAAAGTTTTTGGTTTTATCTTGTATTAATGAAAGTAAAAGGTTTTTTTCGATGTATTTCATATTTCAGTACTAACATTCTCGAAAAGTGTTAAGTTTCTTATCTGCTGCGTTTGTCGCATTAAGTTCCCTCGACATTCAGATATGCCATCGTCGGCATTTTTTTTCAAAAGCTACCGGCCTTTCTCAAAAGGTTTAAGTCCTTTGGAGTCAAAGTATTTATAGAACTAGCTCCGAGCTGAGCTTGAAATTTTTGTGGGCGGGATAGCTCACAAGGGGCCTGGTGTCATAGCCCCTGTGTATTTTAATCGTCATATGATTCACTCTATAACTTTGGGCTATTTATTCAGGGAGTTTTTGCATCTTCAGTCACAACGGATTTTATTTAACTCTCATTTTATGAGCGTATCCTCCTGGGAGCGGCTTTTGAGTGAAGGGCAGTCCCTAGGATAATGCATACACGCTTCCAGGAAACGGAGGGTCCGGAAAATATGGAGAATTCAGGGCGTAGGTGTTACAATACTATATTAGCCAAAAATTCAAAATCGTCTAACCTTTAAATATGCAAGTTTTCCTGAAGCCGTTATACCTAATATGAAATGAGGCCAAAAATTGGAGGAAAGTTTCAAATATGAGTAATCATATTATTTAAGTGAGGCGATTAGGAAAGGAAGGGTTCTTGCCGAATCTCACCCTTCCTCTCGGAGTTGGGACGTCTCAGCAAATACCACGTATTTTTTTTCGCAAAACACAGTGCAAATGGACTTAGCCTCCCCTCTCCCACCACCTTACCACCAGCCTTGAGTATCAACGGAGAAAAATGGCATATATAGTGATCGTAAAAAAACACCTAAGGTGAAAATTCCCTGCTTAAATTTTATTTTACTTGACCGAGATTGGGACCTGGATCTTCCGATTTTCGGTCAGGTATGCTTCCTTCTTTCACAAAATCAAGCAAATCGGGAGGTCCAGGTTCGAGGTCCGGACAAGTGAAAACATTTTTAGCAGCGAATTTCCTCCTCTGGTGTTTATATCCTTGCACTCGTACGCGTGACCGATAGTAAATTATTTTGTTTTTAAAATACTTGGAAAAAGGTCATATAGCTGTTTACAATATCCTCCTTGAAAATTCTCTGTTCATTCCTGAAATGGGAGATAGTTCATCTCTGACCATGCCACGGTTATTCTGAGCCTAGTATTCTTTGGAGCTTTTGCGCTGCGTCAATACGGTGGTTTCCTATTATATTTTTATTGCCTTAATCGAAAGATTATTACTCCTGGAGTACGTATTTCACGTTTTTAGATTTTTATATGACGATATCTATTTTTCGCGATTAAATGAAAAGTGAAAATTTTCAAGCGCGCGAAAACGCGACGGCTAAATATGAATGCTGGGAAAAAACCCGTGTGACATCATTCTGGTTCTCGCTTCCGCCTTGTGAGGTGACCTTGGAGCGAGGATATTGTGCGCCGCTGCGATGCTGGCTGCTAACAGGTAGAAGAGTACCCTGCTAGCAGGTAGCGCTTGGCTTAAATTAGGATTATTAATACCTTATCAAACGAAGGAAACTTTCCGACCTTAGGCAGTTTTAATAGGTGATTATTAAGACATGTTTCCGTGAGCTCTGTGCCTCATGCATGCATTGGTCATCTCAGACGATGTAAAACTCCTACTTACTCGTATAGAAACTTGGTCCCTGTGACGTCACGTGGAGTGGCATCGCATGGGCGCCAATCTGGCCTTTTTCAAATGCAGTTAAAATTGCCATTCGTCTAAGCTGGGAATTATGAAATCAAATAAATTGTATATTATGAATACACTAATGGTGGGTAACGAATCGCAATCAATGCCTTTCGTTTTCTTTGATGAAGGAAACTACCCTATTGCTAAATGTACCATTTGTTTTCTTAATATCATTTTTCATTCTCACCTTAGCCTCTAAAAATTACCCTGAAGTTATTAGTCAATCCACTCCAGTAGCAAAGCCAGAAAACAGTTGAGAGAGGGAAGGGATCACAAATATCAATAGAAGGAAGGCTATGGGGATTTTACACCTCCAACCCCTCAAACCTTCCCCTCCTGACCTGACTGCCCCCTCGGTCAATTTAAAAGTTTTTCGAGTTTTTTTCCGTAACCATCTTCGGTTAAAGTGAAGGCTCATTAAATACACCAACGAATGAAGTTCACCATGAAAAAATATTTGACTTAGCCGGGATTCGAACCTGGATCTCCCGAGTCACCCGCAAGGGTGGTTTCCTTACCGGCAATCGGGAGATCTGGGTTCGAATCCCGGCTAAGTCAAATATTTTTTCGTGTTTAACTTCTTCCGTTGGTGCATTTAACTTCGCATCCGTGCGCGTGACTGCGTACAAAGTCACTTATTCCTGCATTGCTTCGAAGACTCATTGTTTTCCTTTCCCTTCCCAAATAGTCCGTCATTCGCTGCTCTTCCATAAATAAACCATCTTGCATTAAAATTTCAAACACGAATGATTATATTCCGTTTAATTACGAGGGGCGTTTAGGAATGGAAGTAACGGTTTGGGGCAAATCTCGCCGACTCTCTCAGAGAAGTGGTTCTGAGCAAATATCACGTTATTTTTGTCCGCAAAACGCAGTGAAAAATTGCGGGAAGGCTGGGTTTAAACCTAAATCTCACAATGAAGGGGGAGGTCAAATAATGGCTACGATCATCTCATATAATCAATGGACGCCTCTTTATCTCTATTCTAAGACACCAAATTTGGCAATACATGAGATTGTGACGTTAGTTCGTTATAGACAGCGGTTCATCTGTCTCTCTCATTCGCACAGCGGTGCATCTGTCTTTCTTTGCTCCATCTTCACTTCTCCATTTTCATAGTTTTCCAAATTCATTATCATCTTATCATGCCAGTTCCCATTTAATCAGTGGATGTTCTCTAGTTCTTCCCCACTTTTCCAGATATCTGTGTGACTTAAAATTTTGATTAAGATCTCAAGGGCTTACAATTAGTTTCCCGTGTATTATCAGCTACAACAGCCTCTCAAGTGGACAGAATTCTGTGGTGTCAATATTAATTGCAGTGAAAATGAAATATTTTGTGTTTTTTTCGATAAAGTGAGTAATTTGTCATATTTCAATGTGAGCATGTTGGACACACATAGATATCGTGACAGTCGAGTAATTGGAACTCTTCGGACAAAGAAATTAATTTCGGATCACATAAAAGCGCGAAAAACGACGAAATAACTCAAATTTACATTCAATTAAAATAGATTATTGGGAAGAGGAAGAGTTTGCGGGCTAGGAAAGTCATTTTACTGTGATTGTATTGACAATAAACGGTAAACGAATTGCCTTCTTTTTCTTACAGAAAAATCCATCCGGAAAACGAAGGCAGTAAAAAGTTTTCATTGCGATGCCATCGGTTCCTTGCAGTAAAAAACGCTCATATTATGGTGATATCTCACTTTTAATTGTAATAATACATGCAAAATTAAGGGAAAGGTTCATATAATTGAATGGGTTATGTCCTTGAATGAGTATCTATCTAGCTTTCTTTGAACAAGGAGGTTAAAATACATAAAAAATATATAAAAAAATAGAAAGATGTAAAATTTTGACATTTAAATGTGGACATAAATTTCATTTTCGCATTCCATTTTTATTACCTATTTTTCAAATAATTTCATCTCTTGAACTGAAAATACGATCGTCTTATGTCGCTGTAAGGTTGGCAAGGTTGTTGTTATTTGCTTGCAGATTTTTGTTTTTTTATTTCATAAACACGAACACACACTACAGCAATCAAGCACTTGCCTGTCATTGTAGAAATCGAAAATGTGTCTTCCTGCTCCGCATAAAATTAGCTCCAATACGCTATGGAAAAGGTGACCACAAATTTCTATTTGCCTATTTCGGCGAAGAGGACTGAAAACTAGAAAATATAGGATAGGATTATTAAAATAGCTATTTTTGCTTGGTCGAGAAAGATTTTTTTGTCTGCATTGAAGTGAAAGTGGACATATATTTAATACAGTTAATATCTTTTTTTCGACAGAATTTGAGAGTAATCTTTCTTTAATGCTGCCGACGGTTCGCTTACTGCATCAAATATGTATTTGTTACCGCGTTAAATGCTGAACTCTCAAAATATGCTCACCGACGGTTTTATTCACTATATTCTGTTATCATGATATGCCTTTGTCTAAAAATTTACGCATGTGGGCAAGAAGAGATTTGAGACTGTAAATGTGGCGACGAAGGCTAACTTCATAAAAGTGTACGTAAATTTTAATTTGTATTAGGCGGCTATAAATCCAATACGTTATTCGTCTGTCCGCATTTCGATTATTCCTCAAAAAGTCTGTGGGAGCACAACGTGTATCATGTTTTGAAAATTATTGCGGGACAGTAATCATTGCCTGGGACGCGAAAATTGTTTAAATTTTATATAAAATGATATTTTATTTTATTGATCACCTTAAAACGACTAGATCATCGAGAAATCCTCCAAGTTTACCCTCTTCCACGGTAATTCATCTAACCTACTTTTGTGATTAATGATTATTCATTGTATTTTTGTGCTTTGGAATTAATTGTAAACACTCGGGGTGCACGATAATGTTGTAGAATGCTATAAATTTGCAATAGGTCCGTGGTTTTTATGTCCATTGATCGCAAAAACAGAATTTATGGACATAGGTTGTGAAATAATGGGGTAAAAATTAAATTAAGTATGCTTGTATAACATCGTTAGTATCCCTTTTTTGTACTTAAGGTGGAAAATTGCTGTTCAGTGTTCTAATACAGATACCCGATAATGAATTGCAGGTTCTTCCATCGCAGTCGTAGCCCGAATTACGGAATGTTTTGTTGGGGAAATACGGTTAATGGCGAGCTAGGCCTTGGAGGCATCGAAGAAGAACATATTTTAACTCCAAGAGTGCTTAACTTCAGAGAGGCAGCTAATGTCAGTCATGGTAAGCACTAAGACCCTTATGAGTACGAGTATAATGTTAAAGTGGAATGTAAGTTGATCCTTATTGTAGCTCATTCTTGTGTATTAAGATGTTTAAGGATGCTTTTATATTCTTTGAAAGCTCAAAAGGTCGTCTTTGTCAGTAGCTCAGATATTGCGTCATTAAGAGTCAATCTGACAGTTGGGTTTATGTCCCTAATTTAGGCAAATCTATATCATTAAGAGTGTAGACTGCTATTCTGAAGTGCAACCATTATTCAAATGAATCTTTTTACTTGCGCCATTAAAGTAATTTCTTAAAAAAACATAACTTTTGAGTTTTCAGTTTGTCAAATCCGTGTTCAAGTGCCCATTTTTGTCTTGCTCTCTTTTTTTGTTATTTCATTTACTTAAGGTGTTTACTTTTTACAGTGTCATGTGGAGAAAATCATACTGTGATGGTCACAGACAGTGGAGAGGTGTTCACTTGTGGCAGTAATGATTATGGCCAGCTAGGGCATGATGGACCCCGAAAAAGACCAGGTAAAGGAGGCATTTCCATTTTTTTTAGCTGTGCATCCCTTCCTATTTATTTCTATTCGTTAATCATTCTTCTATCCAGTTATGCTGTGGTATATCGTGACATGTCCATAAAATCACCTCTGTTGTTCTTTATTGCAAAGTTGTGACCGCATGACTTGTATGCTATCCCAAACACTTGTTTTTGTGTTGTGTGTGACACTTTTATCGTGTCAAAAATCATGATGTAACTTCGGAGCATCCATCTCCCCTTCCTAAAGCAATAAAACCTGCCAAAGGTGTACAGTATGCATTTTTGAAATTCCCCAAAATATTTTACTCCATCTTCTAAATTTTATTTTTTCTACTTTGAAACTTGCACCATACATCTTCCCTAAGATGCAACTTACTGCTTGATTGCATGTAATTTTTCTTTAAATTTCGAATGCCATTGCGATGCTGTCCAAAATTTGGAGGATTTATTTTGGTAAATGAATAACCATCATGTTTTCAGACTGTCAGTTTGTTTACTCAGGAATGAATATTTGAGTTGTTAAGTTTTGAGTTGAAATGCACATGTTTCTCAGTTGAAAATGAACATGTGTAAGATCCTGGGCCAGGAAGGATAATTTTGGGCTCTGGTGCAGAGTCCTGATATGTGAACATCCATAATCATAATCTACATTCAGCCCTCTAACCAACATTGGGTCCCCAGACCCTGAGTTTTTACCCTTCTCTCCTCGGTGTTGCACCAAATTAGACCTACATAGTCATTAATATGTACATAGTGCTAATACGTACTAGTGTCCTGTCTCAGAAACCTATGAAAAGACCTATGAAAAGTGTGGGTTCTCAATGCTTGAGCTAAATTGTTTTTAACTTTTTAGATTGTAATAGTGCTACAGAGAGGGTTTTCTGCAATAATTAGTTGTTTATGAAAATATCTAATAAAATTTTAGGTATATGCTTTGGTTCTGGTGGGAGGCTACATGAAAAGGTTGCCTAAATAAAGAAAATAATGAAGAAATCCTTGCAGCATTTCTGTGACATTGCTAATTTAAAATGGGTATTTTCCTAACAAGGAATGTAACAAATCTTTTGCTTCCTCTCCAAAGCAAGAATCCAAAGGCAGTTGCTTATTTGCATGAACCATATGAATGCATTGGTCATTCTGCAATTTCTTTTTAACCACTTGAACAAATAGTAATTTTTCACTGTCATACTCTCTGGATTTTTTTTTTAATCGGTTGGTTTAGACTTTACAGGTCTGTGGCATCCGGCTCTGTTCTTTTCGTTTATGTTTTAGCCTTTTAAAATTATACCAACAATTTCATATCTTCAATAGAAGATTGCATTATGGCATTGCCATGTATTTACTTTTCAATTTTATAACTAGGGTTGAGGGTAAGTGTGCAGGTTTCTCCAAGTTTCTCTTCCTTGTAGATTTTTTTTAGTTGCACCTCAGAGGAAGAAGTCGGAGAGGTACTCAAAAAAGAAATTGCTCATTTGAATTCTTGCATAGTTGGGTTAGAAAAAAAGTTAATATTACATACGGAATTGTATTACTGTGAATTTTTTCTTTTTTTTTTTAAATTTTTCATGTGAAATGATCATATCCTTTTCTTTTGAGCAGAACAGGTGACAGCTCTTTCAGACCACAAAATAACTGTGATATCAGCTGGAGCTACTCATAGTGTCTGCGTGAATGAATGGGGTCAAGTTTTTAGTTGGGGATGCAATCTTCACGGGCAATTAGGTGAGTTTGTCACAGAACTAATTTTTTTGTAGGCTTATCATTATAATTTGGTGATTTAGTGATAAGTTTGTTCGGAAAGTGCATTTATGTGGCCATGAATCAAATAAAATGCATTTTTTTCTGTAAATTACTGTTTTTTTCTTTTCCCCATAGAAGTACATATCTTATTTTCATGAAGCATAGATTTTATTCTTAATCCTGAATCACGCAATCATTTTTTCCATCCCTCAGATTGATAGCTCCAGCAACAGATTTTCAGGGACCTTAAATGTGATCGTTGGACCCATTATTTTCTGAATCATACCATTATTCCGCCATCCCTTTCTCCATTGCTTAATCCATCCCATTCCGTATTTACAACTGTTATTTCATTACAGGGGCGCCGACTTATAAAAAATATTGGGGGGGCCCGTATCGGGGGTCTTGCCCCGGGAAGAGTTTATATTCAAAGTGTGTCGCAGCACCGTAACACTATCATAATTCACACCACTTGTTTTCAGTTAACCTGCTTACTGTCTTATAATTATTTGTTTTAGCACATTGTTGAATGTATTTTAAAAGGTAACTATCGTCAAACATGGGAAATAAAAAATACCAATATATTTTTGTGATTTCAACAAGCATAATATAACTTAATTATTATCTTGAATTATTGAGGGGGCTCCGCCCCCCCTAACGAAACTTTGAGGGGGCTCGGGCCCTCTCGAGTCCATGGAGTCGGCGCCGCTGTTTCATTATAAACCAAATGTGGTGTTACAATTGGTGTTAGTGGACATGCATTCTGATTGGCAGAAAGATGGTGCCAGCAGGTTTTAGTAACCAAAGAAAGGAAATGCCGAAATATGGAAAAGGGGATTGCATTCCCATTCCTTCAGCCGTTTTGGAAAATGATCACATGAAATAGTCGTTTTTCTACCATTATCACTGGATGATCACTGGAGCTGTTGCTCTGAAAGGATGGAAAAAATGATCGTGCGATTCAGGCTTCATCGTGAAAGGAACGATAGGAGAGTTAAATATGTAATTGCAATGAATGATTTAAAAAATGAATATCACTCATTGGATTCCACTATATTAAATATTATGTTTTGACTTTGGACCCTTTTGTAGTTCCTTTTTCAAGGTTAATTCCCTATTACCTTGGAAATGTCAGTGTTAGTGTACTGAGACATTAGTTGGTAATATTAAATTGGGTATAGCGATAAAAAGATGATTTTCATATTTCATATTGAGCATTGAAGATTATTACGATGGTTGTTTGTATTGGTATTTAATATAAATATGTAGATCCAGGCTTGATACTCCATACTGGGTTTTTATTGCGCCTGAGTTTTATTGATGGGATGAGAATAAAGAAAGACTGCTGCCCTAATGGAAAGTATAAAGTATGGAATTACGTCACTGACAGGGATGCACAAATACCTGGCAGTACTTAACCTATCCTCAGGATAGCACCCAAAATATTAAATGAAAATATTATTCTGGATCAGCAATTCCTTCCTCTGTCCATGCAGATTATATAATCAGATTTGATTTTTAGAATTTTCCATGTAATTATGAGGCTTTCTCGCTGATGCTCCTGATGAGAAAAAAACATTTCTTTATGAATGAACTTATATTTTAGTAGATTGTGTGGTCATTGGTTCTTCCTCAATATTTAATAAAATTTTGCATTATATTTTTATACCTGCCCTGAGCATTATTTTCTATTGTCCTTGTTAGGTTGTATTTTGGCTGAAAATAACTATGTTTACATAGTATATAATATATACTTTTTTATTTGCAGCATCAGTTTTTTTAAATCATTATTTTGTTTATCCCAATCATTTTTTTATCTCAAAGTGTCTTCATTTTGTCTTTGACGCATTAAAAATGGCTGCAGAGGATAATAGAATTTGCATTAAATACAATTGAGGGTAAATTATAGAGTGCTGGTAATGATTTTTCAATTACCCTTGTTTCTTTTTCAGGTAATGAGCCATTGATACCGTCACAACCTACACCAAAGATTGTAAGAAGCCTTGCAACTGTACATATTGTCCAAGTAGCATCAGGGATATCCCATAATTTGGCTATAGCTAATAGTAAGTTGCTAAAAATATATATAATATTTAACTGTCCATTGAATTGGTATGTCATAGTATTGGAAAGCTATAATAATTCTGAAAAGATCGGTTTTATTATATCTTTTGAAAATGTGTCATTTGGTGGACAATTTGGTTTCTCATTGTGTGCATGTAAATAATTTAGTGTGGACTATGTGAAATCTTTGGCCAAGTCTTGATGCCAATGAATTTTCTTATGTGTCCAAGAAACCCAAGAAGAGTAAAACATAGAGTGAAGTTTACCAGTCATTTCCAGCATAACATTATTTATCCTTTGTAAGATTAGCAGCATCAGACTGGCTCCCTGAAGGATGGAATGGGTCATGGCAGAAATCTCAGGAGTTTACTTGACTCATGTATTAGCCACCTCCAGTATATATTTTGATGCAGTTACTGCTGGGCATACACTCCTTGTCACAAACGGTACTCTTGCTGGTGCAAATTACACCCACTCCTCAGTTTATGCTGTTTTGATTTGCACTGTTTCACATTAGCACTGTTTAAATTTTGAGACCCCAGTTTAACTCTCTACAGTTCTGGTGTTGATGCTCTTTAAAATTCCATCTTCCATAATTAAGTAAAGTAAAATTGAGTTTAATTTTTAATCAATTCAAAATTCAATACAAAATTCATTGTAAACAACCAAATACATTACAGTAAAATTTTTGTAGCCACAGGTAATAGAACTCACTTGTTCAAAGAATTCCTATCCATGAGTCTGGAGTTCAAAGTAAAAACTTTTCATCAAAAATTTTTTTCCTCTGCCTATTGAAATACGGGATGATTAGCAATGAATTAGTGGATCGATATTGAAAAAAAGAGAACCGAGAAATTATTTACTGCCCCATAACACTATTAAGTGAAACTTACCTTCAAAAAAGTGCACAAACTTTCGGAAGTTATTTGGTTTTAGAAATACCGGTTTAGACGAATGGCAATGGTCAATTTTATCCTCATTTGAAAAAGGCCAGATTGGCACCCGTGCGATGCCACTCCACGTGATGTCACAGGGACCTAGTTTCTATATAAGTAGATAGGAGTTTTACATCGTCTGACATTACCAATGCATGCATGAGGCACAGAGCTCAGGGAAACATGTCTTAATAATCACCTATTAAAACTGCCTGTGGTCGGAAAGTTTCCTTCGTTTGATAAGGTATTAATAATCCTTATTTAAGCCAGCATGCATCGTAGCGGCGTTCATAGCCTCGCACCCAGGTACCCTACACAGCAGCATCCAGACGTCACACGGGATTTTCCCAGAATTCATACTTAGCCGTCGCGTTTTCGCGCGCTTGAAAATTTTCACTTTTCATTTAATCGCGAAAAGTAGATATCGTCATTTAAAAATCTAAAAGCGTGAAATACCTACTCAAGTAGTAATAATCTTTCGATTTAGGCAATAAAAAAATAATAGTAAACCACCCATTGTCTTTAATTCATTGGAAAATTGCCGAGTGTTTTTCATTAAATTGAAATAACTTCTCAGTTTTTCTTTGATTATTTTTTAAAGAATTTTGTGTTAATTATCTATCCTGAACTGGAATCAGTCTGCCCAAGTACATAGTTTAAATGAGATTTGTATCTCATTTTATTATTCTTTAATTGGCTTCTGTTCATGTGGTGAGCAAAAATATATTTTCAGAATGCAGTTATGTAGTTATACAGGTCGGTGTAAATTTTTATATTTTGCTGCTATATAAAATTGATGGTTCCGGTTTATTTTGAACATGAACAAGTTTTCAGGACAGCATTATAATCTGCTGCATTGAATGCATACATAATACAGTATTCTTTTTTAATATGTAGTTAATTAAGTTACATATTTTTCAGTGTGGAATGATACCTATATTGTTGTACGAGTTTCCTTCTTTTTATTTTCCAGATGGTGATTTGTATTCATGGGGTTCAAATACTTACGGACAGTTAGGCATTGGAACAGTGGGAGGGGATGTTGGTAAGCCCCAGATTGTTAAGTCTTTAGCGGGAATACCTTTGGCTTTCATTGCCTGCGGCGGATTTCACAGTTTCGCTGTTTCCAAATCAGGTAAGAATATGTGAAGAATTTCCTGGGAATGTCTGTCAAGTATTGTGAATGAATTTATGCCCATTATGCGTGTGGATATGGTATGACTAATTTTCAGACTACACTCAGATGAGTTGGAAAGATGAGTTGTTTACAAGCATATGGTTGCTCAGTTGTCTGCGATCATCCCCCTAGAAGGGAGAGGAATGTTTCACTGAAAGTAATGGGTTGATGAGGGAGGAGCTTATTTAAAAATATTTTTATGTATTTTTGAGACAATTATTTTTATGCATCTTCTTAAGAATGTCACTTTTTGAACACATGTTATTGTCAAATATCTTTCACTTATTAATTGTTGGCAGATTTGAAGGCTTGAAATAAATAATAATTGTGTATATTTGACTTCTTACGTAATGCATTCCAAATTATGAATTAACTTTTCATTTACAAAAGTAGATACCTCCAGTGGCCACTTGTGTTTTACCACTTTTTGTAATGCACATTAAACATTTCATTTCAATATGTCGATTAGATAGCTGATACCCTACCTGTGTTTGGGAGCGTACTGTCATAGGGTAACTGAAAACTGGGTAATGATAGGCTTCCTCTGTGATATTCTTAAGGCGCTGTGTTTGGCTGGGGAAAGAACACTTTTGGCCAGTTGGGGCTTGGAGACCATGCTGAAAATAAAAGTTTCCCCACACAGCTGAAAACGCTAAGGACAGTTGGAGTGAAATACATCTCATGTGGAGATGACTTCTCAGTATTCCTTACCAAGGTTAGCACATCTTACATGTATGTTGTATGATTTTATTTGAAAAAGCATGCTACAAGCCTCCCTGCCTTACAGTAGTTGGTAAACTAATGAACTATTATTTCGTTATTTGAATTTAGTACTTGAATTTATCGCAGATATGCCTCAGTAATATTTAATGACAGATTAAGAAATTTTCATTATTTCACTTAAAAATATCAATGAAATATTCATGTGTGATATTAATCTTGATAAACCTGTTACACCATTAATCTCTTGTTGATTAATCTAGATTAGTCAATAATTTTATTTTTTTTAACTCTTGGTGAGGGAATGAAAATTTTTTCCAATTGTATGTGGTAGTGGCTGAGACGGTCATATTTATTGCATTGAATTGATCACGGAATTTTATGTTGAGAAAGTTTCTTCTCATATCTCCTTCAGTCATTAATTTTCCGTTTTGTGTTTTTTATATCCACTTATTAAATCAAGCTTTATTAGATGTTATTCTCAAGCTCCTTTCTTGGCCTCATGCATGAAACCAGTTCTAATAAATAAAAGCAGGAGGGGGACTCATATATGATATTGTGGTGGACTTTCTCTGTTGCAGAAATGCCTCAATAATATTGTTTTGTGTCAGTTTTTATTCATTAGAAGTGGTGTGTTGAGGAAAAAAATTAACTACATATTTTCCTTGTAATGTCCATTAGGATGGAGGTGTATTTACCTGTGGGCTTGGAAACTACGGGCAACTGGGGCATAACTCCAAGTCAAATGAAGTGCTCCCACGAAAGGTGATGGAACTGATGGGACTTGCTGTTACTCAGATATCTTGCGGAAGGTTTGCTATTGCTTTTTCTTGCTTTGTATGGTTACCTTTAATTATCATGCATTTCCTTTTGGCCAAAATGTCTAGCCATTTGGTAATGTTGAGCAACAAATTTTTACACATTGCATAATTTCCATTTTATTACTCAGAACTTTTGTGATAACATACCTAAGGTAATTTTAGTTTACTTGTGAGTTAGTCTTTTTAGGGGTTAAATATAAATATTTATGTTTTGTTTTTAAGACCATAAAATATAATTGAGGTGTCATCTAGAATTTTTAAAGGTAGGTTGTTTGTTTATATCTTCTCAAAGTCTGCAAAATATTTTTGTGACAATTTTATTAATCCTTGTGTTTTAGTAATGGCATTTTGAGATATAAATTAGCTCTGGCTGGTCGTGTTTCTCAATGTGCTTCTGTATTCTACAGCCACAATGATGTCTCATTTGTATACTATGAATTACATTCACTCCATATCATCCTCTGAAGGTATTTTCTTTTATTAGATACTTTCAGTCAAGGATTGGAATTCTTTATCACCACTCTACTGTGAATAATCTTGAGTAATCCATTCAGTCCTGAAACAAATACCAATATCTACTATTAAAAAGTGAGAAAATGTATTTTCTTTAAATATGTATTTGGTGAAATTAGGATATAAGGAGGCATCCATTAATTATGTGAGGCATATAGGGGGAAGGGGGTCGGTAGAATTGTAATATTAGTAATCGTAAATACTAGTCTTCTTATCTTAGATAAAAATAATCAAAGAAATTGTTTTTTTTTTTAATTAATCCAGTGCAATTAATCTTAGATTCACGTATTTACACTGAAAATATTCATTTTGAACTATCTCATACAAGATTATAGGGGGTAAGGAGGTCATGCCAAATCTCTAGATACATATCTCACTGAGGGGGGTATAGGGTATCCAGAAATTGCCAAAATCACCTCACGTAATTAATGGACACCCCCAAATTTATCTAACGTAGGAGCAAGTGGGTAAAACATGTTTTCATTATTTAAAACATTATCTTTAGAAGTTGAAATTCATGTAGGGGTAGAAATCAATGAATATTTGCCATCAGGATCCATTGCTAAATCTGTCTTGCTTACTGTGGCATAGAACTGTATGTAATATATTTTTATCCATTTTCCAGGAGGCATACATTAGCATTGGTTCCAGGAAGAAATAGATTGTATGCCTTTGGTCTTGGCGGAGTTGGCCAGTTGGGTAATAGGCTTGCTGTAAATTCTCTCACACCCCAGCTAGTGCTGGGACCTTGGCTGCCAAACAACGTGAACGATTCTGATACATTGGCTCATCCACCCATTGCTCAGCCCCATAGCTCACCTGTGCTCGAAAAGGCGACAAGAAATGGTTTGAGCTTTGAAGCTGTTGCTGGGAAGTGTACGGTGAAGAGTATATTTGCTGGCGGTGACCAGTGTTTCATGAGGGTTGCAGACATGAGGGTAATCATTTGATGTTTGTTTGCAATCATCCTTTTTGAGAAGTATAATTACATACACTATAAATTGCTCACAATGAGTACATTTTATTTGAATAAACTTGAGAGTCTTGTTTTTTTATGATTCATGGTTTTGGCCTACCTTTTTGTTGGTTTTATATCTTTATGGCTGCTTGTATTACTGCTCATTGCATTTTTATTGCCAAAATTTTTGATATGATAAATATAAATCATCTTTGCCAGTGATATCACAACTGTGGAAAGGCTATCAGGTGATGGCTTTTCTTTCACTGTTTTCTTCTTCTTATTTTGTGGGCTAGCCATCGCACAGAAAAATTAACCTGTTAGAGGTTGCTAAAAAATGTATTATTCGGATTGTATTCAAGTTTACTTCTTAGAAGTTTAAATATATGGAAGAAATAACAGATTATTTATTTTTTCTTAGGATAACATTCCAGCCGATGATTATAGAGAGCATGATCCTTCGACGCAGATCCTCACGATTGCTCTTGAAAGATTAAAAGAATGTGAATCAGTTCCTGCAGACTCCACTGTGGACCTTGATTTAATTTCGTGAGTATATTTGTGATTTTTGTCAGAAGTAGTGTGTGAGGACTAATGAATCTAGAATAGGCAACACCTGGTGCCATCCATTGGTCACTTCTGGGGGCCCAAATTTTATTAATCCCTACAAAAATATCATAATATTGTTAAACATAAGTTTCCTGGTAGCACAACTGGTAGAGTGTTGGGTGCCACATCTTATGGTTTTGGTCTGGCCCTTAGAATTTTTATTTCCGTCATCTTTCATTTCTCTGTTGTCCACCTTCATTTTGTGGGTGACTATCAATTTCTTTTCCCATCTACCAATTTATACATGTGTAAGTTACCACAGGGTTCACCAGAAAGTGCAGAGAGAACCCAAGGAAGGGGGTTAAAGAATGGGGTAGTTTCCTTCATCAAAGAAAACGAAAGGCATTGATTGCGATTCGTTACCCACCATTAGTGTATTCATTATATACAAATTATTTGGTTTTAGAAATACCGGTTTAGACGAATGGCAGTGGTCAATTTTATCCTCATTTGAAAAAGGCCAGATTGGCGCCCATGCGATGTCACTCCACGTGACGTCACAGGGACCTAGTTTCTATACGAGTAGATAGGAGTTTTACATCGTCTGAGATTACCTATGCATGCATGAGGTCAGAGCTCAGGGAAACATGTCTTAATAATCACCTATTAAAACTGCCTATGGTCGCAAAGTTTTCTTCGCTTGATAAGGTATTAATAATCCTTATTTAAGCCAAGCGCTACCAGCTAGGAGGGTACTCCTCTACCTGCTAGCGTCCTGCGTCGTATTATCGCTCAAAGCCTCGTCCCAAGGTCACCTCACTTGCGGCAGCGGGAACCAGAACAACGTCGCACGGAGTTTTCCCGGCATTCATACCTAGCCGTCGCGTTTTCGCACGCTTGAAATTTTTCACTTTTCATTCAATCGCAAAAAATAGATATCATCATTTTAAAATCTAAAATTGTGAAATACATACTCTAGGAGTAATAATCTTTCGATTTAGGCAATAAAAAAATAATAGGAAACCACCCTATTGTTCAAATATATCTCCTTTTCACATAGCACATTCATGCATAAGATCCCAGTTCCTTAGGCATATCCCCCATCGTCTCTAACCCTACTGCGTTGAGACCTATTCCCCACTCACGTCGTTGCTAACTTGTGGTTTCCCTGCTCAGCATTGCCAGATGCAAGTGGTAGGAGGCAGGAAAGGTGTACCTGCTTGCTCAGGAGCTTCAGAGCGTGGGAATGCAAGTCAACGTTGGCTCTGAAAGATATTTATTTGTGTGACTATTGCATTGTGTGTATTGATGAAAGATTATGTAATATAAATAGAGATGGGACAAGTAGCATTTTTCTCAAATTTGAATAACGAATATGAATACTTAATTTTTTCTCTAATAACTCACTCAAATATCAAATACTGAAGTACTGAATATATATTTTTTCATCAATTTAAAATAAAAACAAAAATTAAAATGAAAAATGCTGATCACTTTGCAAGTCGTCGTACTTCAATACGGCTCCCAAATGCTGACGCAATTGTCACCCACGTTTACATCAAACTTGCATGCATGAAGCACCGCAATGCTTTTGTTTTTTCTTAGATGCATATTGTAGGCTGTATTATTAAGTATTGCTTTACTGCATTCTTTGAAAACCAAAAATTTAATAATAAAGTGACAGTATCTTTAAAATGAGAATATAGTGAAACCTCTATTTTACACTTCTGGATGGGCCACTTACAAAAAGTGCAAATTGAGTAAATTGTAAAATAGAGTATCATTACTTAAAAGGCGGTATTGTTTGGAACCTGATAAAAACTCTTCAAAATCAGGGAAAATGTATAATGGGTGAATGTAAAATCGAGGTTTCACTGTATGTTCAACATAAATTCGAACATGCAACAGGGAGTCATAAACGAATAGCCTTTGTGTGTGCATTTGGAGGTATACATACATTCTTTTTAGTGGATTCATCTGGTTTATATGTATACTAATGCTTATTTTCAAAGACAAGTTTTCATAAAAATATTATTAGAGAATTGAACCAATAAAATATGCAAACCTTCATGTAATACCCAACTGTTGTCAATAGATTTAAATTGAATTATGAACAATCTGTGCGTTGTATTTGAAATTTGAATAATTGATAACTTTATGTTATCGAATATTGAATTGTGTAAAAAGCTCATTATTCAAGGTATTCAGTGATTCGACTATTCGAGCATCTCATCCCTAATTATAATGGTTCCTGGCCCGCTAGGAATATTTTTGACCCGGTAAAACATATACAATCAAAATCCTTACAAATCTCTCCCACACAAGATCCATAGTGCAAACCTGCGTCACCTTAGGCAATGAGAAAGTCGTGTCATAAAAAGAATAATTGGGGGTTCCCGTTCTTGTTCAACTTTTTATGTAGTCTCTGGCTTTACCACTGGGGCTAGGCGCAGTGAGGGTTTTAAAGGATAAGGCAAGGGTTGGTATGGAATTTTATCTCTTGACCTGTGAACATGGATTAATATTACTCACACTCCAGTTCATTTCAACCACACATTAAACTTTTCACAATTAAACATTTCAGCAACTAGCATAGGTGAAAAAACGAATAATGAAGTGAATAAATGTGTTATTTTTCATGAAATCCAGAGATGTGTGATTTCCCTAAAATCATCCCCCCCAATCTTCTTCCTTTTGTTGCTTTGTGTCTAAAATCTACTCGTTTGACGTTGCCCCGACCTGAGATACTTTCTTGCCCAAATTTTAAAGTTTTTACGTTTAGTCATGTATCACAATATGGACTACAAGTAGTGATTTGAATGATCTTGGAAGCATGTGGGAGTTGTTTGCATCTAAGATCCTGTGAATCAGCAAAAATAAAGGTTTGATTTGGAGGTATTTGTCCTTGTTCCTTGTTGTGAACTGTGCTAGCAAAAATCAATGGCCATACGATGTAGGTAGCATTGTATCCTCTCAGTCTCCTCCTGAATGACCAATTTTTGAGTCAATTTTGAGTAATTGGATTGCACCATTATAGTACAGTGGAACCTCGTTAAAGCGAGTACGGGGTATAGCAAGACCCCCCCTATTACGAGAGATAGCCGATGCACCGTCAATTGATCCTATAATAAGCATGTAAAAAAATTCGTTTTTACAAGGCCCTTTTGGTGTTGGCTCTCGCCATAGTGAGGGTTTCACCGCCGGAAAAACTTACACCAAGACTCCTTAATCTTTGTAATTGCTAGCGATCTGTTAGAAATGAAGTTAATGGAGTGCTCAGTCTCAAATGTATGTGGCAAACTGTCATTCGATAAATAAGTAGTTAATTTTGGTGAAAATATTGTGGCATTAGCATTTGCGAGTGCTTGATCTTCTTTTGTTCCTCGGGCGGCAGAAAGCAGTCTTCAGCATACCCGCACGTCCATGAGTTGCATGAATAGAAAGCATTTGATGGAACATGCCATGGCCAAAAAAACACCAAACACGTCTAAGCGAGAAAATAAAAATATGGGAGTAATATGAGGTATATTGGCTATTATTTGCACCACCTCCGGTAAAGCGACAATTCGCTATAGCGAGTGTTTATTGGTGCACCGTGGGGTGTCGTTTTATCGAGGTTGCACTGTATATATTTTCCATAAAAATATTTCCAGATATGCTGTTATGTTCATATATGCACGCTTTGATCACATGTTATATCAAATTGGCCTATATTGATGTAGTTCACTTTATATATTATTGTAATAATAAACTATCATCTTTGTTGAAATTGAAGTTGAAATGGGTGCACATTTAACTTAATCTGAAGTGTATACGTAATCCCTTTAATAAAATGTAATACGCTATTTATTTTTCTCTTAAAGGTATATCGAGACAACATTTGGGAGCCAGGCATGTATGAATGGTTCCTTTCTGATGCCTGGAAACTTGCATTTTTCATGTTCAGCTCGTCACCATGGCATTGACATGTCACTTGCTCAACGATGTTTTGGTTCACTTGCCCGATCAGAGAATCCATCAATTGTTGACGTGGTAAGGATGCTTAGGTAATATTTACTCAAGCTGAAACTTATCACCCATCATCATGCTGGTGTCAGAAGTTAGTATTTACTTTGAACCTTTACCTACTTATTGACTGAAACCTAAAATGGGTGGAAGGAAGTGAACGTTCTAATGACCTCAAAAGAAGTGAGCAAGAAAAATTTGGCTTCAACTCGGTTGCTGTTGAAGATAAGTCGGTTTAAATCTTTCAAAAGGAAGGCAAAAACATGGATGTCTTGAAGTTATGTGTCACCACCATGAGACAAATTATATTAAAATAATTTTAAACTAGGGTGCTCAGAAGTCAAACAGGGGGAGAGATTTATTTATTAAGTATCATGGTGTAGGAAATAGATTATAAGTTAGTGTTAGCAGAAACAGATAGTTTTGGCAAAGAAAGGTATAACCCTAGAGAAAAGTTAATTTAGTGCCTAGTCTAATGAGGCATGTGAAATTGTCCTGAAAATCTAACATGCACTACGTTTACCAAATTGAACTTAGATTGGTCTGAATTCAAACTGATTTGGAGAGAGAAAGTGAGTTGACCGGGTGTAATGCATTTCCCTAACAGAGATTTAACATTGATTTCACCTGTTGATTCTGTTATTTACATTTTTGGTGCAGGTCTTTGTCAAGTGTACTTGTCTAGTTTCCCAGAATGGAGTTAAAGGTAATGGCATCAATTCTTCTGTCAGCATAGCCTAATGATGTCGCCATCCTCCTAGCCATCCATCCAACCTAGCCATCGTAATTTATTTTCTGCAATAACATCGTCAGTATGTTGGTTTTCACCCCGTGGAGTAACACAAGACAGTAGGTGCTCAGCAGTTGAGTGAACAACCACCTATTTGGAAACACCTTTACCTAGTTAGCCTTTGTAAAATAATGCAAATATTTTGAAAAATAGGATTGGAGGTATACTTAAGAGGAACATAGTTTATAAATCTCACTCAGATATAATTCAATCCTGCTGAAAAAATTTTGTAACGTAAAAGCAGTGCACTTCCCTGCTAGCATTCACTCAGGTCACTAAGCACTCAGCTGTAGACTAGTGATGGGTCGATCATGAACGATTCGATCAAAAAGATTGAATCACTAGGTGAATCAAATGACTCATGATTCATTTCGTTAAACAAGTCGATCATCAATCATCAATCACTCCGACTTCCGGTTTCTTATCAATCATCCCGGTTTCCGGTTTGTTTCAAAATTTGGAACGATCGATGCTTGATCTATTTTCGTCAGGGCAGAAATAGTTGTGAGAAAATTAAATACTGTGTTATGAAGACCTGAATACTTGTGTAATCTTTTTCTTAAGTGTTTTCCAGCAGTTATCAGCATTAATAACACCGATACACGTAAAAGGAAAATATTAAGATGACTCCTGTAGGAGAACGTTAAGAAGTATAAGTTAAAGCTGGTTACATTTTATTGTGCCGTTCATAAAATTATCCTGCAGATCAGATTCATGCATAGCGTGTGGTGTATTTTGTGATATATTTTGAGATACGTAGTTAGAAATTATTTTATTAGTGTTGAGAAACTGTGGCAGTTTTGCCTTCCCAAATATTTTCATGACACTACTTCCTTCATTTTAGCAATCTAATATACTCATCTAGGAATTCACAATCAAAATAGTATATGAAATGATAATATGGATAGCAATCAGCGTTACCCATGCTCTTCGCAGATGAGGCAGTATTTATTCGATTATTCAAAGTGATTTATTACATCCATTGATTGAGTCTTTTCGATCATGATTCCTTTTGAGTCTTTTCGATCATGATTCCTTTTGAGTCTTTTCAATCATGACTCCTTTGAGTCTTTTCGATCTTGATTCATTTGAGTCTTTTCGATCATAATGATTGAATCAATTGATTGAATCACTTATGTGACTCGAGTCAAAATGATTGAATCACTAAAATGATCGACTTTGCCCATCACTACTGTAGACTGAACAACCAAGTTCACGAGAATGAGTGCCTCAAATGCATGGAAGGGAAACTGACATTAAAAAATTATCAAGGTAACGAAGTAAAACTTGTGCAGAGGATAACTCATAGAAAAATCATAGTATTGCTGGCCTTTTGTCAGCAGAGTTAAGTCCTCACCTGGCAGTGGCGCCAACTCCATGGAGCTTTAGGGGGCATGAGCCCCCTCAAAAATTCGTTACGGGTGTGAGAAAAATATGTGTCAGGCTTGTCGATTTTCCCCGGAGTGTCCAGATTTCGAGATTCGAGTTATCAGGGTTCTAATGTTGATCATATGACTCTTCAAAAATGCTTAAAAAACTTAAAACTCACTACTTATCAAATTTCCCGGGGCAAGATCCCGGGAAATTTGATAAGTTTGGGCCCCCCCAATATTTTTTGTAAGTCGGCATCCCTGTCACCTGGCTAACCGAAGGTCAGGGGTTCAAGTCCCTCCTGGGTAGCTGGTCCCTATACAGAACCTGGGTGTTTGTTATCATTCTCTGTTGTTATTCGTTACATTCCTCCACTTCAAAGGTTTAAATGTGCTGTTCTCAGGCGATGAAGATTGATAAAAAAATATGTGGACAGCAAGAATCGGAATGGTTGCTTAAGCAACCAGTATGCTATAAAGAGTTAATTGCAATGCAAATGATAATAGCAATTTTAGTAATGAGTGTATTTTTGCTTTTCAGGTGTTTAATTGTGTTAGTGGAACACTTTTACAGAGTTTAACTCGTAATCCTCCGGATGTTGAAACTTTGCGTGTGTACCTAGTCTTACCATTATATCATGGATTTGAGAATGCAAAAAATTTTGAAACCCTTCAGTGTTCCTTTGGTCAGTCAGTCTTAGGGTTATCAACTGAGGCATCTAAAGTAGTCGGTGAGTAGACATAAATTTATATTTTTCCTGTATATAGTTTTCTGGCTGTAATTTTAAGTTATCACCACTCTTGAATTGGAACCTGTTATGAACTCCCATGTATCACATTTGGTGTCAGAGTAAAATTGATAAAGTTTGAGATGTAATGTATCAATATTTATCATCTAGAGATTTCTATATGCTAATTGCTTATTCCATTATTTATTTTTGAATTCTTTACCATTGATTAGTTATTTATGAGCAACCATTTCTGATTGGGTTTAAACTTTTTTTCCAGATATGTGGTGGAGTAGTGCATCAGCTGATTATTTTGAAAGATTAGTGCGAATATTCAAGAATGTATTGGAATATTTGATAAAGATATCAACCTCTGATGATGCTAGGAAAGAGGTATGTTGGATGTTTCTATTTTAATCTATATAATTATTACATATAATAAAAAAACTTTCTCAGGAAAGATAAGTACCCCAACAGTGTGGCAAACTGAGGTTAAACCATTTTAACTTTTTTAGATCTTAAAGTTTATTGTATGTGTAATTTTCATTTCTAATATAATACACCTGGTCCTTTTTATTTAATGCATTCACTTTGGCATGAACAGTCGGCTATACATATCTAATCTCCACCCTTCAGGGCTGCAATTTTTTCTGCTTTTCTTTCACTGATGGTTTTCAAATTTAGTGTTGTAATATCCGTGGGTTTTTAGGTGGAGAACATAAGTGTGTTTAGATTTTTTTTAAGTGTGAACATGTCTGTAATTTGAATCAACGAGGAATGAGTGCGTATTTAAGATAAAGTTGAATGCCATTCATATTCTCATTCTTTTCAGGTGGCTTGGAACCATAATATAGTTGTGGGCTTAGAAATCCTCAGAGTCCTCAATGATCTCAATAAAAAATGTGTCGGTGGTTGTAAAGTGCCTTATGAAACATTTTATTTGCATGAACTTGTGGAAAAAGTTAATTTACCTCATGATTATATCCGATGGCTCACTGAAAAAAGTGGATTCTCAGTGAGTAACAAATTATTTCTGTTTTAACAATTGTATTTACTTTACTTGGCCTTAATCATTTCTTATAAAGTGACCTTTATTATGTATCTACTGTAATAGTTTGTGATAGAACTAAGTTGATGTAAAATATGCAGTTCTTTTTAATTCGGGAAAGTTATTATGTCACAGTGAAAACCATGGTATGTATTGACTAATTAATGGTCCTCCCCTTTTTCAGGCTACCAGTGTATATTTCTGTGACTATCCTTTCTTGTTTGATGTTAAAGCCAAAACATTACTACTTCAAACTGATCAAGCTATGCAGGTAAGTTTACTCCCTTGATCTTTAAAATTAAATGACGTTGCTTATAATCACATGACATATGTATTATTAATTCAGAATAGTTTCTACAGGGTGTGGTAGATAAGTAATGAGACTCAATCTAGAAAAACAAATTTATTGATCCTATTTGTACAAAACGTTAATATTCTTCAAAGTACTCGCCTTGGGCGTCGACACAACGTTGCCAGCGCGTTTTCCAAGCTTCATAGGCCCCACTGTAGTCCGTTTGAGTTATCCCAGTTAGTGCCGTCGTGACAGCACGTTGGATGTTCGGAATATCGTCGAAACGATGACCCTTCAGGCATCTTTTGACCTTTGGAAATAGGAAGAAATCAGGAGGACTCAAGTCAGGGCTGTATGGTGGCTGTGGCAGAACTTCAACTCCAATTCGGGTCAAGTAGGAGGTCACGAGGAACGCTGTGTGCGCCGGAGCGTTGTCGTGGTGGAGACGCCAGCGTTGAGCAAGGTCCTGTCGCTTCCGTTTGACGGCTCTGTGCAATCGCTGAAGGACTTCTTTGTAGAATTCGGCATTGACAGTTCTCCCCTGAGGGACAAACTCTTTGTGAATTAACCCCCGCTTGTCGAAAAACACGAGCGAGCGACTGGTGCGCCGCGCGGCGGCCAGTCTCATTACTTATCTACCACACCCTGTATATTGTAACCTGCCATCCAAAGGGCCCTCTCTTCCCACACCGACTTCGCCCCAAGGAGGTGATTATTTAAAAAAAAAAAAAAAAGGAAATATTAACCAAATGACAAATCTCCGGTAGGTGTTGGGAATCGCCCGCGAGGGATATAAGCATGTGACTACGATTAATAAGAGACGGATAGTCGCCTTACATTATAACAAAACAATTTATTGGATAAACAAAATCAACCAATTGGGCTGGACAAAACAAAAAGAAACTTGACTTCAAAAAACAAATTAAATGAATGAACCGCCCTCTTCCGTCTATGGCAGAGAAAAGTATAAAAACCACACCCATTAGTACACACATGCCTACAATACACTGAGATGGGGAATTTCACTTTGGGGGGAACAGTTGGGGACAGTGGTATTTCACTTCTGGGGGAACAGTAGAAGACAGTACTTAACACAGCCGGGTGACCACAGCTCCGTGGTGCCGATTCCTCCTCCTCTGGTCTATTTCCCTCTCCTCTGCTGCCACTTTTTTCCCACTGCGTCGTCCCTTTAGTACACTTGTCACCTTTTCTATTCCATCTCCCCTTTTCACTCTCACGTCTGTCCCTTTTATATCCTCTCTAGGGTTCAGCGGCGTGCGGAACTCAAAATTCGATGCGAATTCCGACTCATCGGAATTCGGCAGTGCCCATGAATTTAAGAAAAAAACATAATATACATGTGCACTAAGCGGGTAGTGGCTATCTGTTACAATATGATTAATATATGATAAGAAGAGATAAAGAATGCTGGACCAAGGGAATAAATTGTCAAATGTGACTCATCTCATTTTCACTCCTACCTGCAATTATTATAAGCAGGAAAGCAGATAAGGATGCGTATAAATGGGTCTCAAGATTCCTAAAAATTTTTTCAAGGTTTTCTAAAAATATAGGGGGTGATCCATTGTCGATGTTAGGTTTTTTTTAAGAAGTGAAGAGTATTTCAAGCATTTTTTTAATTCATGAGGATCAGGTCAGAACTCTTAATAATCTAATATATAGCAACGCAAACATGTTCTTTGATGCATTTTAAAGACATCAAAAGTGACAATATTAGTGAAATTTGGTGTGAATAATAAATACATTTTCTTTGTGCCTCTCTTTTCCAGCATTAATGTTTGCACACTGCCTAAAAATTTTACAGTTGTTACACAAATTTATTGTCACAAAATTGGAGAAAAATATGGTTCAAAATTTATTTTTTTCATTTTAGAGATAATTTTTTGGTTAAATCTTGTTATTCATGTTAATAATTTTAATTTCAACACTCATATTTTTAAGTCTGAATTATAGTTACTGTTTTTGATGGCATAGATTCAGACTAAGTTTTTAATTAAGCGTTTCTTTTCATTGCTTGTTTTTCAAAAGGTTTTAATGAATTTTGTTCAGGTATTTTGAAAATTGCCTGAAATAACGGATAAAATTATCCGAAAAATGATCTGGTTCATAAAACCACTGTTTCTATCTCAGATCTCAGGTCAAAAACTGGTGGTGAAGTATAGTGACCCATTTACACTCTTATTAAACCCTTTGCACTTAAGTTTTGTCCCATGCCTAGTTTTACTGGTTGCTTACGCTTTGCTGATTAAGAAATTTTGTGTTGGCCAGATTGCACAATTCTTTCTACATAATTTTATTAATATTTAGTCTTTAGTTTTATCATTAATATCTCTAATTTTAATGTTTTTTTTTAGATGCAAAGTGCTGTAAATGAAGCCGCATCCAGAGCCTTGCCATTTTTATTATTTGGTGGTGGAAGCTCGATATCCCAAATGCATTTCCTCATACTTGAAGTCAGTAGAGAAAATCTTGTTGGCGACACCCTTGCTCAGCTTCAGAGTCTTGACACTCGAGATTTGAAGAAACCATTGAAGGTAAATAAAATAAAACATCAAGTAAATTCGCATTGATTAGAAATTTCATTTCTATGTCTGGCAAATTTTCAATTTATGTAAGATGTAGGCTCGGCACGAGTTATGAACAACAAAAAATTTTGAGATTCTGACAAAATGACCTGTAAAGCTCATTTTGGTGTTACTTTTTTTATAATTTTTGTTATTGATACTGCTATGATTGCAGGTGTACATTTTATTATCCATTACAATTAGCAATGAGTGCAATCTATTTGTGAAATCGTATAAAATCGTTTCAAGCTTGATTTTGTGGAAGTTTGCTATATCCATGATAAAAACACAAATGGTAATTTAATTTACAAGTACCTTTCATTAGAAACATTTTGTATAAAATCCAGAATGTCTTCCCTAAAAGTAATTGCAATATTTCATGTTATAACTCATTGATGCTTGACAAGATTTTATTCAATTCTAAGGACGAATGTGATCGTATTGACAAAAGTGGAGTATACAAATTGAAGTGTGAGGACTGTGGTTTGTGTTATGTTGGCCAGACCGGTAGAAGGTTTAAAGACAGAGTGAAGGAACACAGAAGAAGTTTTATATATGTATAATGACGGAAAATCTTGTTTTGCTAATCATTTATGCCTGAATAACCATTTTAGCAATTTTGACGTAGATATTTTGCATTGTATTGACAAAGGGCTTAAATTGGATTTTAAAGAAAAATTTGAAATTGCCAATATCCCGGATGGACTTTGTAATGATGTTTTATTTTGTACTGACTCACCTTTGTAAAAGTTAAGCTTCCCTATGATGTCACAACCATGACCTTCACTCATGCTCCTCTTGTTGTATGTCTTCTGGTTTCAGCCTTCATTCATTTGTTCACCTAAACTCCACCCTCTCCCACTCCCCTCACTCCAATTCCATATGCGCCCACCTCCTACCCTGGCCTGGGTAAAAATATGTACTGAGAGAGTGTGTTAATGCATTACCCTGAAAATGACACTAAGTGTTGGAACCATGGTCAGTCGTTGAGTGTTATATTAAATAGTGTGGAAATTACCATTTGTGTTTTTATCATGGATATTTGAAAAATATTTTAGCCTGTAAATAGAGGTGACTGATGAAAAACAATCGTCATTTGGCTGCTTGGCAAAGAATTCATGTTGATGGCTCTTAAGACTGAAGATGCTGAAAGGCTAATGCTTTGTGTGCTATTTCTATTGGCAGGTCAAGTTTCTGGGCGAAGAGGCTGAGGATGCAGGGGGAGTGAGGAAGGAGTTCTTTTTATTGGTCATGCGAGAAGTGTTGGACCCCAAGTATGGCATGTTTCAGGAACATGAAGAGACCAGGGCTATTTGGTTCAGTGAAAATTCTTTTGAGGATGAGGGGATGTACTTCCTCATTGGTGAGTGTGATCAGGCAAGCTTGAATTTTGGAAGAACCCTGAGGTCAATCATAATGTTGACTTATGTTGTATATCATAATTTTTTTCTGGGAAAATATAAGTTGATTTTAACTAAACATGCTGTAATCGCAACTTCAGATCATGTTAATTAATAACTTGTCAATATTGTATGTACTATTAGCATATGTTGTAAGGGTTCATGCTTCAATTGTATGATGTTTCTCTCATCAAATGGGTATGCATATATCATTTGGGTAGAGCTTACTTTGGAGCAGCCAAATGTGTGGTCCCAGAACAGTTGAATGTTGCTGCTTTCTAAAATTGACAATAAGGTACCTTGTCATGCTTAAAGGGGAGTGTGAGTATTACAAATAGGTACAGCGTTAACTTGGATTTGAACCCTACCTCAGTTAAAATCCAAAAATGTACTAGGTATCACTCGGCCTATATTAAATCATTACCACAAATCATTTTTATCCCATTGGTACAGTAATTCAACCTGCTGCTTCCTGATTAAGCACCAATCCTGTTTTTATTGAAGATAGGTATTATGATATTTTCCTATTTTAGTACCTATACCGGGACTAGCCACGGTGATAACTTTTTACGGAGACACCCGCAATGCACAAATAGTGTGAAAAATCCACTGAGGAAAAATCATTCGCCTTGACCGGAATTCCGAGGCGTCATTCTCCCCTGTGGAAATTTGTGGACTATACCGGACAAGGTGGTATGGCTGCTGAGCATATGATGCGACTAGCAGTCCAGGTCGTGCGCATGGCGCCACAGCCAGAGAGCAAAGCCCGAACTTTGAACACTAGAGGTGTTTGCTCTGGACTTATTTAAGTATACCGGGACTAGCCACGGTGATAACTTTTTACAGAGTCACCCGCAATGCACAAATAGTGCGAAAAATCCACAGAGGAAAAATCATTCGCCTTGACCGGGATTCGAACCTGGATCCCTCGATTTCTGGCAGAGTGCTTTAGTCAGTTAAGCTACCGAGGCGTCATTCTCCCCTGTGGAAATTTGTGGACTAACCGGACAAGTCCCGGTATACTTAAATAAGTCCAGAGCGAACTCCTCTAGTGTTCAAAGTTCGGGCTTTGCTCTCCGGCTGTGGCGCCATGCGCACAACCTGGACTGCTAGTCGCATCATATGCTCAGCAGCCATACCACCTTGTCCGGTATAGTCCACAAATTTCCTCAGGGGAGAATGACGCCTCGGTAGCTTAACTGGCTAAAGCACGCGGCCGGAAATCGAGGGATCCGGGTTCGAATCCCGGTCAAGGCGAATGATTTTTCCTCTGTGGATTTTTCGCATGATATTTACCTTTCGCATTTAATGTAATGCCTCATTTCCTAATTTATCTTACTTTGTCTAGGCCTTCTTTGTGGTCTTGCTATCTACAATTTCACAATTATTGAACTACCATTTCCACCTGCGCTCTACAAAAAATTACTCGGTGAACCTGTATCTCTCAATGACCTGGAGCATCTTTCCCCTACCATGGCGAGGTGATTAACGATAAAAAATTACGAATATGAATTTTTTTGAGTGTTTTGACTTGTCTACTGAGTGGTTCTATAAATTATTCTTTCCACGCAGGAGTCTGAGATCTCTTCTGAGCTATGAAGGGCCTGATATGGAAGAAGTGTTTGGCCTGACGTTTGAAATTTCAAAGGAGGTGTATGGTGAAATGAAAGTTTTGGCTTTGAAGCCTGGAGGTGGAAATATTCCAGTTACACAAGAGAATAAGTAAGTTTTTTTGTCACTAAACTCTTGGCTCCAATGTTTCCTTTTACATTGTATGTATCATTGTTGACTGTTATCTTTCAATGTCATGCGTCAACCAGTCATCAATTATTCTTATTCCAATTTTTTATTGCTGTGGTTAAAAAAATTTCTTCTTTCCAATTATTTTCCTAAATATGCTCATCTTTTTCGTTTTGTATCCTACCCATGGCCTGTAATGCCTTTCTACTCTTCACTATTGCATTTTAATTTTTGGAGGTTAGAGGAGACAGAAGGTATGGATGGAGCGAGTACTTAGCGGGGGTGGGATGTTGAAAACAGGGTTAGAGGGAAGAATGCTAGGTAAACGAGGGAGGGGAAGGAAAAGAATAGGATTTTTAGATAGAATGAAAGGTAGTAGGTCTTATTGTGCACTGAAGAGGGAAGTGCATGATGTAAGGGGAGGCTCCCGGAATTCTTCTTAAGCACTCCATAGAAACCTACCTTAATCGGTAGAATACTTTAATGATGTTATCTATGTATATTTTCTGTGCTAAGAGATAGAAATATTTATGAGAAGAAAAGGTTCAAATTTCATGCTTAGCTGCGATCGCACAGTGGGTCAGCTACCGCTTAATTTGATGTTTCTCAATTCCTTTGGCGATGTCAGCTTTTTCACATGCCCTAATTTCTTAAACAGCAGAATAACCAAGTGATGTGGGCATAAACTCTCAGTAAAACTGATGGTAATGTAAAATCAATGCAGAACATCTTATTGTTTATGAAATTTTCTAGCCTCAAGAATACTGTGAGAATAAGATGATGCCGACTTTTTTGAAATCTCAAGTCATGAGAAAAGTTACGGCAGCCCAATTGAAGTTATGGAATTAAGGTTTCAAAGTTATATTAACGAAATCTCTATCTTGTCGCTGGAGATAGCATGCAGACAATTTAAAAGTGGATTCTTTCCTCAGCCAAAACCAGGGTAAAGCAAGCTTACTTGCTTACATGATGGTGGTGCACCCAATGTCTGATAGGCACCAGCTGAGTATTTGCCTCCTGCTAGGGATGAGTGGATTCCACTTTTTTTCGATTCTGATTCCTTCAAATCGATTCCCAATTCTCGATTCAGATTCCATCGATTCTTATTCCTTCTAACAGGTGGGATATTGATTTATCTGTAGCATTTCTGTCATTAAAATTTAAGAATTGAATGGAATAAAATAAAAATAGCTGCGGTGGCTTCATTGTTGTTTGGCTGTGGTGGCTAAACAATAATGTAGCGTTCATTGCATCCATACATACCAGAGCAGCCTGGCGGGTGCACAGTGGCAGCCAAACGCAACCTGTCGAGTCTGCCCGAAGGCCGCGGCGACTTATGCCAAGCAAGGATCAACTTTCTCAAGGGTTGCAATGATGAAACTGTGCTATATAAATGCAAATGTGTCTAAATTTTTATTATTGATGCAGATGCGTGTTAGTCTATGAAAAAAATTATATAAAAAAAAACCTGCTCTCTGCGCATATTTATAAGAAACTTTTTTTCACAGGAAAATTCACTCTCTGCACGTTTTTATCATCATCAGACTTCAAATATCATTCGAAAATAAATATATTTCGATCTATTATACGTTAAAATTGCTGGTTCAGTTGAATTCTCCGATGGTGATTCATAATCGCAATAATTTGATTTGCCGTGACCAGCGGTCGATAAAAGAACGAAAAACACATGCATTGCTTCCCGATCCAGTGGTTTCGAGTTTTTTACTCTGAGAGTTGTTCATGCACACGCGCCATTTCAGGGTTCCTCAGTTTGTCGCTCTTGCCAACATTTTCATGTTTCCGAGGCCGCTTAGGTATGTTTGTCACAGCACCCGCGTGCTGGGCGTATCCTCCGCACGGGGAAGGCTGACACCGCAGCCGCTTAGGTGTGTGGCGGCCTTTATGCTAGGGATGAGTCGATTCCAAATGTCGATTCTCGATTCCACCGATTCTCGGGCACGGAATCGGAATCGAGAATCGATCGCCTAAAGTCGATTCCGATTCCATCGATTCCAGGAAGATAAATGTTTTGAGCATAGACTATAAGTTTGGGGCATAAATGCTGCCACACACCTAAGAAGCCGCGGTGTCAGCCTTGCCCACGCGGAGGATACGCCCCGCACGCGGGTGCTGCGACGAACATACCTAAGCGGCCTCGGAAACAAGAAAATGTCGGCAAGAGCGACAAACCGACGAACCCTGAAATACCTCGTGTTCATGAGCAACTCTCAGAGAAAAAAAATTGGAAATCACGGGATCGGGAAGCAACGCATGCGTTTTCCGTTCTTTTATTAACCGCTGGTCACGGCAAATCAAATTAATACGATTATGAATCACATTCGGAGAATTCATCTGGACCACCAATTTTAAAGTATGATAGATCGAAATATATTTTTTTTACTTTCGAATGATATTTGAAGTCTGATGATAATAAAAACGTGCAGAGAGCGAGTTTTTCTGTGAAAAAAGTTTCTTATAAATACGCGCTGAGAGCGGTTTTTTTATATACGTAACATTTTTAGACAAACACGCGCCTGCGTCAATAATAAAAAAATTAGACACATTCGCGTTTGTATAGCCCAGTTTCATCAATGCAACCCTTGAGGAAGTTTATACTTGCTTGGCATAAGCCGCCGCGGCCTCCGGGCGGACTCGACAGGTTGCGTTCGGCCGCCACCGCGCACCAGCCAGGCTGCTCTGGTATGTATCGACGCCATGAACGCTACATTATTGTTTAGCCACCGCGGCTATTGTTATTTTTAGGGATGGTCGGATCGGATACCTCGGATCCAAATACCCGCGGATATTGCCCTTCATCGGATCCAAAGTCACGGAAGACATCGGATCTGGATCGGAAATTTTAAATAATAGCTTCAGTGAATGTAACGCCCCATAAGAGTGGAAAGATTTCCGATTCTCTCTTCGAATGCGCCGTCGCATGCGATTCTTGTCCTACTCATGAACTGTTTTGTTTGAAAGCTCTCGCAGAGGTTGCAAGTAGAATTTCAGCCGTGGCCAGGATTTTCAGCATTTCAAAAGTAACTATGTCGCAGATTTCAGAAAACCACCCTCGGCCGTCCATCAGCCCGAGCCTCTGTTGTTTTTTTTCGCATCCGAAACCACACGGACCAAAAATCATTGTCTTCTAAGGAAAATATCAAATCACACGAAAACAATTGAAGCGTGTTTCATCCCTACCTCGTCTCACCAACTGACCTTTTTTGGCCTACCTGCTTCAATTCTCCGTTTCTAGACTAAAAATGCTAGGAGAGTGACTTTCTGGGAAAGTGTTAAAATTAGTTTAAAACCCATTATTTAGTGCCCGGTTTTTTCAACAATTTTCCCCCCTGGTTTTGGATCCCCCCCCCCAATTGAAATTCCTGGCTACGCCACTGCTCCTTCCCCTCCACCTCTCCTTTACACGCTTTTGCTGCTCACTCCTTCCTCATGCTGAGCGGTTGAGCACCTCGTCGCACGTGACGTTATTACCGTTTTAAATACTTTTAATTGTGTTGCTGATTGCGCAGTTGCAATGTAATTTAATGATGCACCAATAAAAATGTCTTTCATTGTGTATAAACATTTCCATTAACAGGAGAACCAATGAATGCAGTGTGCGTGCACTATTGCGTAAATAATTGCGAGGATGTGCTAAATCCACCTCACCATACTGAAGCATTTTCGGATTAAACACAAGTCCGTATGCGATGAGAAAGTAAAATTCGGGGGAAACACGTGTGAGGAAAATTTGAATTCAGTCGATAGCAGGGGGGTAGCCAGGAATTTTGTTAAGGGGGGGTCCAAAACAAGGGGGGGAAATTTTTAAACAACAGGGTACAAAGGAGAGGTTTTCAAACTAATTTTAACGCCCTTCATAATAGAAAAAACTTCATTTTTCAGAGATTCATTTTTTTTTTCATTTTTGTAAATTCATGATTTTTAATATTTTGTTTCCTTTTATGAAGGAAAGTAATTGTGTTTTTATATTTTGGGGGGTCCTCTCGCTACGCTACTGGTCAGTGGTTCATCCTAAGATTTTTCCTATTTTCATTTCCAAACCCAAGCGTAACAGTTTAGGCCCTGAGTATGTAAAGATGTTTTTAAAAAACAACTTGAAAGCCCATAAACTAATTTTTAATTTATAAAAACATAAAAATGTGTATGAAAATCTAAAAAGCATTCCATTGATTGTATGTACCCACAATAAACTTGAATAATGACTTTGTTTAATGGCAGGAATTCAAAAATGCATTTGGAATCGAAAATATCCGATTCGAAAGATCTGGCTCCAAAAATCCTGGATCTGTCCATCCCTAGTTATTTTATTCCATTCAATTCTTAAATTTTAATGTCAGCAATACCACAGATAAATCAAAATCCCACCTGCTATAAGGAGTAAGAATCGATGGAATCGGAATCGAGAATCGGGAATCGATTTGAAGGAATCGAAATTGGAATCGGAATCGAAAAAAAGTGGAATCGACTCATCCCTACTTTATGCCCCAAGCTTATAGTCTATGCTCAATTACTCTAGTATGCATTATTTAGATTATGCCACCCACAATTGAAGCTGAGAACTTTGCATCCGATAGTAAGACTGCTCTTTTCTGCAGGAGTTTGGAGGGAAAAAACCTTATTTTATATTTGTGCCATTAATGGTGTTATCCTTGAAACATCATCTTTCTCATTACAGGAAGGAGTATGTTGATTTATATGTTGATTGGATCCTCAATAAGTCCGTTGAGAAACATTTTATAGCTTACCGCACTGGGTTCTTGAAAGTCTGTGGCGGAAGAGTTCTCAAGCTTTTCCATGCTCAGGAACTAATGGCAACAGTTGTTGGTAATTATTAATCATTTTTTTATTTTCTTTCTTACGCAAAGGTGCTCATTGTAATTTAAATTTTTGATTGCCCATCTTTTTGTCTTATTGTTATTAGAAATTAAAGCTGTCCCCTCTTCATCTTGAATCAGCATCTTGTATAATGTGTAGCAGTTGATATATAGGGCTTTATTCCATGCAGTATTTTTTTATATTTCATATTTCAAGGAAAATTGTGTTCACTTATTGGAAGTACCTTATATTCTTGATTATAATTTATCACATTCCTCAAAGGGTTTAGAAGGTCAAGAAAGGGGTTTTGGGCCTTGAATGAAATCCAAAATAAGAGTGCAGTATTAATTATACACTCGAAATGATTTTCATACCAGTATTTTTGTTTTATAAAATCAGTTTTTTTATTTTTCCTAACCATCACTTCTTGTGGGGAATAATGTCTAATTAGAGCAAAAACTCTTTGGTTTAATTCAGAATGTTATCTTGTTGCATCTCAGCTAAGTTTCCACGTTTTGTTTTTGATCAATAGGCCTTCAGATTCATGCCCTCAATATCTTTACAAGTTAGAAATCACACTAGCCCATTTCGTTATTTTTTTCTGCTGAGTTAACTAGGCAAAAGATTTCAGCTTTCAAAGTCCCAAAGATTAGGCGATAACAATTTCAATGTGTGAAAAGATAGCTCAGTGAATTCAAACCCTTGGTGGAATATACATTGTTTGCAACTGTTTTTTTTTGTTCAGAAGGATGTTGTTTTTGAATGAAGCAATTATTATTACAGGAAATGAAGAATACGATTGGGATGAGTTGGAGAGAGAAACAGAGTACAAAAATGGTTACAGTTCATCGCATCCCACGATCAGGCTTTTTTGGGAGGTGTTCCATGAGATGCCTTTGGATCAGAAGAAAAAATTCCTTCTATTCCTGACTGGCAGTGACCGGATTCCTATCATGGGAATGAAAGCAATAAAGGTTGGTGTACTATATACCGTATTTCTCCGAATATAGTCCCCTTCTGAATATAGTCCCCCCCCCCCCCTAATTTTGAGGCTTCACTTTCGGGAAAAGTAAAAAAAATGTGTTTGAATATTGTCCCCACCTATACTTTTACCACAGGCATTTTTGGAAAAAAAGAGGGGACTATATTCAGACATATACGGTATTACTTTAAGTAAAAGGTAACTAGACTGACTAATTTGTACACATGTACTCTCATGAGTTGTTATAGAGTCAAGTGCAGTTTAGTGTTATTCATTACTGATAGAGAATGAAGTACAGTAGAACTTGTTTTGTACGTTTCTGAAAGGACCGCAAAAAATGAACGTACTATCCAGGAAAACGTGCCAACCTGGCAAGTAGATAATAGCAATTGGGGTAATTTCACTCTGTGGAAAAGTCATCATAATTACAATTACTTTCAGAAGTTCTCGTATAATCGTCTTCCTGAACTTCCACATTGAAAATCAAGAAAAGAGCACCACATTGCAAAACAGTAACATGTGCATGAAAATCAATGTTTCATGGATTTCCCTGAGACCTTTATGTACATAAAAACTGCGTCATTCTCCCGTGATTTCTCATGTGTATGTTTTAAGAGGACAAATTAAGCTAAGTAATTTCTTCTTTCTCTCAGCTTTCTCAAAGAATATGACGATAACTCTGAGTATATCATTTGGTTGTTTTAAAACATCATAAATATTGGCAAAACTTTAATTACCATTAATCTCAGCAACCCCCTTACGCATTCGTTCTAGGCACAAAACCCTATCAATTGTTATATCGATATTTTTTTAATAATTTTATATATTACTGTTTAAATTCACTTAAAACATTTGTCCAATGTAGACTACGTTCTATGTCTTGTGCCGAGATCAAGGATTTTTGCATTAAGCTTCACTTAGAGATCCAAAGCTTCATCTGCTCCCACAACACTAGTCAAACAATGACGCACGTATTGCATTGAGAAATGCATTTAGATGCATCGCAGTTGTAGAAAGAGAAGTGTGGGATGAAAGTAAGAAGGTATATGGCTGGTAATAATAAAATAACTTATGAATTCGAAAGTTTAAACACCTTAAAATATACGAGGAAACGACTTGCGGGTTGCGTCATGGCAACCAATTGAGCGTACTACCCAGGAAAGTGCCACTATTTAACCCTTTCGAGACGGCGGAGTTTTCGTCTTGGCATGACTGCTGTACTGAGCCCCAAGAGACTCTTCTTTCTCGTGGTACGGAGCATTTTTGGAGGACATTCAATAAGAAGGGTCTTGCGGAACCTTTTTCGACCCCTCTCCGATGGGACTCTGCATTATCTCAGTCTCCGAGAGTAGTTGTGCTCCCTCCTTTCCGGGTTTACGACCATACCTGCGGCATTGGCTCGCGGTCAACTTATGTATTGCTTATATGTATTTAGCAAATGGATAATTGTTGCTTGCACGTAAATTACAGACTTTGAATTGAATTCCTCATTTTTATCTGAGCATTGTCAAATTTTAAACGAAGTTCTAAGGCCATTATTAACGCATTCATCGCAGCAACAATTTCCATGTTGATGTTTATTCATAACTCGAGATATAAGTTAATATTTGTCGTGGAATATCGTTTAAAAATTGTAAACTCTGCTCAAAAGACAAATAATTCAATTCTTAGTGTATATTTCTTGAGAAATGAACAAATATTTATTTCGAAAATTGACTGTATAAACAATTGAATGACCGTTGTCCCGTACCGCATAGAGGGGTTATAAAAGACGAAGGGTCCGGGTACCTGCTCCCGGATTCCGAGGGTTAATCCTAAACCCCGAAGCGTTGGGTCCCGAGACAAAGACGTCGTAAACCCACGACCGTCCTAAAAGGGGGGGGAGCTAGAAAACATATATATACGGCTTTCGATCTCCTGGCCGGGAAAATCTCACGTATATATACGCCCGTCGTCTCCCGGGTCAGGAAACGTCCACACATATATATACGTGTACAGTAGGGAAAAGGTTAAAGAGTACTAACCAAATAGTTTTACCGGTATTTTGTTAGGATGGTATTGGGGCGGAGAGAAATTGCCGTGTTAAGGAGGAAAATGTGCTAAAGAGGAACGTACTAACCAAGTTCCACTGTATAGTAATTTTATGAAAAAAGAAAATCATTGCTTTGTAAGTCAGTTTTGTTCAAAATTTGATAAAAAATTGTCAAATTTTAAAGGTAAAAGACAAGCTTCTTGTATTTATTTTTGTACATACAGTTTATATTTATCTCAAGATTTTTCATAGCTAAAATGAAATTTTATCAATACTATGAAGCTGTGAATTTTTATATGTATTTGAGAACACTTATAGATTTTATTTAAAAATTTTGATCCACGTTTGTTGGCATCTCTAAATTATTCATTACTTCCTATTTATTTTTTGTGTGAGTAGTGTTCTTTTCTATTTGACTAATGATTGCTTGTCAAGTGATGTCTTAATTTTTTAATTCTCCCATGCTTAAAACTTTCAGTGTTAGTTGATACAAGTATACTGAACCAATAATGAATAATAATGTGACCTATTCAGTATCTTAAGTTGTATTTTGTCCAAAATTTGAACTACTAACCCAAGTGTACTAACTTTAGAATTTTTTTACCTTATCAATTTTAATCATTTGAAGAGATAAAATTCTTATTATCAGAGTGAAATATTTATTTGGTTTGTTAGATTTGGAGGGCAATGCAGTCAAGAAGTGATGTGTGGTCCTTTTTAAGTTTTATAAAAATTCCATGAGCTTAAATGAGAGACTGAAAACTCTCCAAATTTCTTCCCACCTTATAGTACAGGAAATGAAGCTCAAAAATGTGCAAAACCTTGCAATTTTTTTCAAACTGAATAGATTTACGTTGGGTTCAGGCTAATATTTGGGTTTAGGCTCTATTTCAAAATCTATATGATGCCGATGGGCACTGTTTAGTTTTTAGGGATGAAAACTACCCCTAAATGCCAAAAGTTAAAAAACTACATTTCTAAGCTTTGTATGGGTAAAGTTTAGTTTGGATTAGTTGCATAATGAATTTTTAATGCTTTGGAACTTAATTTCAGAATATGTCAACTATTAAAAATCAACCCTTATGAGGGATTAATGTAAAAAAAAATTAATTAACTGTCAGTGTTTTAATTTTAAAATGTTGTTTCTTTAAATATACTAATTTCATTTTGCAACTTTTCAACCCTTAAAAACCACCCCATATAACATGGTAATGCTTATAAGCTATTTCAATTGGTATAATTAGGAAAAAGTAAAATTACGTACAAACGTTTATTTACTCAAAAATTAATACAAAATATTTACAAACGTAGGCAAAAATAAAACTTATAGGAACACAGATACAAGTAATTTTTTTAATCATCTTCATTTATATAATCATCGTTGTCTTCTTCTAATACTGGACAATCTTCTCAAGAGCATCCAGAAAAAATTGAAGTGCAATATAATCCCACTTTTCTATAGCTACATGAACTGGCGCACCCTTTTTTGTGATTATAAAAAAGCATTTTGAGAAGTTCTTCAAGTCCAGGCAGTTTGTTCATTTTAATGGGGTGCATTGGTAAAGAATTAAATGCATACTCATGTATACATTACATATTACACAATCTAAAGTATACTGCATGCCTTCCAGTCTTCCCACTACACGTTACTGGCATGCGAACGCACACATACACATTCCTTCGGCGGCCCCCTCCTAGCGCTCCCCGCATCCTCCGACTTGCAAATGAATGAAAATTATGAGAAATGAAATGATAGAACAATTGATACAATAAAGAATATGACGATGAGAGAATAAAACCCCCTTACCGCACCATAATAATAATAATAAAAAAAACATACACATATACATGTGTATACACATCTTATGGGTATGTGTGTTTATTTTGGAGTAAATTTGAGTGTATATGTCAGTGCCGAACATACAAAGTGATGTAGTATACAAAGTTATGGTTATATACTGGTTATGTAGATTATGATGCTCCGAATTGTGCCTTTCCAATTGGTTTCCAATTTTATTGGTTTTTTAAACATAGCTTCTTAGTTTTGGAAACCATCCCCCGGGGTGAAAGCGCCTGTTGGCATGGCATAGATTTTGATCCTTGGTATATTCCCTTCCTACTGCAATGTTTTCAAGTAAATCGATGCAGTTTGAAAAAATTGCAAGCCAAAGTGTATCATTTCCTAGACTATTAATGTCACCTCTGCAACCATCGTCCACTGAATGGCAGCTAGGTTTGCCTTTTTAATCTAGCAATATTTCATTAACAATATCCATACCCAAATTATTTTACTCAATCTGTTGCTCAAATATAAATTTTCAATATCCCAATGCATCTTTCGAAGCTCACACTCTTAAGACACTAAGTATTGCCAAACAACCACTTTTATTTGAATCCAAGGAAAGGTTTTCTTCCCTCCCAACTCCTGTAGAAAAGGGTCTTACAATCGGATGCAAAATTCTCGACTTCATAGTTGGGTTGCATAATCTAAATTGTGTATACCCATGTTTTGTGCTGTATAACTTTGCTGCGGAAACCAAAGTGAAAGATACCAGCACCATAATTTAATTTGTTTTACTTTATATTTAAAAACAATGAAATGAATTTTGGTTTAGGGCAAAGATTCAACCTGCTCCAATCAGATGTTGGGTATGCTTAGTAAAGTCTGCGAATTCAACTGCGAGAATTGTAAAACAAAGGGGTTGTTGTAGAATTGTGTTCATCTTAGGTTAATGCAAATACAGTGTTATTTATTACTGTGAGAATTTCCATGGATTCTATGATCCTTGTCAAATATCTTTGTGACTGGCCCAGTTGTGCAAGCCGGTAATGCTTCAAGTGGTGTCTAGGCAGAAGGTGAGACCTACACATCCAGGGATGAGGGAAACGCAGGTGTTGGTACGTTATCTCAAAAAAGACTCTGTCAGTGGTTGGAAATGGAAGACTGTGTCAAAAGCCTTCTTTCCATTTGGCAATACAGCTAACTTACAAAGCATACCCCAAGGAGGTCTGAAGGTGACTGAATTTCCCGTAGGCTAGGCTCTGCCTATCGCATTTTGGTTGGTTTTCAGGAATTCTCATTATATCTGTCGTCATCCCCCAAAAATTGGGACTGCCTCACAGTTGCAAAGATATTTCATATTAACTCTAATGCATCCAGCTTAGGTCCCTTCTCCAAATGGAGCATCTCAGGTACAAATGTACTGATATAAGTTTCTTTGAAAAAATGCTTGGCAAACAACAAGGAAAGATTATTGTTTTTAAAATGTGCTTTGATTTCTTTTATACAAGTTTTGAAATTTCTTTCTGTACGACAAATCTTTCCACTCGTGTTACACTTCAGCTTGTACATATACTCCACTCCTTTGTGAGTGTTCCACTTTCAGTGATCAAGTAGCGAATTCATCCAAATTCATATTCCCTCCTAAAGAACTAATGCTATTAGAAAAAGGTCAGAAATTTGTTCCCGTCATTCCCATTTTATTCTATGATATGTGAAAACTTGGCAGTGACATGTGAAATAGTCGTTCAATAGCAGGAACTCGGAACCTAGGAATTCATCTCTCAACACATCAGTTATTTAGCTTCCTCAATTGAAGCCAGCAAATGCCACTACCCTGACCTTTGAGAAGTAATAGGATGTAAAACTTCTACCCACTAACACAATTTTGTGCTTCCAAAAGCTGACAAAGGGAATGCAGTGGGGATCTTGGGAAGAGACGATTATATCCAGAAATGTGAGAATTTCATCCAATCCAACAATTTCATCAAACTTTCTAGTGGCCCTCTCCAGTTTTTTTTTAAGGAAGAATTCAAAAATACCATCAGTTCATTGTAATTCCAACTCAAGGATAAATACAGTCTCACATATGTGAACCCCGTATTGCCTCCGTTCATTTTATTTTACTATAATTAAATTGGAATTCGTATAAATTATGTAACCATGTTTATCTCACCTATAGGTTGATTAATTCTTTACAACTCTGCTTTCTCATATCCATATCCTTCAGTGGCAATGTGTAATTTACCTTCTTTTATTGTGTAGTATAAGAAAAACATTTCTGACAGAAGCATATGGCAAGGTGAAAGCTCTACCCATTGGTGTAGGTTTTGAAAATTGCTCATGTAATATTTGGAGTTGCTGTTGGGGGTTAGGCTTTGAAATACCTTTCAATCTCTTTAGTAACTTTACACTGCACACTCAGCACTTCTATTCTTCATCTTACAATATTTACCATCACCTCTGTGGAGGCTACCTTGCCTTTGGTGCTTGATATTACATTATCGTCTTAATAGTGAGCATTATCATTTATTTGGAGATATTCCTCATTCTTCAGTGTCAGTTTCAATCATTGAATATATTTTCACTAGAGACTGGTTTTTTCAATTGTTAAAGCTTATACATAATAAATTATTAAAAGCTTACCATACCAATATTTTATGAAAAACTGGCCATCCCTCCTTTCCTAGGTAAATAATATAAGATTATCTGGTTAGCCTGATGTACGAACGAACCTTAGATTTATAACTGTTCATAAGCAATGTTTACCCAAATACGGAACTTTTTATTTTGAAATGTAATCAAACTGTGATATGTGTAAATTTGTTTTATGAAAAGTTTACTTTGACTGTTCTCATATTTGGGCATATTGTATTGCCTTGTGCAGCTCATTATTCAACCCACGGAAGATGACAAGTACCTGCCCGTGGCGCATACTTGCTTCAATTTACTGGATCTACCTCGGTACGCAACAAAAGAAAAACTGCGCTATAAACTCATGCAGGCCATCCAGCAGTGCCAAGGATTTTCTTTGGTTTAAAATATTTCCGGCGATGAAATGGGAGTGCCTTATACTGTTCCATTGTTTCTTCTGACACCTTTGAAGAAGTGACAGATTTTATTTATTATTTATTTTGTGAGAAATGGACTCTCCCAAATAATGGTTTCAATAACTGTGAACAGGTGGTGAAATGTTAATATCAAATGCCCCTCTAACTTCAAGCTTTTATATGCATCTATTTTACTGTGACTGGGATGAGGAGGTTGATCAAATTGAATCACTGGTTTGTGTATATCATCGTGTATTTAAGCCATAGTGAAAAATTGGCTGTTTCTACCGAAGTGATCAAGCTTTTTTTGCCCAATGATTTTCCTATGTTGAATTTTGTTTGATGAAGGCATCAGTGTTTTTAAGGAAACTACACTCATTTATGGATGCACTAAGAAATCATTTATTCTGATTATTGTTTTACTGTAAATTATTAAAATAAAAGTGGTTAGTTTCTACATTGGTTTTATTTTGTCTGAAATAACTCATCACAACATGTCAATAAAAAAGCCTTAATTTTATTCAATAATAAAGCAAACAATATACAATTTTACCTAGTACGTCACTGAGGTGGGAATATGTAGAAGACAGGAGAATTGGCATTCTTATGTCTTGAAGCATTAGCAATTTATAGTATACATGTGGTGAATTGACAAACATTTTTGTATCCACAATCCACTTTTTTCAGTAATTAGCACACATTGATGCTATGTATTCACAATTTCTGTTAGAAAAGCTTCATTCTTTGGTAACATTAGTGTACAAATTGTTCACAGCCCCTTTCTTCATTGAATAATGTTGGTGAAACGTATCAAAACTACTAGGAGCTGAGAAAAAATATAATGGGGATGAATTCCTTGGGAAAGATGCAGATAGTTCAACAAAATTAGATTGCGTATAAAGAACCCTATAATTTATATATCTTATAATTTTCCAGGAAGTTAATGTTTTCATGGTTGATTGATGTGAGGATTGACTTGAAAATCTCAGGATCCAAATTCTGTTTCATGTTTTGTTATGATTATGCTACTGGATCGTAATGATTATGAGGTCGGAAATAGCTAATTTTTGCACCAAACCTGATATTTCTTTTTGATCTCAGGATAAATTATAGCAGTGTATGTTAATTGAGGGCTTGATTCAAAAATCATGATCTCATATTAGGTATAATGCATGCTGTTTTACCGTAGTATACTTCATAATCAAGAAACAGAATTGCACTCCTGTTTTTGTGTTCCAGGATGGAAAGGAACTGGATCAGGGTTATGTTTTATGTTGTTGTGCAACGGCATCAAAAATTTTATTCAGATGTTGGGGTGCTGATACAATATTTTCCCTCAATCAATCACATTGTTGCTGTCAGCATGGGTGTCTCAGGGTTGTATGTGTTAACTTTCATCCTTCGGAGAACACCTCTTAGCACTGTCATTTCTTTCTGCCTCCGTCGCTTCAGGTGGCTTCTTCCTGTGTTCATCCTGCGATAGCAATAGGGGGAAGCTTTGATGGCACCACCCTCTCCTCACCACACTCTCCTTCCATCCCCCTCTACCGTCCATGTTTACACTGCGGTTCACTCACAGATTCGATGTTCCAACTTCCTCATAGTGTTGCGTGCCAGGAGGGGCCTTGTATCCGGGGTAAGTTGGCAGGAGTGCATTTTGGGCGAAGAAGGACGAGTAGTCCTTGTTCACCCGCCTTGGCTTTCCGGCTGCCCTTGCGCGGGCCGCAGCCTCCTCCGCAGCTTGCTTCTCGGCCTCCTTCGCCTCCTTGTATTGTGCAGGGGGCCACTTCTGGTCTCCACGCATCCTGATTGGTTCCTGTCGCTTCACGGCCGGTTGCGATATGAACACCGGTGGAGAGGGCTGTGAGATGGGTGGCTGAGTACGCAAGGTCACTGTGGACGGAGGTGGTGGAGGTGGAGGTGATAGCACAGGTCGTGGTGCGTAGACTGGTTTGACAGGCTGCTGATAGTGGGGCTGTTCCTCACTGTGATGGTAGTTGTTGCTCAGGCCGTTCTCCCAGGGTCTCTGGCCAGTACCGTTTTGAATTGGAGCCTGTAATGATGAAATATTTATTAGTTTTAATAATTTTATTATATTACTATCTATTCTGGTAGTCAAATGATTATTGTTGATCTGTAGTTATTATAATTATAGCATGTAGTAATTAGCTTGTTAACCTCTTGTAGAACTTCTTTTTAAATTTGCACTAACCGTCACACTTTCTTTAACCTTTTTAACTTATTTCACTACTTATGCTTGTTATTTTGCAGAATAGGTGTCCTAATTGTGATAGTATCCTGTAGTTAATAATTTCAGCAATGCATGCTTCTCTGTCTTAACTCGTTGCGTACCGGGATATTTAAATTCCTAGGAACGCCGATTCTGGGTGGAGGTGTTAAGATTGGAGATATGCCTTTGGTTTAATCATGGGTAAAAAGCTAATGTTTAGAATATAACTTTACCCAATCAAACATTATGATGCATCAATTCATTATAAATAACGAACAACAACTGAAAACGTACTAACGAATACGTATTGTATGCTTAAAAATTGTTTAGGTTGACGCGCCTAAATGACAAGAATCTTCGTCATCCGTCCGTAACGTTCAGGAAAAAAATGATGAGAATTCTCGCCATCCGTACGCAACGTGTTAAGATATACCCATAAATAATTGTACTTTTTGTATTTAGTGTCAGAACTTTGATATTTCCTAAATTTATTATCAATTTCACGGAATTCCCCATAGTAATTGTATTTGCATTGTCCTCTAAAGACACTTGTCTGGAAGTTAATTTTCCTCCCACCTTAGTTCAGCATTACCTGATAGTTTGTAGGCTCCTCAGCTTGGGCAGTAATAACCTGATTCTCTGGTGGAGGTGGCCACGCTACCCTTTTCAACCCTGTTGGGAGAAAGAATTACCAGCGTTAGTTTGGATCATCAGCTTCAGTTGGTATGTTTGACATTTAATATGCTATCATTATAATTTTTATATGGGTTGATATGCTTGAACTTGTAGCATATTTTTAAATGCATGGAAATCCGAGAAGTCGTAATTTACTTATTTGGGAACTTGATTTCCAAGAGTTGTTTAGAATCTTAAAATTTGCTTGAAAGTTGTGAAGCCACTTTCTCAAATTTTAGTCTTTTAGGTAGCCACCTAATGGTATTTTAAATATTGTCTAAAATAATTGTAATTTTGAATTAAAAAAGATGCAGAAAATATCTTTGGTTTTGACATCATTCAGCGATTACGGTTGTCCTATTAAGGGTATCCTATTCATTAATGGTCTTGTTAAGTATTATCAATGAAGTCTAAATTGATATTCTGTAGATTCACACAAGGTTTTTTTGTAGGAAATGAACTTTCGAGTGAAATATTTTCATGGACGACAACATTCATGAAACATTTTCCTTTGGTTGATGAAAAACAGTGATACATGTAATGAAATGATGCTAACTCCCATTTCATTTTGCATTCACATGTCTACAAAGGGATGCAGGTGCTGCTTTAATTGTTTCTAGTCCATAGTATCAAATTTTGTCATCTCTAATTGGGCATTTCATGTTTTTTTTTCATCCTGAGCTGTCAAGTAGGATGTTCACATATTTTCGTGGAAATTAAAAATATAGTCTTTCTTCTCTGATAAATTTGTTAAATTGGAGAAGATAATTATGAGAATTATTGGATGAATTAGTGACCTGGAGCACAGGGTATACATGGGAATAGAGGACCATCTTCATTGATAAGGTCAGTAATGTAGCTACTATACTGATTACAGTGAGTTGAGATAAAAGATTTAAAAATTTCTGCTATGATATAGTGGAGTTGATGATAAAAATATAGCGAAATCTTGAGTAAAAATTTTGGGAATGAATGCAGCTCAAATTGTTCCTTTCTTTGTGTAATAAGTAATCAGATCACATTTCCATTATGTGCTATTTCCTTTAAGGTTTTCCTCTCAGTAGCAACCGGTGCCTTCCGCAAAAATTGACCCCCAGTTTCCAGAGTGTCACAACTGAAAATACTACAGATTTATCGTAATTTCGATTTGAGGCGACCATTCTGTACTGTGTACATTTTGCATGTATTGGGGTCAGTTTTCCCATTGCCCCGTCCCTTGGATGTACCAGTGAGAGACTTGCCCCATTATTTGCTCCTTTCTGCTGGTGTCTAGGTTAAGGCGTGACTAAGAATGCATATTCCATATTTTGAATGTTTTTCAAAATAAGTGAATTTAAATGGGACGTATTGAATAAAAACGTTCATGGATGCCTCGAGGAAGCTTATTGGGAACTAGCATTACGTCTGAGGCCGTAATACTGTAAATTTAGAAGGATGCAGTTTTTTTTTCAAAGTTCTTCTCCTGCATCATTCTGAAGCATTATGGTTTCTACACGTTTTTTTTCTGCTGGCTGTATTACTATTTGGGTGATACGGTTATTCAACTTAAAATTCGGTAACCTGCGGGATCATTGTTGGTATTTTGTTGACGTTGAATGGGTGCAGTGCCAAGATTCGAATTGCGCAAATGCTCGCCTCGTAATTTTGGACTCTACTGTCGTCCCCCACCCGTTTGCAGACAATGCTCTCACTTTATAACTGCCGTTTTAATAATATCCCCCAGTCTCTTTGATACGCCGATTAGGACAAAGGGGTCGACTCAGCTCACCTCTCCACCTATCTTTCTCTGTTCCCATTCGACCTCCCATTTGACTTTCTCTCCTCCATTTCTCTCTTTATCTTTCTCTCTCTCCCGCAGCAGTATTATCCACGCTCATTCCCTTCTCCATCTTACGTTTCCGGCTCCCACTTATGCTCGTTCCGTGCTAAATTTGAATCCGCTTTGGCTCCCGGCATCCCGTAAATAAGAAGAGGTAGCGCAGGAATGAAGGCAAAGAAGAATGCGCCGCTTTCCACCTGATTTTCACCTGGCCAGAATAAACTTAAGTAGTACCCTTGCCTACATTTCTTTTTGCGAGGCACCTGGCATGCTTAGTATTACTTTTAATTTTATAATGGATGATTTACTTTTTGGATTATTTTATGGTCACCTCTACCAAATAACTACTTGATACTCTCGCAGCTTTTTATTTCAAATTTTGGAAACGTAAAGAATAGGAATATCATTCGATTACGATTTGATTAGAAAATAGATTTGTAAAATTTGACCTATGTTTAAATTTGCTCTGAATAAAGTGGCAAAAATACCACTCGATCAATACATAGGAGATGTAGAAATAATATTTTATGCTACTTTCTCCGCATTCATCTGCGTCATTCATTTTAATTTCCTCTTTTTAGAGGATTTCAGAATCGTTTGCCTTATAAACCCTCTGATTTCTCAGTATACAACGCATCGTTGTTGGGTAATCTTATTTTTATATTCATATTTTTCAATGGCAAGTATTGAATCTTATATTCATACCTTAAACGAATTTCCCATTTTTTCCCAACTCTTAGGTTAATTTTCAAGTGAAAGGAATTTATTCAATGTAATCTATCCTTATCGATTTTAATTTTCGAAGTTTCTGTAGTGGAATTAAGTTTTATATTCATTCTTTTTTTTACCAGCATCTGCCCTTTATTATGAAATATGCAACGAACTGTTAAGTTTTTCGCAACTTTTTCGTCATAGTTTTTAGCGGATCTCATTATATCTACCTACAATCAACGACTCCTTTTCTCCGCAGAAATTCAGAAAAAAATATTCTTATTCCACGCTAGCCCAACCTAATTGGCATTTCAGAGCTGTATAATTACGTATGTATATTATGCAATTCTATTATATATTTTCCTTTGTTTACTGATTTCAAATTTTTATTTCACTTACGCATTAAGCTCAATGCTGAGCTTTAAACTGTTTAAAAACAATGTTCAAATCGGATAAAATATTCTGAGAACAATAAATTATATTAAATTCAGAGGTAAGGAAAGAAAGGTATAGGAATACATAATGGAAAAAGGACGAGGACAACGGTGCTGTGGTAGGTGGAAAAAAGCCAGAAATCAGGGGGTAAAAATGCGGCCTGACTGGGAATCAAACCCAGAACCTCATGGTTGCCGGCCAGGTGCTCTACCAGTGCGCTACCATGATTGCGCGTGATGATTGCGCAGTTGCGCATGATTTCGGCGGGGGTTTATGCACAGAAAACTCCCTGAATTTATTTGTATGTTAAATTATTTTCCTGTGAATGAAGCAAGTTTTTTATCCACAAACTTAAGTTAGAAAATGGTGATAGTAATGCTTTTAAGAGTGTTATAATTCCTTCATGAATCGATTGAAGCGTGTCACTAGTTTTCTCCAAAATGATTAAGCCATTGTCGACGATTTAGGATTTATGGTTCTTATTCTAAATCGATTTCATATCTCAGCTTGCGATGAGTGACCGTCAATTGCATATCTAGTGCTCCCTTGCAAATCTAATTGCTCCGCTGAGGTAAACCCGCGCGGTAAACGTGTTCTAAATGAAGAGTTGGCTTAGCTAGAGGAGACCGTAGGTGTGGAAAGTATTTGTGAGCGAAGGTGTCAAACGACTGTCGGTCCATTTGGCGAAAAATACTCCGCAAGGTCCCCCCGAATATCCTGGCGCATCTGCCGAGTTTTACCCGAAATATACCCTGTGACAAAAGTGGACTTCTAACCTAAGACCATTGTCCAAGTGAGGTGACTTACGCTATCGCAAGGGAGGTTGGGTTTCACTACCTGCGCCGTAAAATGATACTGCACCGGAATATCCATTTGATGTAGTAAAATATTCGTATCACAGCAATCCTACTTGTTTCAAATTCAGTGATTAAATGTTTAAGATTTAATTTGATCTCTTTTATTTTTTCAAATTAGTGGTTAATAAGCATGAATGACGAATTGTAACAGGTTTCTTTAACTAATATACCCGATATTAAGTAAAATTAAACCAAGGCCTAGCTTCGCCATTGTTAAAGCATTCATAGACTTTTTCCTCTTTTTTTGTGAACATTTTTTCCCAAAATAAGTTGAAGAGTAAACTTAAAAATAATGAAATGGAAGTACCTCAATGTTACCCAATGGAAGTACAGTATTTCCTGAGGAATTATCTTCCACAGCTCCTTTTACATCGTTTGGAGTCTTCCAATTTGTTTTATTTTTGAACTGCATAATTTTAATCACACAATTTTTGTGGTCATTTTCCTTGATGTTCTGCGGCGTACTAGACACGGGAAAGTCCCCGAATATCAAGGCTTACCAGAACAGTGGCCACCTTGATAGGTAAGTAGTTGCGGTTTCAATTGGGATGTAAAAGCATGTATCAGCAAATAATTTGAACACTTGTTTGTACAATTTCTAAATACAAGGACATGAGCGAACGTCCATTTATGGGTGACAAAGTTTAAGGTGAAATTAAATGAATAGAAAATAATTTTCACCGTTATGTCTGGGTCCATACATTTGTCCCTAGTGACGAATATGTGAGTATTAAATGCGTACTATTAATTCCCTGGTGACGGCTATTTCCGTTCCTCTCTCTGTACTGCCCACTTCTCTTGTCAACGTGATGTGTGTGGGTGTTGACCTCTCGCTGTTTACATTTGAGGGTGAAATTCATGTGCCTAACACTGGCGACACGAGTTATTTTCGCTGAGTAAGTGATTTAGTGGCGGTGTTGAAATGTCCACAGCTCATTTAGAAAATTGATAATTTAATGGGGGAAAAAATGTTTTCAGAGATGAGTAGTCTGGTACAAATACCTTACTCATCTCGAGGCATGATTCACGCTCAAGTTTTTCATTAAATATGGTCCAGACATAAGGTAATCTATTTATGCAATTCGTGCCGCAAGCGAAATTCTGGTTGACTGCGAGTGGGGTGGTTGAGTTTGAAGGATTTGGCACAAATACATTCACGCAGTGGCGCAGCGAGGGGGGTTTTGGGGGTTAAACCTCCCCCAGAGCTCAGAGAAATTTTTAAGTTTAATCCATTTTACTTAATTGGATTGATATTAGTAATAGAATTGTGTAAGGATTAATGAAATATCCCTCAGAAAGCCGTAAAACTCACCATTTTGAACCGTTTATCTTAAAATTTCGCAATTTATTAATCTAGCACCTTCCGCTTATCCTGGTGGGTATTCCATACCCCCACATACTCCGGTATTGGTTGCACCTAAACCACCCCAGCCTTAATTCCTAGCTTCGCCCCTGCATTCATGCATATCGTATTCTTCTTATTCTTACATTCTGATTATTTTGGTAATACATGCTTAGTTGAACCCGCTATTATTCGTGAAGGTTGCCACTGTTCTGGTAAGCCTGGAAATTAAAGGACTTTCACCGTATTTTGTAAGTCATAAAGCATCAGGAAAAATGACTGCAAAAATTGTAAAATCACCTTTACAACGAAAGTCAAATGGGTATTTTTCCTCGTCGTCTTAAACATGGGTATTTGATGTTTGAACATCCCATTCCCTGCTTTTCACTTAGATGGTGCTTCATAACTATTAATATTCATTTCGCATCGTAATTTTACCTGATTTCTTTTAAGGTTAATAATTTACTCCACTTCATCACATTTTTGCCACCTTTAAAAAAATGAAAATTTGCTCAAAAGCAACCATTTGTCGTAGAAATGGTGAATGTAGTAGCATAATCACATTTGCGTTTTTTTATGGCTGATAAATTTTTATTGACAGACCCAGATTTCGATAAGCTGCCATGTCATTGCAGTATAATTAATAATGGCATAGTTAGTCGAAGCCTGTTTTCTGATATAAAATATGTGTCTGCCAATAAAATATGTGAGCCATACAAAAGGATATCTGCGATTATGTTACCTGTCAGACGGTTTCACCAAATATTGTCATCCACCATTAAGTTGCTTGCGAAAGTAGTTTTGGAAGTCTGGAAAAGTTGGAGAATTTCAATGTGATATTTGCGTATGCACACGGAATAAAAAAATTGACTCATTCAAACATGGCTGTGCCATTGTGGCTTATGGCAAAAAAAAGTACCCCAGATGCAGAAGCGAGAATATTTCATTCCCTCCTCCGAGAAGCCATCGGAAAAAACAGCAAAGCAAACTCAAAAATCAAGCACACTTTGAAAAACAAAAGCTTTTCAAAACGACATAAAAACGTCACACTTGTTAAAAAAATTAGCCATTCAAGCTTAAAATAGTCGCATAATAATCTCTCGTGACTTTTTTTGGCACTTCAATGATACACAAAAGGTCGAATTTCGACATGGAAACCTCATGGCCCTTCCTGCATTAGTGTATACTTTCCATCTGCCAGTCAAATCAACTACCTACCTCTTGCATAGTATGTAACGTCTTACTTTGTATTCGTAAATGGCAGTTGACTCCACCGCAAATTGGAAGATCCGGGAAAGAATCCCGTCATAGTCAAATAATTTGTTATTTAGATTAATTTGATTCGTTTAATCGGGTGTTCTCAAAATATACTATATGATTTTGAGCATAACTGGGCTTAAACTATAATAAAAAACGTTAACTTAAACAATGCATTTATGCGGAAAACATCTAGTTGAATTTCATCGTGCAGTTTCTTTATTTTACCGGACATTATCACGGCGATAGGTACGAGAACCCGAATTACATTTCACTTTTTTCCTTAGGAAGTACTTGACTAACATTTTTTTTTACAAATTTTCATGACGAAATAAATAATGTGTGAAAGCAATATATAGGTTGTGTATTTCGGAAATTGTGGCGTAATTTTCCCTTTAATCTATACATCATCACGTCCGCTGATTTGTCGAAACGTTTTGTGTAACTTTGTAGGAAAAAATAATTTTCAGTTTAAAATCAACCCGCCCTATTTGTTGAACCTTAAATAATGGCAATCATGGTTTTCTTCATCTCGCGCCGCGGTGGATCTAGTTGTATCTCATTGAACTTCTTTCGGTAGCCATTCGACTTGACCCCATTGTACTAAATAAGTCGCAAAGCATAAGTGTCGCTTCTCTTTTTGATCGCGGGGGTTGCCGGGAAGGGAGGTGATTCACCGTGATTTTTTGGCCCGTTCGCCAGCAGCACCACCTACCTAACCGATCCTTTTTAAAATAGAATATCACTCCGCGATGCGAAAATCTTCTACAAGTCCCCATAACTTCAGGCCGCTTTCGTTGGACGTTCGCCGAAACTCTATCCTGGCGGAAGAAGAATCTCACCTGTTCATATAATTTACTTCTTTTTGATTGAAACTCTTCATGGGTCAAGGGAGGTGTTGGTGAGATTTGTGATTCGCTCGATTTCGCTGGCTAAACTTTTTGTGTTGATACTGGACTAAATTATCTGTAGCGGTCATATGCTTCTTTGAGAAAGTTAAGAAGGTAGGTTCGCGACTCCGCGAATCAAAACAAACAATATTTCCCCTATGTTATTACAAACGTGTTTTGTATGGACGTCATTCACCTAGGGTGTTAGGTACAATAGGTATTATTTCTATAGAAAATGCGAATACACAATGCGTTCCTAATAATTTCAAGTGGACAAATTTGCAGCTATTAGAGGAGACCGTTGCATTAAATCCAGATAACGTGATTCTATTTCAAGCTCTCAATTTGTTAGGTTATATTTATGGAAATTACTCAAAATTTGGTTCTGTGAGGACTGAGGAGCATACGTTTCATTTTTATCATCATTTTGTAGGGTTTAACTAACGTCACATCAGTTTTTTGTCAAATTAGACACATATACCTATTGTAGCATAGATTATGTTGTTTATATGCTCAAAGAAGCATTGCCTGTATGATCGGAATATGAACAAAAATGCGAATTTTATAATGAGATATCCAGGAAGTCTAGCGCGTGAAACTTATTTTTTTGTGGCCGCCAGTCTGTGGGGTGTAGTTGTATTTTATAATCACATTTTGAAATTTTCATAAAATGGCTTATGCCTTCTTTCTCGAATCAAACTCCTTCTAATTTTAAAATTTTGGGCATTTTTAACGCAACGGGAGTTAATTTTTTTCATGTCTTCACTTGAAATTTCTCTCCCGATTTTTGTAATCCGTTTATGTCTTGTACGCACGTGCACCTACGCATGGCTCCTGAATGTCAGCACTTTGAAAATAAGTGTTTTTGCACTGATACATTGACCTGGGTACCCTTGGAAAACCAAGATGCGACACCTTGGTAGCCAATTTTCTCTTTTTCCATCCTTTCAACCTCGGTGGTGACTAGCCCTGTGACCTTGCAAGGGTCACAAGGGGTAAGATTTATGGAAATAAAAGTATTTCACTCGTTTTTCCAATGCACAAAAACCAAGGAAATGGCGTTTGCACACAGAAATCAGACTTGTTCTATCTCGAAAAAGTCATATTGAAACTCCTTATGGCGAAATAAAATTTTGCGTTTGGACCCAAATAATAAGGGTAGAAGGTCAAAGTAATAATTGTAAAAGTGAATTTACGTAAAGCAAAATTAAAACCTTTTTTTTGTGCCAAATTTTATCGAAATAGCGCAATTTAAAGTGCCTAAAATTAAAGATACTACTAGTTCTTAGCAACACTTAGCGATTTTTTTTGTTCATTGTTGGTATGCAACTACTTACTAGTAGGTAGTAGGTGTACGAGCTCTGTAGTCAAACGTAGATACGTTCCGGTTAGTCAGGACATCCTGGAGATATACTTTACTTAGTACATGGTAGATACTAAGGTGGTATACTTGGATTAAAATTCGCCCTCACTCTTTTCATCTGACGTTATTTTGCCTCCCAGCAAATATCCAGTTGATGGAGGATGTAAAAGAGAGGTAAAAAATAAATATGGCAAGGTTAGCTGAAGTAACTGCGATAAGCCAGTCTAAAAGTTGTTGACTGATGGTCCAAGGAATTGCGTGACGCTCGAGAGAGAGACTTCTTGATTTACTTCCTATATTGATGGCCCACCGAAAGTTTTCAGGTGCATGATATGGTTATTGCCTCGCACCGATCACGGAAACAATATACAAGAGTTAGCGAGTGAAAAGCCTGACGCGTGAGGATGGAGTGAGTCGATGGTTTGACGTCATCAACGGTGTACCTAATTCCTTGATTTTACAAAATGGGGTCCGGTTACCGCGTGGACTGCTAAAATAGCACACTCATGGTTTCGGGATAGTGGCGGTTAAGTTATTTCAAAATTCCGCTTCAGCGTTGAGCCTTTAATCAGACACGGGAAAGGAGGGAAGGTGGTTTTCCGTTTCACTGTCACCTATTTTTAGAGATTGTGTTCAAATGTTTTTTTTTAATCTCAAACACTCCCATTCCGCGGATTCGGCCGTGTGAAAAATCTTGTGGCGCGAATAATTTTAGCCAGAATTTTGGCCAGTGGAGTTGAGCTTTGAATGATCTTCGAGTGGGTTCTTTGGAGTCGAATTCCCACTTGTTAGCATATTCAGGAAGGGTTCCTCGGTGATAACAGGATTGTTGGAGGATATTGATTCTATAGAAAGCTTCGCTGTAGATATTCACAATATCCCTTTTGGTTGCTTAACATTGGCGCTCGTGCACTGAAATATTTCGATATAATCAAAAAGCAAGATAGACTTGTGCTGTTCTAACGAGACGTTTCTCATTTTATACGTCGAAGCATGGGTGTCACCAGCTATTATTTATCAGTGGGACATATTCCGGGTTGTCTAGGTAGTCATTTTTAAACAATTTTGTCTCAAAACTGTTTTTTCGCCTTTAGGACGGTTTTTATCATATGCATCAGACATACCTGAGAAATTTTTAATTGAAGTTAATCATTGTCATTTCATTGTTTACAATCATTGTTGTATACCTGATGTTCAAACCTTTTTACAACACTTTTATGTATTTTTTGGTCTCAAAAGGAAAGACATCAGGTAATAACTATTGGTAAGAGCCGTGTGACTTTTAAGCTTTTTAAGTATATATAAAACTTCAGCATGAGATGTAGGAACTCATGCTTCGAGTTTTTTTCTCCATCCTTTCCTCAAAGCTGGTGAAAAAAAACTAGAAAAATACTTTCTTATAGACAATAATGTATATTTATATTATAAATTCAAAATTTAGTCGCGTTTCCACTGAAATATGTGGCAACAGCCGCAGCGATTTTGTCTCGAGCGTTAAAATTTCCACAAAAGTAGTGAGCTCCGTTCTCCTTCGAAATTTTCCTGTGAAATTTTGTTGCATGTGGTTAAGTTTTACATAGTAAAATAGTTTATGGAGCCTCTTACATTACGCTGTCAGAACAATTAGACTTAGAAGAATGAGACCAATGATTTTTTTGAGCTGGTGTGTGCAAGTTTAATATGCAGCTTTGACTCCACATAAAAACACTTTTACTCGGCTTCAAATTTTATTTGGGCTTAGGTTTGTACTCAAAAACCTCTGCGAAGATTAAATGCTATATCCCTGCCAAATCGTTTGGACTTTTGCCACTAGAGATAAAAAACATTTTCACATGAAGGTTTCCTTAGAGCCTATAAAAAACACTTTGAACTACTCGAATCGGAGCATTCCCAAATCGCAAATCCTTAGCTTCGTAGCTAAAGTATTTACAGTGAATGTTACGTAGTTGCGTAGGTCTAATTTTTTCTTCATAAATAAGATAGTCCTGGTAAAAAGAGCCGAAAATGTTCATTAAAGCACATCTTTTCTTTCACTCTATCTGATTCGATCAGTCAGACCAAAAGGACGTGGCTCTCGGAAAGAAAAATGTGATCCATGATCGAGTGTGTCTTCTCCTTTCATTGTCTTTGATATTTTGCCAGATTTTTCCACGAGCCTTTCGACACCTTTGACAGCCCGTATGCCATCACCTCATCCTCTAAGATGCCACCATCCACGCCTGTCACTTTTCTTCCGCATTTCATTCTTGCCTTCTGCTGATTGATCCACAGATTTCGATATGTTTTGTGTCTAAAGGATCATTTTTCTATCCCTCTTATAAATTGGTGCTCCCATGTTTGGGAAATATTCCATCATTTGTGAAACACTTCCTCATTGAAGAGTCTTAAATCATTGTTGTTTTTTGTAAGTAATTTTACATTGAGAGTTACAAAAAATTTAGAGATGCAGATCGAAGATTTCTTTACATTTTCAGTCCCTCTGAGTCATTGTGGTTCATCAGAAGGTTCTATGCCTTTTAATTTTGCAATGAAAAGATAATGACATTTAAAATGTGACAATATGCATAGCATAATATACCAATTATTTCATTATTTTTTGTTGTGTTGTTATGACACAGTTTAAGCATAATTTGATAAATTAACTCCAGTAGACCTGTCCTCATAATTTCACAGAAAAAAAATAATAAAAAATATTCATAAAATAAACATGCTGATTGTTATTTTATTCAGCCATGGCGTCATTTATAGATGTATTTAATACTAGCAACTGAATGTTAGAATGCGCGTGTAAATCAATGCGCGAATTAATCAAGAATTTTTGAGAATGTTATTTATGAGTAAGTGAAAAACCTAACTACCTGCATCCTCTCCACAAAGAGTACTCGAATTCTAGCCGAATGATGTTGAGCGGTAATTCGAAACCCTGATCGTTAGAGAATATTTTAATTTTTATGGAATCTCTGAATTGAGTTTTTCGTTTTCATCTTAGATAGATTCTGTAAAAATACGCTAGAAACAATCAATTTATTTAGTGCCGGCTCTGGAAAGTTTTGCTGGGAAAGAATTCCTATTTTTTCCTAATTCCTCCTGTTTACTGCAGACAACTTTTCCATCCAATCCAACCCTTGATATTTCACCATACATTTCAACGACATACACTTTAATCAATATTTGTTTTATCAAAAAAATATTCACACTCAATTTAATAGAGTACATTGTCAGCTATTCTTTCGATCCAGCCACGCATTTAACCCATGCTATGAGGCCAAAATCGCTTTGCGTCTTTCTTTTGACCGCTTGGGAGCTTAGCTCATTTCCACTCACTGTAAAAGTGGCTCCGTTTAAGCGCTCGGCTGACCGTGTAAAACTTCATCACGCATGAATCGTCTACACGGTCGAATGATTCTGTCGTCTCATCCATAGACTTGCTCCGCTTTAGACAAAAATACGGTCGCGCTAGAAACTTTTCCACCGACGAAGAGCCTAAAACTAGCGATTTGTGGGGAGGGAATCCCTATGAAAAGTTCCGTATCCTACTATAACATTTTTATCTGCCCTGTTTTGACTTGTCTCCGCCCGTAAGCTGTAACTATTTGATTTACTCTGCTAATTTAAACAATGTTGAAACTAAATTGGTTTTTTATTTATTACCTTGTCTTAAAGCGAAATTCTGATTATTTTTTTATATTCCTCCCTGTTTTATTTTAATATACCTGCTGAGGATTGCCAAGAAAACAATTATAAAAGTTGTGGGCGATAGAACAGGAGTAGAATATAAAGGAATTCAGAACACAGTGTAAATAGAGAGGAATAAAAAACAAAGAAGCTTCAAGGAGTATGAGCCATGCACGAAGATTTCTCACGGAACGTTTACTTAGGGTATCTTTTGCTATCTACTTCAATTGATGAATTTGTCGTATCGGCTGTGGTAGTGAGAGAAGTTTTGTTATCTTCGATATAAATGGTTGTGTGTATGCTGTCGCCGTTAAAATTAAAAATGATCTACCATTCTTGTATTTCTTCAATTATATAACCTGAATATTTACCCATATTATTGCCCAGTTACCTAAATCTGCATTTATTTCACTGAGCCGCACCCATAGAATCACGTGGTTTATGTTATTTTGAAAAAAATATTGTTCTAAAGTTATTTACCAAATCGTTATAGATAAATCCAAACATCACAGGCTCTACAAAATAAATACATCACTGAGGTTTTTGGGGTTTGTGTGGCTTTTTCTGCCCAAATGGCTGCTTTAGACATATTTTCTCAACTTTTTTATACTCCCATTGCTTATAAATGCAGAGCGATAATTACATTCGAAATTGAAGGAGGATTGAAAACATAACAGTTCTACTTGCGCTTTTGACATTTTGTTTGAAAAGAGTCTTTAGTGAAATGCAGATCTCTGTACGCTGGTATTCTATGAATAGAATTCAATTGGGTGTGTGTCGATTGATATACGTAGGAGTGATCTTTTGCTTATTTAGGCTGAAAACACGGTCGAAGAGTAACCTTCGAATATTCTTGTGCTGTTTTCCTTCATGTATGATCGTGTTACCATTAAACGCCTTTCTCTTGCATAAAGGAGAGTTCAGAAAATGCTGGGAATTTAAAATATATATTTATTCGACTACATTACTGCTAACGCCTTCAAATAGTCTCACTTAGATATTATGCATTTGTACCCGCTTCTTACAATGCACAAAACACTACTCAAACTCCATCTTTGGGAGAGCCTTTAGCTCTGTCAGATTTATTTTAATGCCATCTATGCTTGTTAAACGACGGCCCTCCAAGGTTCTCTTTATTTTTGGGAATAATAAAGTCACTCAGAGCCATGCATGACGAATATGGAGGCTGGGGCATCGTTACAGTATTGTTTTTGACCGAATATTCACGACTTAGAAGCGAAGTGTGGGCCGAAAATCGCCGGCTCGTGAAAACACGTTTAACCTAAGCGGATACCTCAGGAAAAATTAAACAGTGAATGCAGCTGAAAATTTTATTATTCCTGAGTGGCATGTGCAACAGCATAATTTAAAAAATCACAATCTAACTGTCTAAACTCGCAAGAAATTTAAAAATTTAGTTCTTGTTATTTTCTGAACACACCTCGTAGATTCATAATTTTTTATCAAATCACGTTTCTCGTGAACTGGTTTCAAATGTGTGGTTCTCAGATCAAGCGATCGAGATCCAATATTTATCGTATTATTAGAAAAAAAAATTACGTTATCCTTTCCGTGGTTGTATGCTGTACGAAATTAGTTTTTGATTTCTCTTGACGATTAAAATCTGCTGATATTATGGTGAAAGTGTTAATGTATTTTTTTTTTTTGAGAAAACTACTTTGACAGAAAATCGAACCCCTTGGCCTCAACTTTCCGAAAAAGGTTAATAATCATATCATATATTTATCCATATTAACCCTGTGGTATTCTATTTTATATGTATTTTAGACAAGGTTAAATAGAAACCATTTATTTATTTTCCACACAAACAATAAGTAATCTTCATCATTCATCTTGTATTTCAGACAAAACTCCTTGTGAAAATTACTCTTTGGGGCATTTGGTCATGTGGGATAATATACCTATAGGATGTAAACATCTATTTGTTATCTGACAATGAGCTAATTACTCCACCACCAAGCTCCGCTGCCTTTAGTCTATTGAATCTTAAACCAGGGTTTGATTCCTGAATAGAATATTTTGAAGATTTCTTCATGAGTCAATTATTTAAAAGCCAATCTGTCAGCTCAAACATGGATATTTTGCATGCCTGCAAACATTCTTGTGCTTTCAACCATCTAGAGGTTTAGAAGCTTGCGTTCTATCTTTTGAGAAACTGAGATGGTATTAAAGTTACCATGAAAGTGAACATCGAGGTTGTTTTTCGTTCTTATTTATGACGTATGGCTAAGGTAAATACAGTATTTAAAAATTTTCATGTCGAGAATATTTTGAGCACGGACATTTTTAGAGAAATATTCATTTCTTCTTTTATCCTGGTCATAAAATGATAGTTAAGGCCATTATAACTGGCGACCTACTTAAAGTATCATATATTCAAATATATACTCGTACGCCTAGAGTAGTCCACGACACACGGCAAAATTTGGAGAAGAGGACCCGTAAGCATTCTAAAATTGGAGTTCAGCCAATATGTCGCAGGTTGTAAATTAAAATAAACACTGGCTGTTGGCCGCTTATATATTATTGATAAAACTGGTTGGTTTGGCATCTTAGTTTTTATTTTGAAAGTGGTTTTGTTTTTTCAAGGTTGATAGTTAAAAAACTCTCCTTAGCTATACCTAGCTTACTGCACACTTTGGCACTCATCCCGGTAACAACTGACATTGGTTTTTTGTGCAATATTTTACTATGTTGATCCAGTCCTCGACTTTTAAGGTGAATATTTCACAATTTAGTTTGATTTTGTGGCAAATAATCGGAATAGTCTACGTTAAGGTAGGTTTTCAAGGAATTTCTTCTGTTCAATGACTGTTGAAACCAATTTGATCCAACCATTTCTTCCTTATTAAATTTTGCATTCGTCCAACGATTTTACTATCCTTTTATCTCACATTTTCTATTCTTCTCCTTTACAAAATGCTAAAAACCTCCGAATTACTCTCGTCCTTATTTGTCTGCGTTCCGGATTCTGCTCCGTATAGCGCTTATCAGACTATTTGATTACCTATTCTTGACACAACTTTACAACGATCCCCTTATTAGCTCACAAAAAATGTCATATGAATAAAATGTTTCTATGCGCTACAATCGTTTTGCTGCCTGTGGAATCCTAAGTGTCTTCGTTTGGCTAGCGAGTGGCCACTTGGCACTGGAAGGCGTGGCAATTGTCCGGCAGCGGCTGTGATGATGAATTACCTTCACTCCCACGCCAATAGAACTCTCCCCTTCGCTGTAAACACAACTATTGCGCGCGAGAAGTAAACTAGAGGTCAATTAATCACTCAGCTCCTCGTTACCTGTTTTATCTTTAGTATAGTGATGACGCAAACGGACAGCCCATTTCGAATGAGTCATATTTGCATCTAAATACGTATTTTAATATATTTCCGACTTAATCATAAAATCACATCTCTTCTCCCCTTCCATAATCTGTCAAATAATTCGAAATAACCTGATCTTCTCTTAATATTCGGAAGTTTGTTGAACGACTCGAGAACGTATTTTCTTGTACAGACAATGATAAGAGAAAAAACTAAGCACATTCATGGTTTTATTTTAGGAACTGAGTCAGGTTTCGGCAGTTCATGCCATGGAAAATTATCACAGGAGATAATGGCAGTATTTTCCGTGTGCAAAATTATCCCATCCTATGCTTTTTGAGTTGAGAGAGCCGGAGCGAAACGTATTCGAATTAGTTTTATGGAGGAAAGCAGGTGCTGTAAAGAAGACCGAAATAGCCAGAAACCCTGTCTACTGGAGAGGTCCGCAGATATAGGAGATGTTAATATGTAAATATAAAACTTCGAGGGTGGCAAGCTCTGAATTCCTTAACAAAACGCTGCCACTATCACGACAAATTTGCTGGACATGGACGAATCTTTTACTCTTTTGTTTTCTAAATAAATTTTTAGCCCCAAGTCATGACGACAGTAATGATTAGAAAATTTTTAACCAGCAGTACTCTCACGTGGACGTTGTAATCCCCTCGGGCATTTTTGCTGACTTTAAGCCGAAAAAATATCCTTCCACTTCATTGAGGACGGTTACACCGATATTTTTTATTGTACCTTCAGATTCCATGCGGATTGTATAAGAATCTCATCACTGTTTTTGAAGTGCAGGATAGCCAACACTCGCCTGACTGAGCACAGCTGAATTTCAAGATGCTACAAATTGACCAACATATTTCAAAAGGAAAATCACAGCAAATATGTATTTGGAATGTTGTTACAAAAACTATTACGTGATTAATATATTTTGACAAATCTTCGGGATATTGACACTGTCCACTGAAATCGGAGCCTATAAAAATGAAACAAAAAAATGCTTATTCATAAAGCGGCAGTATGAATTGTCAATGAAATGAAATGTCAATCAATGCTTTGACACTTCTTTAGAATGTTTAGATCGGGCCATGTACACGCAGCGTGAGTGATTAAGACAAAATATCGACTGCTTTGTTCACTAAAAAACAATTTAATTCGCCCTTTAATTTAATTTTAAGAGACGAATGAAAGGAACTTCCCCGCTATATATTTTAGGGTGGCATTCTAGTCATCGGCATCAATTCAAGTATAATAAATGTGAGGACCGTAAAGGCTATCTTGTTAATACGGTGCTTGATTGTTTTAAACGAAATATAATGTTACCAATTCGAAGTAAAAAATAATTTCTCCTTTCGGCCTGATTTGAAGAGTAAGAGGAGCTTCACTGTTGCGTGTAATTCTAGAACGCCGGAGTCGCAATAGGGTTAATAAGATTCTCGGATCGTAAATGCTATGGATTGTGATTTATGAAGACAAAGTATAAAACGATGCACTCAAAATTAACTGATTTCACTCTTCCCTGGGTCTGACGTAAAGTCATGATGATAAAAACTCCACTGATATGCGTAATCGGGTCGGGTCCCAATTCAGGTGTAATGCAATGCGCGGGCCGTTTATGGAAGCCGGAGCGGACGTGTTTGATTCACTCATTGAATGGTATCGCATGTTCGGATAAGTTTACACACACCACGATCCGTTCACGGGAGTAAAATCACTACTCACCGAACTATAATCTCCTTATCCTCGGGTTGAGTGACGAGGTAATTCCTGTATCCCTTGAAGAGGTAAAAACTGTTGGGATGTATCCTGAGGGAAAGATTATGCCCCCACTCAACTATGGAGAACCACTCAAGTCGACGCTTGCCCGCCTAGTGCGTGAGTTCGTCCGTTGGCCGGATTTTCGTGTGTGCGTGTCTTCCGTGGAAAAAGATCCTTTTCCACGGAGTAGGAGGGATGGCGAGGAGGTATTTTCTGTGGATATGGGAGGGGGGTTGCGAGGGGAGAGGGGGGTAAGGGATGGGTAGGGGAGAGATGGTATCCCCTCAAAGGGAAGACGGGGGTGATGCAGAGCACCCCAATTCTTCCCTCTGTCTCCTTGGTTACGGAGTAGAAGGGGTCGCCGTGCTAAAACGCGAGACGTTAGTCACGTGTTTCGCTCCCTCTCTCTCTCTCTCTCTCTCTCTCTCTCTCCAGAGCGGAATGAATTGGGGGATCCGGAGCCAGGAGGGAATGAGGACGATGAGATTGGTTAGGAATGGGGGAGAAAGTGTAGGAGGATGTATCTACATTCGTAAAGCACAGCGGTATGGGATCTGATCGTGGGCGCGGGGGGGGAAAAAGTTACAGTAAATTCACGACGCAATTTTTGAAAAATATTTTCGATGGCTCAATATTGACCAAATTTGGTCAAAAAATGCTAGAGGAGTCCAATGCTTTATTGTTTTCACCATTTTTACACGATTTTTTTAAAACTTGCTCCTTCTGTATGTATGTTTCGACGATGGATTCTTGTAATTGACTTCTAAACCAATTCCGATTGTCGGATTGGCTTGAAATTTTGCGCAATCACTTGGATCTGATGACAATACAATATTCAATAATAAGAGATTTGAAATTTTGTTCCGTTGCGCTCTAATTAATTAACGAAATTTACATATGGAGGAATAGTTTTAAATTTCCTCGATAGATGGCGTAATTAATAAAATTTTCTGCAAGTATATCTCTGCCAGCTCTTGTTTCAATTGTGTGATTCACCACTAAAAAGAAGGAGATAAAAATAAAATGATACATATTTTCAAATACGCTTTTTCCAAAACAGTATAAAATGAATGTGTCGGTAAAAATAAGCTTTTCATCCCTTACAAAATAAAACGTGGGTATTAATTAGGTATAGATATTAATATAATTGCGTTCCAATCCCTACTCGCATATCAGGTTCTTCTTTACTTATTTCTCGTGTACCTAATCAGCATCGACTCTTTATTCTCCAAGTGGTGAAATGCTTACTGTTAACTTTCAAATGTAGTTTATACTGTTTTTTTAAGCGTTTTTTATATCTTTTCTGTTTTATTTTTCATTTATTTAACTTAAGCTGTAACAGGATTACCTTGAAAGCAATTGAATGGAAATAGATGAAGGGAATAGAAAATGAATGGTAACATGTCGGAAATAGTGGACGCTTTTGGCTTTGAGCATAAATTAGTGAATTCGCACGAGAAATTATAATTCTGGATAACCAGTTGACTACTATCTTGGTGCGAATTTATGTAACCAAATGCACAATAAATATATATAATATAAAATATACTCCCGAAGTCTTCCTGCACGCTAATGAAGTCTCGTGATAACTTGAGTGATTCGGTAATTAATTATTTTACTCTCTTTATTTCTCTATCAACATGTCATGTCAACACTCAAAATTTTCCTAAGCATTTCACGGCATTCCTTCAATCTTAAGTAACTTCAATTCGCCTAATTACTTAGCGGATATCGCTTCGAATTTCATCCACAAATGCGCTGAAATAAAAGTGTAATCGAGCTCATACTGAACAATAGAATTCAAAGCAAAAACTGTTTGCACTGCATTTTCTACCGAAGAATAATTCGTAATTTTATGCCAAATAGTAAAAGTACTATGAATCGTTAAAACACCGATATTCATTTTGAAATGCATTGAGGTGCTGCCTTTTTTTTGCGAGTGCGGGAAACGAATGTAACAAGTAAATTCGCAAACAATGAAACAGTTCACGACGTTACTCTTCTTGTTTTCCGGTTACCACCGAGGGAGTGAATCTATATGAGTAAAAGAGGATGTCTGTTCGTCTGTCCGCTATGCGTTTCCTTACGGCTGAAAGGATTGTCACCGAAGTTAGTAAATAGGTGCAGCTCATGCTCCTAAACTCCAGTGCTATTTTCTATTGCGCCCTTTGCGTCATTTCCTCCTTAACAATTGTTACGTCCCGTCATACGACTTTTGCGGTGCAACATCCTGCCGGGTATGCACACCTCTTGTCACGCTCTAAGGCAAAACATATCCTATATGATCATAAAATTCAAGCTGCAAATTTCCCACTTCTCTGGGTACTATCGTTCCCGAGCAACGCCGGGTGGCCTGCTACCTAGTGTAAATACCAAACCAGAGAATCGATGAGCTGCTAAGTACAGGACGAAGGGAATATCAAACTTTATACAATAATTATGTTCATATGGAATGATCACCTTAGTAAGAGGGAATAGTGACTCTTAAGGGTTGCGGGGCCTCAATGAGCAAATGGGGCACATGAGGTAATTGACATAATAATTCAATATTTCGCACGCAATTCCATGAGCAGAGAATGCAGTGTGAGTATGTAGAACGGAATAGTCGCCAGGTTAATACTTTCTCCTTCGGAAATAAAACATTTTAAAGATTCGCATCAAGATGATATAATTAGGCCGTTTGGAAGAGACTCCCTCAGGCACTACAAGCCGCTTGGAATAAAGCCAGGGGTCTTTCGTCTCACCTCAGAGGGCGGTAAAGAAATTTCCCCATGATTCTACACAAGTGATGCTACAATTTCTTACAGACTATTTCTGACTGAGTTCTGCCTTCCAATTAAAAAAGCTAACGCGGGTCCAAAATTCTGCAAACGAGCGTATAGGCCACGCTGCCTTCGACGACAACTGAGATCATTCATTCATTATATCTACAACAACGTGGCACTACGTAGTATATTCATGAACAAAGAAAGTCGGAAAAGACTCATCAAAGAAAACTACCTTCTCTATAAACAAAGGTCCTATCAGAAAACATTTCCTCTACTAAAGAATGCATCTGAAGTACCCCATGGAAACCTACCTTAATAGGTAGAATAATTTAATAGCACAATGTATAACTTTAATGACCTCAAATACTCGCATTTGGATTACTGCGGTGAAAGCGTTGTGATATTTTATATCTTACTACCATGTACTGATTAAACAACACATAATCAAACCAAAATTATACTTTAACATGGCCAAATGCATGAAGTGAGGAAATATTTTGTACTCGATTCGATTTTTTTGCCACATAGATTCTAGACATTTTTTTTCTTTATCAAGTGCGAAGAAGATTAAGTGATTTATACTACTGTGAAGGAGAGCACCAATAAGAGGTCATGAACGCAATAGAGATGCAAGGGTTACGAGCAGAAGAGTATGATTGGTTATATGGCCCACGCTCAGACTATGGGCGATTTCCTCCCATAACTTGATCAGTTTGTCTGGAGAAATCAATACAACGGGTCACTCAATCCTGCTATTTAGTCGGTTTGGTCAGCTAAATGCGTATGCAGGTGCTCATGATTGTGCATGAAATCCCCAAAGATAAAATCGCATCATTGTAGTTTTGGAGAATGTAGAAGCATGGAAGACTTCTCTTCTGTAATATTCATTTTTAACTAATTGCTGGTGAAAAATAGAGGATGTACTGCAAACGATAAAGATTGCAGCGAAATTGTTAGACTAGCCCTTATACTTTATTTATTATTTATAATTATAATTGGAATTACCTAAATTCTAATTAGCCTGCGATATTCATTTTGAAAAACATTGTGCATTAAAAACCCCAAATGGAAGGCAATCATCTCATATTATTTGAAATTGATGGCCGCATGGTATCGATATCGGGTGAGGAATTCCGAGTATGGATTTTGAGTGTGGCTGATTAAAATAAATAAATAAATAAATGTCCATGAGAATTCTCTTGTTTGGGCTTACGAAGACCTCCTAAGTGTGCGTAGGAATTTTGGAGCGTGCCCTGCGTGATGCAAGTGTCGTGTTTTTTTTTCCTTTTTTGTTTGTGGTGATAATTGCTCAAGCGTTTTAAAAAGCACCTTCGAGATTTAGGAGACTTTCTTTATAGGCACTCAAGATCCTTCTCTCGTTGTTTTCTAAAGAATCCATCGCAAATAACAACTTTGTAATTTTAGCGGAATTCCACAATGGTGAGCAATGTGGGGTCGTGTGGTCTAATTTTACGCTGTCTCATGAGAAAATTTACTCTCCTCTGTTTTTCGACTTCTAAATCTACCTCATGCGTGGTTGTCCCACCTCTTGCCCTGTTATAGACGCCAATGAATAGTTTTTCGGAATCTGATCTCTTAATAATAACTAGCGATAAGAGGATAGCGATAACGTGCTAGTTGGAGGCAGTGATTTAAATGAAACCAATTTTATGATCACATGTAACATTCTTTTGTACATGTACATGTCAGTTCTATTTGATAAATACAGGTGGTCAATGATTTTGATTAATTTCTTTGCTATTTACTTTGCTGCTGAGTTATAGCCCGGCTAAACGAATGATCAATACTAGAATAGTGAAATAAATATCGTTTTTAGACACGAGGGTTTTATATGGTGACTTAGGCTGGAAAAAGTGTAGAGAACTACGTTTATTGAGGTATGTCAATGTTATTGTTATGCGAGAGGAATATTTATGAGTTTTCATTTACAAATCGCCGACGTCAGTGCAGATATTTCATAAGGCACACAAGATTAGTATGTGTATAGAGACTCAAAAAGTTAATTTTTTCATTAAGGAGGAAATTCATTCATTTCATTCATTTGTAAAATTTGATGAATGGTGAATTCTTGTTTTAGATCTGGTGACAGGAATCATTTTTTATGTTGCAAAGGGGTGACTCCGGTGTTATTTTGAGATTTCATATTGTGCTAGGGATTTACGCCATCCTCAGCAACTAAATCTATTTCAAAATATTCTAAAAATACTTTATAAAAAACCGCTTTTAGTTTGATTTTTAATGAGAGAGTAGCCGAGTACAAATTGCGGCTGCAGTTTGAGAGCTATTCCAAGTATTTTCTCATCATGTGTACTGTACACTCCCTCGTGGAATGCATGCATTCTGCTTCGTTCCTCCTTTCGCCTCTTGCGATGACAATGCCTGGGAGAAAAGGCAGTCGTTCGCAAAAAACGGAGAAAAAAAATTCTCTTTCTTAGTCCAGAAATAATGATATACCGCTCGTGTTTCTCCTCAAGGGTGTTCAAATTGGTCTTTATCTGGGTCAAATGGAAGCGCGTATATACTCAGAGGAATCTCCAGAATGTTATTTTTTCATTTTTTTTTAAATAAATGGGACTACTTAACCTCCAGGCGACATAATAGGGTTTCAGGGGCTTTAGGAAAGATCCAAAATAGAATGGAAAGGACAACAGGTTTTGGCGTGAATTTGTAAATATTGAGAGAAAATATAATATAACAGTGGTTGTGTTACGGATACGCTAATTATGTTCTCTTTTGATTTTATGTGAGACTTTCGCAGTTATTAATTGCACAGTATAGAAATATCATTGCAATGCGACGGAAAATTATAGTTATAAAGTTATTTTAAGCATGAAATTTTATGCGGTAGAACTAACCTCTCAAGAAAAATTCGATATAAAGCTATAATTTTAGCAAGTAGTTTATTCATATGTAAAAGATAAAAAAATCATATGAAAAAGACAATAATGTACGCCAATGTATATGCAATGCTTCGGAAAGTTGATTTGATATTCTACGACGTAGGCATCCATGGCACAAATTGTATTTTTGAGTTGTTATTTCGTGAAAGTTGAGAACTGCACTATTTACTTTTTATGTGATTCTCAGCTAGCATACTGCTCAAGAAAAACTAACATTATCATAAAAATGTTATAAAACGAACATAGATGCGGATAATATTAGAATGCGATCTTTACATCGAACTAAACTTTTCAAAATTAGCTTCGGTGAGCTATCAATGTCTATATGTATAAAAGTGGATTTCTATTTGTCAGTGTTTCTATGGGTTCCCATACGGCTGCACGAATAGCGCACAAGGTAAATTCATAGACACATCTTCTGTTCCCAAACCCCTTAAGTTCTGCTTTCGGTTGCGTTAGACGCGTCCCTTGCGTCGTTATGTCATTAACGTTTGTTACGACTCGTCATGCAACTTTTGCGGTTTGACATCCTTCTGGGTAGGCACTCTTCTTGACACCCTAAAGAAAAATAAAAATCCTACCAAGTGACCTTGAATTCCAAATTCCAAGTTTCCACTCCTCAGGGTACTATCCTTTCCGTGCAACTCTGGGTGGCGTGGTGGTATTTAAGGTGGTGGTAATTAGCCTGCTCTTAACGAAAGGCGTCAAGGGGACCACGGCTTAACGTTCCATCCGACGGACGGAGTATTGTGCTTAAAATTTTCCTCCACACAACATTCAAGCTGGGTAGTATCTGAAAATTCTCTGCCACCGCCGGGATATGAACCCGACCCTACGGGGTGGGAAGCGAACTCTCCAACCCGATCCCCTTTAGTGGATTAAGTTTTTGTGGTAAATTAATACCATTTCTGCCATTATGCCCGACTGAAAATCGAATATTTGTTTTCATCTTATCGTTCTTGAAATGTCCTCCACACAACATTCAAGCAGAGATCGGACAATCTCTGAAAATTCTCTACCACCGCCGGGATTTGAACCCGAGCCCTTAGGGTGGGAAGCCAACTCTCTCGCCACCTTACCAACCCGATCCCCTCAGGTATTTTATAAACCACCTATGCAAACATTCGTATGCTTATTGTATTAAATCTATTCCCAGGCAGTGACATTATAAAGAAATATTTGTCGCATTCCAAGTGGATGTGTGGTATAATTGTGATTCCTACATTACATAAATATCAAAATTATAACATCTGCAAGAGGTGCAGTTTTTGTGACGTATATCCATGAAGCTACTGGAGCAGAAGGAAAATCTGGGCATAATCTCATGAAAGTCAGTGCATAGAGTTTGGACCACTCCACGTTATTTCTCACGGCTCATAATGCTCGCTCGAAATCTCCCCACTCCTCAGGAAAAGATCGCGACTCCGATTTTGGATCCAAGTGTCGTTATTTTCGTCATTCCTTTCGCACTCATCGTCCGGAACTCATAGTGCACTCAGCTCTGTCACTCTCTCATTGCGCAACCGAAGCCTTGGGCTCAGACCCGCTGCCAATTCTTTCGTGTACACAGGTGTGAGAGTTCATGCAAAGCACTGGTTGATGACGTGACGCGTGAGTGTGATTCCTCGTAGGAATTCGGTCGTGTTCGCCACAGCGGTAACACGAGTCTCGTGTCTCATGCCAACTGCATTCCAAGTCAATTGCATCGCAGGATTTTATTATAATGATAAAAGGAAAATTTCAAGAATTTTATTTAATTTATTAATTTGTAGATGTTTCCTGAATTTTTTTTTACTCCGAAAATATATGTGTTCGGGAAGAGTATCACGTTAGAGGTTTGCAATCTGGTGAATTGGGAAGTATTTTAATGGCTGTACTGCATTATAGTTATCACAGAAACTATGGACTATGTTACTTAATGATGAAAATCTGGCTACGTGGAGTGTAAAGGATTATCAGAAAGACTGAGCTCAAATCTATTTATTTATTTAAGGATTTGATCACATACAGCATTTCTGCCAATTTATAGTGACGCAGTGACAAACAACGAGAGAGTGGTTTTGGACAATGCGCTTATTGAACAAACTGTAAATTGGCAAAATAAGATGACACCTTTTCACAAATATTAACTTGAGTGGTGACCGGTGACAATTATTATAAAAGGAATTTAAACTGGTCGCCATTTAAGTTTGTTTTTTGGAATTTATTTTCTCGTTACATATTTTAAAACGGTAGAGGCATTTATTATTGAATTTATTACATAATTTAACCACAGGAGATGAATTACTGACCGTTTCTATGCAAATTTTTAGTGAAAATCATTGTCTCAAAAATTTCTGTTTTCCCCTCCTTGGACGTGCTACAGTGGATAATAAAAAGATGAAGAAAAGGTGCATATTAAATGGTAACTGTGAAGAAACTTAAAGTATAAATACGTCATATTATCTAAAGCAAAATGTAAGAAAATAAGAGTAATTATGCTTTTTCGGGTACCGTCAGAGTAAAATAAATTATCTCGAGCTGGGAAAATTATTTTTCGAGTATAAACTTTGGAACGACGAGAAAATAGTGTCCTTTATATAAATACCATGTCCCGGACCAACCCACCCCAGCATAATCCGACCCACCCACATCAAAATTTCGAGATTCATTAGCTCAGATTTTATATAATTGAAAAGGGCGAATATTGTATAAAATAATGTCATGTCGCGTAGCTGCTTGTTGATTGGATTGTCCGTTGTAATCTGCTATGGACGCCGATGTGAACGATGTTAGGATAAGTTCCATGTATACAATTGATTTAATTGTTATCTCAGCACTTTAGTCCGTGTTTAGGATTTTTTAGAATGTTAAATTAGTGAAAAATCCCACATTAGGTGAAAATTCGACAAAAATTGGCCATTCGATACGTGCAGACAGTTACTGAATTGGCTTCATCAGCCAGTGGAATAACTGGTTAAAATTCTTGGACTAACATTCCTCTTGAGTATCCGTTGAGGTTGTTGATCCTCGAGTTTCTCTGATCGGAAATCTATGAGGCTGAAGAGTTGGGTGTAACTCAGGGGAGTGAACGGGAGCCAGATGGAGAGGGTCGGCGAGGGAGGATTGATGTTGGCCGGCTAGGATGAAGGGATAAGCCGGGAGATTGATGAGGACCCGTGGGCGGCGGTACAGGGTGGAAGGAAGAGATTGGAAGGAAGATGGCCAGGAGAGCGTTGAGTGATGTTTCGTTTAAATGGCCGCCATTTCAGGTACGTCGTTCAAAGCATGTTCATTTGAATTTCCTCCCTTATTCTGGATCCATGAGCAGAATAGAGGACTTTTAGGACTTTTTAATGGACAAATTCAACAGATTCAGCTGTGATATAGTATGAATAAAGCATGTTGATTTTAAATTCCTCAGGCATTCTGCATCCATAAGCAGAATAGAGGATTTTTAGGACTGCAATACAAATAAATTCAACCGATTCAGATTTGATACAGTGGAAGTTAGACGTATTTAAATTGCATTTTCCACAGTTGCTTTAATGCTCACAGAGCCATCATCCGGTACAAGACTTGAAAATTTTCGGCTTGATTTTTTTTACGCAGTCTTACATCCAGGAATTATTGATTTTTCTTATATTTCGTCATAATATTGGAATCACTGGAAAAATTTCGTAACTTAGAAAGAAGAATTCGTTACTTCGTCTTTGTCTTAACATCTGGAGTACCCATATTTTCAGGATGCATTTTTGACTCTTTTAATCATCAGTTGTAAATTATACTACAAAGTTCCAAAAAAAGAGACTTTTGCTTCTTTGGACAGCGAGTAGTGCTTACTAGGCAACAGGAAGTACTTACTTGTTACTTAATGGCTACTGAGTAGGAAACATTGCGAGAAATTTAGGCTGATTTTGACGAGGAAAATAACGATGTGCTCTCCAGTATCTATGTAAATCTACAATAACCAAATGCTGATTCAGATCAATATTGGATATGGATCACATATTCAGGTAATTCGTTGGAACTCACTACGGGAGGTGGAGTTGATGTGAGTGGCGTCCGATTTTGAGCGTCGAAAGGAAGGCGAGTCGGTGAATAACCCAGTTTTTGTCGTCGGCGTCGGTTAGGGATTACGGTGGAGATGAAGCGAGCGTGGAAAGAACGCATAAATCTCAGTCGCGCTGATATATCTCCCGCGGAGGAATCCGGTGAGTCTCCCAACCCAACGCTCGCGACGGGGCGAAAATTAGCCCGGAACGTTCATCTCTATAGGCGGCCCCAATGTGTCCTGAATTCCGCCATCAGATGGCGACACTGAAACGAAGAAGGGCCTAACCAAGGGGACTGCATAGAGGAGACCCAATTCCATCCCCGTAGAAGACTGATTTCTGTTGCCACTTCGGTCGCATTTTAATCGGTTTCCAAAAATGTCCGCGGCGCAGTAATGAGCGCACTTTGAACCACTTTTTCCAATGTTTTGCATAATAATGTTTGTAATTGCGAGGAATAGCATTTAAAAGTTATGAATTTGATAATTAACGTCATCATGAATGTGAATTTTGGTAGACAACCCCAAGTATACCTTATTTTCCCGTGAAACTTGGATCAATCTGTCCGTCAGCTACGCGAGTGGTGACTGTGTAAACCCATTTAAATGCGCGGTGGATGACAACACATTTAGAGGCCGACTTCAGGATCCTCTTCTGTAATATTCGTGACCTAACAAACTCCATGGGACTTTGCCATACAATTGGTGGATGGAGTATGGTATAGTATTTGGAGGAGGTGAAAGGTTGCGAAAAATATGCTAGTAAAAATAAAAATGAATTCACTGTATGCCTTGAATAGCTATTCAAGGATATTTGATTAAACTCACCGATGTTCCGACTGGTCTGTAGTTATATATTGATAGCGATCGTTACAGTGATTAAATTTGGGTCGGTGTCATCAGAAATTCGTTTAACGTTGCTTGATTGATTAATTCTCATTCCTCGCTTTAATTTCTATCAAAATGATTGGCCAATTTGTTAGAGGTAAAAAAAGAGGACTTATAGACGAAAAAAAAATACGAAAAGGACAATTTGTCAGTTCATTATTTAGGAAAGAATGTAAAGACCTCTCCGATGAAGAGAGAATGACACAGGCAAGGTATTTGTGGGAGGCGAAAGGCAGCTAAAGATATTTGCGCCATGAGGGAAGGGTAGGTAAGGGAGAATCGAGAGAAACCCGGCGTCGGCATTAGCCTGCTCTTAAGGAAAGGCGCCAAGGCGACTACGGCTTGACGTCCCATCCGAAGTGTTGCACTCCTCCACACAACATTCAAACAGGGCAGTATATGAAAATTCTCTGCCACCTCCGGGATATGAACCGGAGCCTACGGGGTTGGAAACCAACAGTCCAACCCGATTCCCTCTAGTGGATGAAGTTTTGGTGGTAAATGAACACCATTTATGCTGTTATGCCCGACTGAAAATCGAATTTTTGTTTCCAACTTATGGTTATTTTTTCAAGACGATGTAATTCTATCCACGTCAGCAATTTCACTTACATAACGTGAAAACGCTCCATATGATAGGTTTATTCCTACTAGATAATGCCAGCCAGCTTGCGTATTTGACACGATTTGCCAAGATGTGAAAAGAGTGATGCAATTTAATTTTTTTTACCTCAGAACTGTCATTACACCATTTCCAAGGTCTTCCTACTCTACGTCTATCCTTCGGTATTTGAACAAAAACGAGATTTGATTTTTAGATTACTCTTCAATTGAGATTTAATTAAATTAAGTTTAGCTGGGACTTATTTTTACCTTTCAGTCGTTTGAGCTGCTCTGTAAGCGTCAAGTGAGGATTCTTCTTGTATTTAACAGAGGAGACGAAGGGTGCTTAAAGCCGTGTTGAACGGAAGAATATCACATAAGCGGGGGCTTGTGAGGAATAAATCAAAGTTTAATGATGTCATGACAGGAAATACTGGGAATTAAAGAGGAAATTTCAATTAGGGGTAGAGTAACTGGCGGAATGTTCCACAAATTAATTCGTATAAAGCTATCTTCACCGGAAAATATCATCAATATAAACAATCGCCTTCCAATTAATTTTTTAATGGCTGGGATTCTAAGGGTAAGTATTCTAAATTGCCTTTCGATAGTTTTAGCCGTAGTTTTTGCGTCAATAGGGTGGTTTCCTATTATTTTTTTATTGCCTAAATCGAAAGATTATTACTTCTGGAGTACGTATTTCACGCTTTTAGATTTTTAAATGACGATATCTATTTTTCGCTATTAAATGAAAAGTGAAAATTTTCAAGCGCGCGAAAACGCGACGGCTAAGTATGAATGCTGGGAAAGCGCCGTGTGACGTCATTCTAATTCCCGCTGTCGGCGTGTGAGGTGACCTTGGGGCGAGACTTTGAGCGTTGATACGATGCAGGCTGCTAACAGGTAGCAGAGTACCCTGCTAGCAGGTAGCGCTTGGCTTAAATAAGGATTATTAATACCTTATCAAACGAAGAAAACTTTCTGACCATGGGCAGTTTTCATATATGATTATTAAGAGATGTTTCCCTGAGCTCTGTGCCTCATGCATGCATTAGTAATCTCAGACGATGTAATTCTCCTGACTAGTCTTACAGAATCCAGGTCCCTGTGACGTCACGTGGAGTGGAATCGCATGAGCGCCAATCTGGCCTTTTTCAAATGAGGTTAAAATTGACCATTGCCATTCGTCTAAACTGGGATTTCTAAAACAAAATAATTTGTATATTATGAATACACTAATGGTGGGTAACGAATCGCAATCAATGCCTTTCGTTTTCTTTGATGAAGGAAACTACCCTATTCCGTGAGGACCACACGGATTGAGTTAACCGCACAAAAAAATCACTTGAGATACGCTGTTGCGCCGACGACATATCACAGAGGCGTGGGATAACATCTTTTGCCAAACAGTGGGAGAGAAGTGTAAGTGGTATGGAGGAGTCAAAGAGTGGGATGGGGCTGGTGGAATGAGGAAGCGAGTGTAAAATTGGTCCGTGTGACGCAGAGGACTGCTGGAAAACAGGGATCGTAGGAGGGGGAGAGGGAAGAATTTGGGGTTGGGTTGGTGACAAGTGAGGACTACTTGTTCCAATCCGTTTCGAAATAGTGAAAACAATATTATCTTTCTGCGCCACTCAAATTCAATTACATAGCCACTCAAACAATATTGATCATAGTCACAGCTGTGGTGCCCTTGATAATGATTGATAATTTAGTTCTATCTGTGAAGGCTGAAACCTTGGTCACCTCTGTGAGAGATGTTTGGCTATGGGGCTAATGGTAGAGGTAGAGTAGGAAGACACTATGATCGTTACTATAAGTTTTAGTTTTGATAAAGTGAAAAGAGTTTTCACCAAATCCAACCAAATACACTCTTATACCTCACCACTGAATAAAAGAGGCTACCGAAGAACGCAGAAAAACATTTTAAAGTTTCTTTGAAAATTCAAAACGGGAGTGAAAATGATTAAATACTCATTCTCAGCTTCAAATATTACAATACATTTCAATAGATAATTTATTCATGCGCCAGTTTGTGAGGGTTTTTTTTTCAAGTACGAGGATTCCGAAGTTAGGAATGCTTAGGAATGATTTAATTTTTTTCGTATCTTGTTTCAAGCACAATAAAAGATAAATACGTATCAAGTAATAAAGACAAATTCTTAAGTAAAAAACTTCCTAGTTGGTGCTAGGTTTTATGCTAAAATTTTATTCAGATAATTTTTCGAAGCTTGCAAATCGTTACGAACCGTTCGTTTTGCTGCTTACATCAACGTTTCATCGCTCTTAGCCTTTATTTTAAGAATCTGGAATCATGCTAGAGACTTTGAAAACGTTTCAAGAAAGTTCTCGAGGGATTATGGATAATATCCCAGGACTGCGGAAATAAGCAAGGTCGCCCAGGACGTAGCTTCGCCATCCAAGGCACATGTTGATGTGATCTCTAGAGAATTGAGTTGGAACACGGTTTGACGGCGACTGTAAATAAAATTTTGAAACGGTTTCAAAGCTGCTCTCGGAAAAAGTCAAGGTGACGGAGTGATTTTTTTCCCAGACTCGAATATTTCTCCATGAAAAATTGGTATTCTCCTCATTCCACGATTCTTCCTCATCTTGGCTGTCGATAATTCCGGCACCTTTCTGTTCAGGACAAAAGGGAGGAAAGAAATTAACTCTGATGAAGGTCAACTCCATATTTTTGGCTCCCATGACGGATCCAAGCGACTGAACGAAGCGTACAGTATTCTCAGGTGATCAATGATGCAGTAGACGAGTCGTGGATGACTTTAGCGGCGCAGCTGTCGGAGCTTTTTGTTCCAAGAATAGTCCCAAGGTACCTACTTGTTTCCTGCACTTCCTAGATCGCATAGCTCTCCTCAAATCTGAATATCGCGTGAGTTGATACGTTACACTCGAATATAAGACCTTTTTCCCTTGAGTGCTACGCCTGCGTTCGACGAATTTTCGAACCAGAATGCCTTCTATTGTAGAACTCTTATTTTTACGTGACTGTCCGAAAATAAAACTGGAAACACTCGAGAGCGTTAGAGAGGAAAGGATAATGGGTTGGCGAGGAATGAGAAGGAAGAGGGCATGTTTCACGCATAGAATGGATAATGGAATTAGGTAATAAGCCTTAAGGTGAACTGAAGATGGGGTATAGATCAGAGTTATTTTTAAAATCTTTCATGAAACCCCAACTAACCGGTCTATTACTTGTACTCAAAGAAAGTTATGCTTGCTGGGCTTCATAGGTCATATGTACGTTCCTTTCTTTTCATCTCTCTCTCTCTGCATAAATTCAAATGAATGAATTATAATTTATCTTGCTACAATTAAGTTAAGGATATAAGCTATCCTTCATCGAAAAGTTACTTCCGGTCCTTATCGGAAGTAGCGCTTTGTAATTTCGTATCCTTGTTAGTTTGTTTCAGTCAGCACGATTGTGAGTGCATGGTGGTATAATTCACGGGGTGATTCAGGTTAGGAACTTATTGAGTGGCTACCCAAACACCTTAATTAATGCGAGCGTCGTAGAAAATTTATTGTCTTAACTTCACTTCCCGTAAGAGAATGGCAGTCGATGTCTTTGTCTTATTAAAATACGTATCGTATGTGATTCAGCTTAGTAAAACCACTTGTCTGTTTCCACTCACTTTTATTTAAACCGACCATGGTTTCGGCAATTTGTGCCATTATCACTTACCTTGTATTATACATAACCTTGATAATGGCAGCAGTTGCCGAAACCATGGTTGGTTTAAATAAAAGTGTGTGGAAACAGACTAGTGGTTTTACCAAACTGAATATCAAAGATTTCCACCGTATCACGCCGGACACTGTATCTTTTATCGTATGTAACTTTTAACATTATCCTATTGGTATAAAGAGATTAGGATAAGATCTAGTCCAACCTGCTGCCTATGCGTTATAGCCTTGATTTATATCGTACGTATGATACGGAGTAAAATTTTTCATCAACGTCTTTCTTATTTTCAATATGAATTAGTTGGTAGAAATACTCTTTTATGTATATTTTATGTCTTGAAATATTTACATTCATTTTTGAAATTGAGGAAGAAAATTTCTTCATACTATGTACGAGGTAGTACATTAATCACAGAAGAATTGTAACTATTGGTAATCTCTTCATTAAAGTATGTTTTGAAGGAGTGCTTCTGTGAATTTTTCTCAGGTACAAGTCCTAGTTGTGACAATATTTTTCATGTGCCGGGGTCCTGACAGTCTTTATCCCAATAAATCTATCTTAGCCTAACTTTATCGGAGAGGTCATAAATAATGAACGTACAAATTGTCTTTTTCTTACTTCTTTTTCGTCTACCGGTTTTCTTTTTAATCTTTTGTCCCATCACTTTAAAAGATATTAAAGCGAGGAATAAAATTAATTAATCAAGTAATTTATCAAGAGTATTTAATGACACCGACCCAAGTTTAATCTGTGTTACGGTCACCATCTAGATATATCTACAGAACAGAGGAAACCTCTCTTTGTTTAGTCATATATCCTTGATTAGCTATTCGTTGTATTAATTTTTGTTTCTAGTTAACATATAATTCACCATCATTTGCCTGATTCCATCGCGTACGTCGCGGTTAAAAAGAGCCATCATTAAATGAATCGCTTTAAAATATAGAGGCAATAACTTTAAGTAAAATAAAAGGAGAAAACATGAAGGAAATTAAAGAGATCTAAGAAATGTGTAGCCCTCGCGAAATTTCAGGGAAAGGTTGTCAACTGCGAGAGAAAGCCAATTCTTCGAGAAACTTGAGGCGAGAAATGACCATCAGTTACGAGCGCTGTATATACTTAAGTATTTCCTGAGTGCCGTCTTCTTTTCTGAACGGGTCTTTGTCGGCAAAGGAACCCGCGCAAGGGAATGGTCGTAAGAGAACGGGGTGGAAAGTGGAGGGGTCCCATCAACTCTTCTAACACGACGGGTAGCAGGGGAATTGGGAAGGCGGAGATTGTTTCGCGGAGCAACAGTGACAAATGAACGCGATGAGGCGTTGTGCCATGGAAACATTCTATTCTAAATACTTCTGGTGCTTTTTGTACCGTGAGGTCACTTGGCTCTTCCTTGCTATTGAAGCTGTATGTTGTCGGCAGTCTTTTCCACGTGATTCAAACTCATTTTAAACAGATTTTAAACAGAGCTTTCGTGATGATGTGTTGAATGGATTTCGGCGATCACATTTAGCTCGAAAATACGTGGATTGCGATTTGACTCTTTGCCAAACTGCCTTTATTCCTATCAGGCAGCGATAAACTAGAAAAAAAACACATTTATGTAGATCTTTAAGTTCTATTTGTAAACAAATGTGAGCAATGTCATTTTTGATGTATATTGAACAAATTATGGAAAACATAATGGAGTATCAATATTGCAAGAATTATTAAGAACCTTTTGTTAGTTTTCTTTATAAATTTTGGCGTATCAGTGGCAATGCGAAGGGAAAAATCATTCAAATCATGACGTTACATATCTATCACTTTTCCCCATATGAAATTATCATATCGCATAAGGCTCATATTCGTTGAACGCTCTTGTTGGTTACGTGATAGCTTTACTTTGGCCGTTTTTCGTTTACGGAGTAAAAATTTCCTATTGACATATTTTTACTATGAAATATGCTCGTTTGATGGAACATTCCACTGACATGGAATCTTAGTCTTCAGGAAAGCACATTAAATTTTCATTCTCTACCGCGAAAACCCCTGGATTTTCTTGAATTCACAGTTAGACATTGATTTTTATTCAGGGTCAGTTCATGCTACCTTACCCTGGTAAGCAATACTCAATGGTTACAGGTTAAACCAGTGATATAATTGCTTTCATTGCATTCAGCTCTTTCCTGAAAAAGTAGACCAACGGTTTCGAGTTATGGTGCTCTGCTAGCAATGAAAATAGATGCACATTCTCAATCATCATCTCCTTTTAAAGCCTATTCATCTCGCGCTATGGCTTCAGAGTCGATCTTACTGCAACATTTGTATCACCCTGAATATTTCTTAATTTTTTTGCAGGGTTGCTTGCTACATTAAGTGATCTTACAATAAATAAAGTTTATGAGCAAGATGTCCCCTTAGGGTAAAATATTTATATTAGCTGTGAATTTTTACAGAAGTTAGGGCCTTCAGTTGACTTATTAGGATGCTCGGAAAAAAATTTTATGAGGAAATTTATTACGATTTCTCCAGCATAAAGTTGTTTTTTTTCTAGTTTACCGGTCGTCTATAATTTCTTATTAAGGTTCGGGTTTCCAGTATATGCTCCCTGGGAGATATGGCCGTATTAAGATTTGCAACCACAAGTTATCTCAAAATGAGGAGATCAATAAAAAAATATCAGCACCCACACACGTTGTGGAAAACTCAAAACGTGGAAAAAACACACAAAGAACACAAGCAGTACACCAGTGCAGTTTTTGTCGGTCGAATTTCGTTGCAAAACATTTGACACATCAGAAAGCACACCACATAACCATCCAAGTGAACACAACACTTAGGTACACCACTGCAGTTAGTCGAGGTCGTTTTATGTGAAAACATGAATTTATGTTTTTTTGGATGTGATAAAACAGAACATGGAACGGAGGCTGAGCACTGAAAATTTTACGCGAAAGCAAAGTGTTCCATCATGGTGATCCCAGTAAAGTGAGGACCCCAGGACCGTATTTACTGATGGCGTTGAAATCACTCGATTTTTAAGAGCCTACTTCATAACTTACATGTTGTTTCTTTGCTCACCTCTGCTCATTTTTAGTGAGTCTCCAAATGTATTAATGATGATCAAGAAAAAAAGCTTTTCCTTTTACGATGGGAAATTTAAAAAATGTATAGCCTGGCGAGTGAACAAAAAGCGATGACGAATGGTCAGTATGGTAAGAATATTCACCCATACTTTTATAATAAAGCCTGGTTTATTAATCTAAGTGATTGCATAAGTTTCTCCCGATATACCACGCCGAAGAAATGCCCATAAATCATTTGAGTGATAAGGGGGATTAAAAGGTTGATGCGTGGCGAGGGATCACATATGGGCGGTGGTTGATAGTATAACATATTAAATATGGTATTACATAGGTGTACAGAAATTTCCTTACAGCCATGAATTTATAAGCGAATATTTTACTTCAAATATCAACTGATCAGTTGCTATTCCAAATCAATTATAATAATATTTCTCGTCTTAAGTATTTTCTTAAATGATAATAATAATTGTTGGTGAATCATTTTTATTTTTGCCATTTCCCCGAAGGGTAGGTTGTACTAAATCGGTTAAGTATTTAAAAAATCTGCGTCGGCAATAACTAGTACAACTTGACTCATTCATCAAATTCCACCCCTGAATATCTTTTACTCATCAAAACCAAAGAGATGGTAATTCGATGTATTATATGAGATGAAATATTTTTCATAACTCGATCAATTCTTGAGAAAGATTCCTGAGGGTGAGATTTCAGTGAAAGATGCCAGCAAACCTTACAACGCGGCCGCGGATTGGTCACAAAATGGCCTAAAATTAATCACGTGATTTGGGGGTGTTCCTTAAACCCTCATCTGCTCCCATCAGATCTCGGGAGAAATCCAGGCAGATGATGTCCTGGACTTCCGTCCACCTGCTTGTATGGCATTTCTCCGCGTTCACTGAAGCAGCAAAATTCCTTGAGGAGATTGGACCACCCTGCTTTTTCTCGCGCATCTGATATCTTCGGAATTTTATGGGTTTGGAATCACCAAGCGAACACTTGCTGTATTTGTCTCCACCAATCTACTTCGAATGAGGAAAATGCAGCGAAGCCCTTGATATCAAATTTCAAAGGAATGTATTTAGTGGTAATGGAAATGATGCTCAAATACTTCAGCTGAAATTTATTTTTTTCTCTATTTATGACCAGTTACTATGGATACCACAGGTTCATTACCGTAGCTTCCAGCTGGCTTAATTCTCCCTGCATTATAAAAAATAATATTAAATGATTTGGAATTAGTTGGTTGGATTTTATAGATTACGAGTAATATTATTGAAGATATTTTTATTTGATTGAACATCACCTGATGATGCTGAAAAGCGAAACCGGTCGTATTAATAAATGTAAAATTGTGGAAATTGCTCCTGCTTTTTCATTTTCATTATGTCACGTTTCCACTCCATCTCGCCTGAAACCTCAGACTATATTTTTATTTAGCCCACAATAATGGTAGGATAGTTTCCATAGCATTTTTGCATCATATGAAAGTTGGCCATAATTTGCCTCCAGAATTTAGTCCTACGTAATTCAATTGAGTATACCTTAAACGGTAAACGGTAAAATTAACGTGATGAACTTGGTCAACTTTAATCACTGGCCGGAAACATTTATGTCAACATTATCTGTTACTACTATCACTTAAAGAATTATCGATAAGAGTTATATTTTCGAAGAATTGCCGTGGACAGAGTGAAAGCCTTTAAATCTAGCGACACTTAGTATGCACATGGTATTGGCAAGAGAAAATATTATCGTTTTTTTAAAGAACTCTTTTCTTTAATTCATATGTAACATGTTATAATAGCCCAAGGTTCTTATAATAGCCATTGCCTCATGTTCATGGCTTAAGCCAGTTATTTTGTTTATCTCATGCTACATTTGTAGAATGTAAACCTCGTAACGATTGTTATCTCGTAAAGAACTGTTGCATTCATGGTTGTGCACTTAAGCGATGATCTCATGTCCTTGCGTGTTTAATATTTAATATAAGCGTATTCAATATTTATTTTGGAATAATAATATTAGCGAACCTCTCAAAACTATGATAGGTTAATTTAATATGAATTTAATTTGATTTTAACCCCTAAATGCCATCCTTAGCATCAGAAATTTATTTACATTTCTTTTTAGTTTTTTATGTCTTTAACTTCTTGATAGAATTGACTGTAGTTGTAATGCTATTTCAGTATATGCCACAGCTTCCTGTTATTTACGTGTTAGTTGCACGCCTTGGGCTTCGCTGCAATTTGTTTTTCACGTTCAATTTCGTGAAGCCAGGTTTGACTTGCTTATGTAGATTTCGCGTTAGTGCCCGCAGAAAATTCAAATCGACATCCACACAATAGAAATGTCTGTTTCGCGCGTTATGTACACGCGTGTGCGGGACGATATCATGTAAATCGACCAACTGCGTTACCTTGGTTACTGGTGAAAAATTTCGGCGATTGGATAATGTGGTTAGCTTTGGGCGGCCATTCGACCCTCCCGGGCATCAACCTTCTTTGGCCCTCTACTCTCGCCTTCGCCGGGGCGGGGAGCCTTGGGGGCCCAACGGCCCCCGCCGGCCCCCCCCACCGAGACAACACCCCTCGACGCTCACCTGGCCCCTGCCACGTCTGTTCCTCCGCCTCCAACATCTTGAGCACCTCGGACTTAGCCAAGTTGGGGGCTGCCAGGTAACGGAAGTCGATCCTGCGAAAGATAGATGATACATATTAGGGAGTATTTGAAAATACAATCATACTTAAGGCAATTGAGATACAATTGAGATTCTTGGAAAGCTTGAAGATACAAGCATGGAGTAAGATGAATAGATGAAGCAGAGAACTCTTTGATAAAAGTTGCGCCACTAGACGAAAGTTGTTATTTTCATTAAGGCCTTTAAATCTAGCGATATTTAGCATGCAAATAATATTGGAAAGAGAAAATATTATCGTTTTTAAGAACGCTTTTCTTTAACTCATATGTATCATTCATAAAATCATTCATTCATATGCATTTGGCATATTCATGAAAAGTACTTAATAAGTATATCTTATAATTTACCTCATCGACTGGCGACTGAGTGATAGACTTTCCACTATTTGGGAAAGGCTACTTAAAGATGTTTTACGTATTATTTTTTAGGATTAAGGACAAAATTAATGAGACGATTAGGCACATGATTCCAGATGAGGCTTCACTTCACGCAGATGGTGGAGAAAGATCTGGTGCATTCCTGGTGAATCAACGGAATAAAGTTTTACGGGGTTTCCCACCCTGATTGAAGCCCGTCAAAACTTTATCTACATAATTCTCGAAGGCTTTTTTGGTTAGGGTAGATTTCTCCACGGACTAAGTCACACATGTGCAAATTCCACACATTTATGGAAAGGGGTTGGGTCAGTTAATTTTATCTGGGCTATCTCACGCTGAGAGAATTTTGGCTCGGGTGTCGATGGGTATCGCTTAGTTTTAAAACTGAGATTCGTAGATGAGAGGTTAAACCCACTAGTCCCTACATATGATTATAATCCTAAAAAATATGTTGATTAATTTTATATGCAAATCATCCATTTACTCTTTGTTTATAGTGCTCTAATTTCATTTGATAAGCCTTTGATATTAAAAAAAAATATTAAAATGTTTGTTATACCCTCCAAATTAGAAAAACGATGCAAAAAAAACCGTTTATTCATTACCTCTACATAAAAATTAAAGAGCCAAATATAAAATACGAAATTTGACTTTTATGTGCATGAGTAAAGCAGTTATAAGAGGTGAGACTTTTATGTATAAATATGAGGCTTCATTTAGAATTTTCACACCCTTTTATCGATCTTTATATAAAAATTACTTTTTTTTCTACCGTTTGACAAATTTCTTTATTCAAATATGAATATTATCACATTTTTTCGTTGAGAGTTGAGTTAACGAAAATGTCCTCGTAGTTATGCTTTTTCTGACGATTGCAACTTCCTACTGCTGGAAATATTTATTTTAAAATAGTGTAAAATATCAGCCATTGCCTATTTTTATCGATTAACTTTTGAAAAATTTATTTTTTCAATGTGACGGAATTATGATTTATTTTGAAGCTTCGCCAAAATCGAAATTTAAACATAAATTCATGTCTTTGGAAGATTAATGACTGTATCTTGGCGATGATGACGTATCAATTTGTGTAGTTTTTGGCAAAGATGTATGGGAAAAGTCAAAAATACGTCAATTTGTGTCCACGTGACCCAATTTTCAGTAGCTTATCTTTTGTCCTAGACGATGTGGGGGAGGAAAACCCTTTCTGTGTGGTTTTTCAATTAACTACCAGCAAGGATAGATGGAAAGGAAACTACTCCTCCGCTGTCCAGGCCAAAATGATTTGACAGGTTATTATGATTAACGGAAAGTGCGTCACATTTACCTTCGATCTCCTCTCTCAAAGGGACCGGGATGGATATTTTTTGGAACGTGAAAACTTTGACAGCGGCGAAGTGTTGGGTCTCGGATTGCCACTCCGAAATTTTCTTCTTGGAAATTACCCAGGGATCCCACAAATACCGGGGGCAAAATTTGCGACGCAGTTTCGGGTGGCAACAATAATCTGGGAGCGAAAATAGACCGCAAAAGAATTCCGCGGAGCACATTCCGCTTTTGAACCTTCGAGAAAAGAGCATTCCAGATATTCTGTATCCAACAAAGACATCAAAAGCGTAAAGTGAACAATTCAAGTAGAAATTTCAGGAAAAGATAACACTTTATTTAAAGCGAGATATCATTTATATTAACTAGTTTAACGTAATACATTGAAAATGGGCTGTCTGGAATTAAGGAAACTCTCTTTTCCCGTTAATCTTGCTGTAAAACTTGAAATAATGATAAAGATGTTACAGAAGAGGCTAAATTGCTCCTTATTAATGTGGATAAGATAAAATATAGTTTTTGGTACGCTATTGATCATTAAAATATTTCATTAAGTTATTGAAGAATACACGGTTTTTACTAAAATACGTCTTAATTGGAGAACTTCAACAATGGTTTGCCACGAGTTCTTATAAATTGGAAACCAATATTATTGAATTTTGGAATTTCGTTCATTGAAAAAAGTAGTGCTAATTTCATGGTTAAATATATAAGGTTGTGGAATAGAACTGTGTTTTTTATTTAACCATGAATATCTCATCGTTCCACCAAGTAACGCCTAAATCTGTTGATTATATTAGTGCTAATTTTTTTAATTTCTATAAAATAGCAAGCTTTTATAACGATAAATAAAATACTAAGCTTTTCATCCATTCAATTTTATACGTTTATTTCTCAATATATATTTTCCATTGCATAAAAATTTCATATTAGTGGGCGTTTAAGAATTGCTTTATCTTTATCTTTTGTTTCTTCGGCACCAGTCGAAGCTCTGGAAGCACTTTCTTTCTTGAACGGGGCTTAGATATTCCTATTCAGATTTTCAATTGAGGGAATATTCCTCATAAGTTAAGAAACATTTTATTTAAGTTATCTAAAGAATTTTTTTTTAATCCACAATATTGAATTTATATACATTAATATAAAATATTTTGCCTTTCGCTTCAATGGTATGTTAAGGTTCTATTTCAATCGCGTTAGCGTCGGTGAAATAAGTTTGATCTCATCCTGTTGCTTTGTTATGACGCAATTAAGTCAAATCTAGTTGTCAGAGAATACCAGTTCTTTTTCAACGGCCAAAATTTAGTTTTCAATTTAGATCATACTCCAAAAAGGAGTTTTACTGCATAACGTCTACATCGGAAAAGTGTCAGAATATTGTCAAACCAATAAAGCAACTTGGAAACGTCTTAAATATTCTTCCTACACGGGCCTCGGAGACATTATTGAGTCTCATTTTGCATAAGGAATTACCAAAATGTCAGCGCCTGCAAGATCTTTAGTGGTAGATTAAGTAAATTAATCGAAGGACTTTTAGCGTAAATATTTCGGTGAAGCATTGCGGATGACTTTAATTGTTTACATTTTTATGATTGCTCGGTAAAACAAAGATTGTGGAGTTGGGGTTTTCAGAGGATCTTAAAATTTGGAATTAAAAAATATCTGATAACCTTTTTAAATATATGAAAAATATTAAGTACCCAAGGACAACTTGAGTACAAACACTACCTTATGTTTTAAGTGACGTTCTCCACTCATTTATTTCCTGGGGTTATTGCAATTATTATCAACCTCCGAAAATTCTGGGTCCAAAATGCGCCATTAAGATGGTCTCATGTTGCAGTTTCGCCGAAGCAGTTTTTCTCCGAATTTTTTAAAATGTTGTTTTTTGTTGTTGTTGCCAGATATCATAAAATATAGCTCTGGAAACATAACTAATATAGGAGAGCGGCAACGATAATGCAGCGTGAACGAAAATGAATTCATTGAAGTGATCGGTATGTTGAAATTTGGGGAAAGATGATTTTTGGCATGGTAACAATCTATGTTCCGATTATGGAATAATTGGCATCATGTGTTTGGTTTTTCTTCTTTTGATGAAATTTCATATGAGGAAAGAGGTACCCATAGCAAAGGCCTTGAGTGGAAGCTCTTTGGCGGTGTGAAGGTAAGAGTAATTATTGGGATGTTTATGCTGACATTTTGGTTAATTATGTGTTTTGGTGTACAACCAATAGTTTTTCGTGTACGATAAAATTATAAAAGGATAACCAGGTGAGGATTTGGTCAATATTTACTTCTACCCGAAGTTAAGTTAACGGATTTGGCTCATCCCTTCGTTAGTTGATTAAGTTTCCCTCTAGTGAAAGGACGCTGTAACAGTCCATATGGGAGTGTCTGCTTGAGAGGTCTTCTCAACCCTCGGCCCCATTTAGTCGCCTCCTCGTGTGCTTCGCCCTTATTACGTCACGGGCGAAACAAATGAGCTGCTTCTCTTGGCTGGTCACCATGGGGTGACGACAGGTTGTCATCGCTCAACCCCCTAGACTATTAATAGCACCGCATTCTCTTTTTACCTGAACTCTTAAGGATTCTTCTCTCAGGTGAAAGCGATTTTCAGGGCATCCTCGGAACGTGAACCTATTCTTAACGTTTTCGAATTTACATCTACATAACATTATGAGAATGTACGTGCGAAAAAAGTCAGAAAAGAAGCTAGCCTCACTCACCGCCGTGACAAGAATAACAAGTGTATGACAAGTGTATGACAAGTATAAAAAGTAGCGATAAGTATCATGAAAATTACCTCATGAAATATGAATTAATGTAGCGAATATAGATTATTCTTTTTAAGGTGGCGCGTGATGATCAACTTAAATTTAGGTTAATTAATTTGAAACGATGACAATCCCTCATATTTTAAATTTAAAGTAAATTTAAAATTAACAATATCAGATGACTAGGGAGCGGAAATATACCTCTTAAACGCAGGGCGTAAAAATTTGAGACACCGCGTTGGTGCTTTATATTTTCTTTATTATCCTATTTCCTTTATTACCCTCCTTTACCATCTTCCCTTTATCTTGTACCCCCCCTTATTTCGGGGGGGAGGTTGCAAGATATTTCTTTCTGTTTTCGATCAATAAAAAAATTATTTTAGCTACACAATTACGTTGTATCACCTCTTGTTCTATTGTATGGCCACATTTTTTGCCTTTTCATACCGGGTTTACTCCATACTCTAGGTAATAAAGATTAAAAAAAAGATGCCATAAGATGGAATGCTCAGATTTACACAGAACAGCAAGTAACAGCAACGTTTTGTGAGGTCATTAAAATGATCCAATATTACTCTGAACTCCTTTGCCTTATTTAAAAAGGGTGCTCTCAGGCTCACTTATCCACAGCTTGAATTCTACCCCAAATTATCGTAGTAATTTTTATTTTTTTTTCCATACAATGCCTTTTTGTATCCATTATTATTTACATGTGTTTTTTGCTTTTTCATAAATTCATCTAGTTAAAAAACACATGAATATGTAAAATTACTCGCACTATCAAATGCATTCATTATCTTACCGACTTCTGCCCGATATCCGTCTCGAAAAGGTACGAAATAAGTCAATTCCAGAACTATCCTCTATTTTTATCCACAGAGCTTGGAATGTATCAATAAATATTATATGCGCAATATTGGTTATTATTTCTAGAAGAATATGTCCAGAAAGTTCTTTTCATCTTAGCCAAGACGAATCGGTCTCATCTAGTTTCCTTTCCGCTATTTTTATTCGCGATTAAAATATATTTTTGAGGTATCCCTTGTTCTATTGTAGCCACTTTCTGACTGACTAGGTGATGGAGAAAAAACACGTTTCAAATAATTGCGCGGAGTGTCCACCGATACGTGGCGCCATCAGTGGCGCCAATTTGAAGTGCCTGCATTGTGTCCTAAGAAATATCCAACGGAGACGTCGGTAAGACATTTTGACAATGAATATAGGGTTTCGGAAAAAGAAATGTTGATGGGGTTTTGAACTGCCTTCATATCCGTGTGTTTGTATATTATTGACAATAAATTCGTCGAATTTTACGTTTTACACGGTGAATGATCATTTGAATAAACTTGCGCAAGATATTTAGAGAACTCTGTTTTCGAACGATAAAAATAATACACTTACTTTTAATCGCCTATAGTTATATTGTGTAGCCATATTTTTTGCCTTTCCATGCCAGGTTTACACCATACTAGACTTTATGTGCTATAGAAGAGTTTGCAATTGGATGAGGTGCAAATCCTCCAAGCCATTAATGTGTTAATATGAAATTTGCTCTTCAGGAGAAAAATATCGAAATAATTAAGGAAAATATCTTAATCACAATCGAAACAATTATTATCAATAAGTGTACTGGACACTGTCATAATAAAGGGTTAACTATTTCCAGAGGCTTATAGTGGCGTAATCTCAATTCTAGCAAAGAAATGGTGTGATTTATTTTTTTAACAGAATTTTACGCAGAACCCCTCAAGTAAAGAATCAGAAAGTTGGTGGTTATAATCATCTGTAATCGTTTATTGCTCTTTTCTCAAAGAACCAAATTACAAGCCCAGAACTTCTAGAAATGCAGGATTTGAATATGGGCTCCCATGTGTTTTCAAAGCTCTAATCTAAACCTTGATGGGGAGTATATTTACGAGTTTTCCACGGGGTTAAAAATCTCCATAGTTGCCGGCATTTCGGCAGATTTCTTATCTAACTCCGCGTTGATAGGGGTGAGATAGAGGGCTAGCTAAAGGTATGAGGGTTCTCTTCTCCCACACTGTCGAGCACGTTATCATTAATTGAATCATGAGGTCTCAAAGCGACTCGTAGTATCGTATTTTCGGCACTTCCGATCCATCTATGACATAAAAGATATATGGTGAGAGATCATTAAAACCGGATAATAACCATTTATCTTCCAAAATCTTTAAAGCAAGTTAAAATTTAGATTCTGGCGAAGGTTTATAAAAAAAGTGAACTGATTATGCCGATTTATTTCAATCTATTTTTCTAATTCTTGACGATAAATGATTATATAAAATCATTCATCCGTTTACTTTCTGTTGGAAAACTCTAATGTTAATGGAGAAACAAAAACCAAGTACTGTTCCACAAACTTTAATTTGCTGTCGACTAGTTTCGACGGCTATAGCGTCATTCTCAAGACAAACAGATGGAGTAGTTAAAATGTCGAGCCTTATACCGACAACAGTAGGGGGACCAGATAAGGGAAGGGGCGGGGGAAGATTAGAGGAAGGGTCATGATCAGATTTTATTACTATCTTAATACTGCTACGTCATCGTGAGTATTAAATTCAATGGAAATAGTATTTACAATCGATATAAACCACCTGAAAATATACTTTAATGCCGTACTTAATGAATTTGATCCATCAGACAAATCAATTGATCTTAGATTTTTCCATTTCAATCTTTGTCGCATTCCCAGAAGCCGAAAGTCACTCTTGTTTATATTTACTGAGAGGATGCAACGCGTCCATTGTCGTAAAGTGATCTCGCGGTCGTCGATTGGAAAACAAATGAGTGGCGTGAAAGCGTCCGCCCCCGTCGCGCCCTCTATCGCCGTGTGACTCACTATGTTTTTGACTCACTCGGGTGAAATTTATATTTGCGCCCCTCGACGTCACTCGCTTTAAATATATACGCTCTCTTAGCGGGACTCGTGCGTTCACGCGCGGTGTTTATCTCGCGCGGCAATTTTCGGGATCTGTAAAGAAATCCCTCCCGCCACTTCAACCCCCTCTGTCGCCCACGCGGCCGAGTTAATCTCTTTCGGTATTTGCGTGCGAGGGTGACACGGGTGGTAGAAAACACGATTCAATGATTTACGCGTGTCCCATCTTCTCTTTCAGTTCTTCAAGATATGTAAGGGCTGCTAGGAAAGACAAGTGGATGTACGTCCAGGAAATTTTCATCCTCGTCCGAATTAATTTAGACATCATCAAATATGCACGAGCCATATATTTTCTGTAAGTTCTATATTACCGAAATTAGGAATGAGATGATATTTATGTTGTAATCGGTCTTGATTAAAGCTTTTTTTATTCTTGTTTTCTTAGTAATTGCTTGACAAAGGGGGATAATACAGAAGAGACGACTACCCAAGTTTCAGAAAATTTTTAAACTGTCATTTTGTGGCGATATGTCGTAAAATATGGCGTAATAAATCATTATCGTAATTCTTATTTTTATTATTGTTTTATAATAATTAATATACCTATACACATTCTGACCTATGGGTAGAAATACTTCAAGAAATTAAATTTACGTCTCAAGTTCACTTAGCTCTTATTCATTTTAGAAACTAAATTATTCATTTTAGTTTTAATTTTTATTATGTTTTGATTAGTAATTTTTCGGAGAACGGAGGAACAGGAATATATATTTTTGAATGAAATTGTATATTTTTCTATTCTTTCTGCGAAATATGAAGTTATGATTTCGTTTCTCTAGAATTAAAAGTAAGGGAACTTTACTTACGAAGGTGAATTTTCAAATTGGTATAAGAACGCCCCTAAAGAAATGTAATAATCAATATAAATACTACTGGATGGTTGATTTTGCATTTATGAATCTATTTCATTTATGAATGGTTTGGTAAACCTACGTTACATCCCCTCTTAAAACTGAAGATCTACTCAATATCTTCCAAAGATAAAAAAAATCGTTTAACATGAAACATGTGGTGAAACATGCATTGAAAAAATAAATGTCATGCTCAAGTATATAAAGAAATGCGAAACGTTAATCAGCTAAAATTTTATTTCTGTTTGAAATTAGATAATAATCGGTAGATTGCCGGCCTCGGTGACGGTGGGGTAAAGTCCTCGACTGCCTAACCAGAGGTCGCGGGTTCAAGTCCCGCCTGGGTAAGTTACCCTTATCCAGGGCATGGGTGTGTGTGAATGTCCATCAATGTTAACTGTTAATTCCCCATTGTAAAGGCCGCATATGTGCTGTTTATGGGGTAGTGGAAATAAATTAAATAAATAAATAAATAAAAATAGAAAAGGATTTAATCATTGTAAAAAACGAGAAAAGCCCTTATTTTTAGATTGAAAATGAATCCTAGAAGAGCGTAGGAATCCAAGAGTCTAAAAGGCGCATAAAAAGTCTAGGATTTTTCCGAGGTTGAAGCAATATTAAAGTTCCATGGTTTCCCAACCAGATGATGTATTCAAATGTAGCCGACATTTCGAGTGCCGACTTGTGCCTCGTCATCATATAGTATTTTCTCCTTTCATTCTTTCTGTTATTATTCATACCCCAAAACTTTAGAATTTATGTGGTAGCCGTATTTTTCCTTAGCAAGAAGGGATTTCGATTAGTTATTTTTTATGTCTCCGACAGATCATAAATTCTTCTGATTGCTGCTTGAATTATGCGCCTACTTCTCATAATATCCTTGGCCTTGGACGAATAATCTTTTGGGACTTTTATGAGTCACCTTGTCTAGAAGTTCGAAATCTAAGAAATGACTTGCAAGAAAGAGTCTCTGGTAAATTCTATGATTTGGCATTGACAGAACAAAAAGGTATAAATAAAATAAGGATGATATTTTCCATATTTAAAAAGGTATAAATAAAGTAAGGAAGATATTTTCCATTGTTGCGGCTTGTTTGGACGTCTTTGTAATCTCCTTGTGATATATTTTAAGTTATAGCTACCAAAAATCTCTTAATCGTACGCAACTTTCGATCAGGTTACAGGAGGCGGAAATTATAGTTTCTTCCAAGATTTGGATCAGCGCCCAGCGTCTCGACCACCTAGCGGGCCGTGAGAGAAAAATAGAACATCTTACCACGTCCTAGAGCTGCCATCTCTTGAGAAATGTGCTAGACGCGGTGGAAATAGGCATTTTCCCTTTCATCTGGTCGTAATAGGATTTTTTTAATAGGTCAGTCTCCACATGTTATCGGAGGGATATCCTTCCGAAGTCGCTCCGATGTCCTACGGTCTGGTAGACGATGTTGGGGAAGCGTGGACAGGAGCCGAAAAGGATTAGGGCGTCATCATTGGTCGCACATTGGATTTAGAACAAGTCTCCATTCACTGAACATTCTTCTCCTCTCGTTCCAAGTTTCTCTCTCTTCTTATATCAAAGCCCCGTTTCGATCCTCAACGCTCATTCCAAACAGCCGTGTATTCGCGGCTGTTTGGGAAGAGCCGGAGTAGGCAAAAACTAAGAACACTTCAGATAAATTTAGTGGAAAATATTGTAAATGTAAATTAAATGTATAATTTGACTAAAAAAAGCGCATGAGCGTCTGCTACAATCTGCACTCTCTATTCACCACCAAAAATAGACAAACAGAACAAAACACAAACGAAAAGTTGGTCCCATCCAAAGGCAGGCATTGGAACGCAATGCAAACATCTTGCCGCCAACAAGCCATGCGCACATCTTTAGGGTTCAACCGATTGACCCATGAGCTATCAAACACTCACGTTTGATTTTCCGATTTTAAATTTTTGAACAGTAAAACGTGGGAAAACATAAAGTCTAATGAAGCTGGTACGTGCAAAAATTCTATGCCGCTGATTGTTATTCTTGAAGTTGGTGAAAATAGGACATTTATTATTTCCATGAGAGAATTGGTCAATATAACTCGATTCCACTTGATGTATTAAAATCGGCTATCAATAAATCCATTTCGCGAAATGTATTATGAAATTTCATTTGAACTTGTTCAAAATACTTTGCGTAAAGTCGTAGGAATACAATTAAGTGGTCTCTTCCAAAGCCTTACTCAAGATTTTCAGATATTTATTTTTTTTTAAACAATCTTCTCATATGCTACTGCTTTTTATGAATTTATTTAAATATCGGAACTCGGATACGAGGACCTTCCTGTAAAGCACTAAGCATGGAGAAGGATTAATACTCAAAAATAAGCTGGTCATCGCATTTTGACTAAGGTTCTCTCCAATAATTGTATTACTTGCCTTTGAACATCACTTACATTTAAACGCATGGGTGGGAGCTAGAGAAATTTCTTCCTTCTATTCACGATTTATTGTGGTGAAGTTTTGTATCTTTCTCTCGTTGTCTAGATATATTGACAGATTTTGACTCCATGCTACATAGTAATGGGATTTCGTCGGAAATATGCTAAACTGTTGATTCACTATCAATTCTCATAATCTGCGTTTCACAGCATTTCCTTGCAGTAGTCACGTTGACACGGCGATCACCTGAAACCTTGGGTCATCTTTGATTAATTATACCCACTAACTATTCTCAAGAAACTACTTTGGGTCATGAAATCACATTTGCCTACTTAGCTGATAAACTTCATTCATCTAAATACGCGAACTAACCCGTAATCCGCTTGCGGCCGTCAGGACACAAGCCGTTTGCAGATATAAAGGAAATTCTTTAGCGAAATTACGCCTGGCATTTATCCTTTTTTATTCCTATTAAGTCCCTTTTTATTCGGAAGAAAAACGAATTCCCATAATTATATATTCCTCAAAATATCTCCCTTAATTTATCGTTTCCGTCGGACCTGGAAATTTAGTGTGGTTCTAATGCGATGTTCTCCGTGTCGCTCTTAAAGATATCTATACTCAATAGCTCAAGCAAGCTAAGCCTAACGCGCAGCTCCGAGTCTCTAGTGACTCCTAGATAAATCACCTATCATTCATTTATCATCTCTGTAACGCTTTCTGTTCGCCCGTAGCAGTTTTTTTACGAATCGTGCAGCATACCTTTTTATTTTATAATTTGCTGTAATTTAATCTATCAAATTCACAGCTTAGCAATATTATTTCTCACGATTTCTGATACTCCATTGCAAATATTGAGAATATATGGATCGCTCGGCAAGACATGGAATTTCAGCTTGATGCTTGAGTGGCTACCCAGTCAATGCATTTACCAAATGTGCACGTATAAATAATAATGAAAGGTTAGATTGCTTGAGCCATTGAGAATTTATTTCCCCCGAATCAATTTTAGAATCAATTTTCCCCAGAACGATATTGTAAACTATACTAAATGCTAGGCGTAATTTCGTCAGTACGTTTCCTTTTTCTCTGTGAACCGCTGGTGTCCTAACACCCCATGAAACACGCTTATTAAGGCCGGCAGCAAGGTAGTTTGCATGTGTAGATGAACGAATATAAATTTCGATTAATACGCCTAACTATAACTTATTTCTCCGTGAACTTCTGATCGCTCTTCTATCAGCGTCGCGAGTGTCGACATTTGTTAACCAATTTATACAGGGTGTCCCATTTATCTTGACCAACCGATATAACTTTCTGTCCAGATGCAAATTCAAAAATGTGTCAAGCAAATGTTCATTACCCGTCAGGGAGACATTAATTAGCATGATTGCCTTCCTTGTAGCTTTGTTATTTACAAAGATATGAACAGGAGGAGTTATAGGAGAGGAAATGAATTGCCTAATAAGAAATATAGGTTGCCATTTAAAAAAGACATACCGCTGTTCATATCTTTGTAAATAACAAAGCTACAAGGAAGGCAATCATGCTGATTAATGTCCCCCTGACGGCTAATAAACATTTGCTTGAAACATTTTTGAATTTGCATCGGGACAAAAAGTTATTTAGGGTGGTCAAGATACATGGGACACCCTGTATGAGCGATGGGTGACAGTACTTCTAGTTCTAGTGGCCACATGGGGAATACTGCGTCGTGATACTCGCAGTTGGGGCCATTTGAAGCCTCTCCCGTTCGCTACATCGCCATTAACCCCAAAGAGGCGAGGGGGCGAACTTCCTTCTCTGCTCCTCCCACGCGATGTCGGGTTCTTTGGAATGGCCCCGCATTCCTCCGTGACCCGTTTTGCATTCGCCCCACCACCAGAGGTCTCACCTAGTTTCCTTCCCGCCAACATCCCCCCCCCCACCCACCCTCATCCGGGGGGTTAAGCGTGCGCGGTCGCATAAGTCTTTCTAAAGTAGCTCAACTACTCAACCAGGTGCGTTTTCACCCGTGCAAATTCCGCGTGGGAGTGTATTCCATGCGGAGACCATCCGCACCTTGATCTAAATGTATTTTAGAGTTCTCTTTCTTTTTAGCCGCCAATAAATCCCGCACAGTTTTTTACCTATAGACTTTGAATTTATTTCCGCGTTTACGCTTCCTATCCTGCAAAACACAATATTATTCATGAAATAAGCAATCTTATGTTGGCGATATCAATTACTAAAACATATCACCAATTAGCATTGATCTCTAGCTCATTATGACTATAATTTTCCATCTTTTTAATTTTCTTGCATTTATTTTCACTCATTCATCAAGTGACGTATGACATAAAAGATTGAATTATTGAATCAATAGGACCTTTCATTGCAACAAGTAATTTATGCAATGGTTGCAAGAATGCAAGAAAAAAAGTTCGTACTATGCCTTAGGATTTTATAGTATTCTTTAGAACCGAAAGAAAATGAAATAATCACTAATGTCGAAGAATTTGTCTTATTCAGATCGGAATAATGTATTCTCAAACTTGTTTAGCGGCTCCAAGAGACCGAGTCAGTCATTGCAAAATATTCACCAATAGAGTTGTAATATCAATGGGGACACTTTTCCCTTCAATATTTACTTGACTTGTTTACTTCCTTCAATTTCAAAACCTAATATTGGTACTGATTTACCGTATTTTCCAGTTAGATTTTGAGCTAGGAATTTGGTATTTCTCTCCTCTGAAAGCATCTTTTGAGCTCTAAATATTACTCTAGAGTTAATTTTTTCTTGAATTCGCATTTCCTGGGCATATTATTGAAGTATTCTGTTGGTTAAGCTAGCTTTGCATGGAGCATTTTGCGTGTTATCCCGGAATGTCTCCTCTCCCATTTCTGACTTCGCTTGCCAATTATCACTTTCCTATTCATGAACGCCTCCTATGGTAACTCTATTTTCTTCCTGATATCCGCAGAGCAGGGTCAGTTTGTCTATAGCGTGCAGCACAATTAAATTAACTGTTCCACCAGCCCAAGTTTGCAACGAACTACTTTTATCCTGAGTCCTGGGCATAGACCGGTTAATTTTTTGTTGCATTGGAATATTGATTTTTGTCCCACGGGTGAGATACATACAATATTTCATATTCCTCTGGCTCTCCGTGCTTGCCTCTTGGTTTTTCTGATCCCTCGTGACATTTGTTCTCAAGTGACCGGTTTGAAGGGAGGAGAGAACGCGGTGATTCCAATTTGTCCCAAAATAAAGTCCCATATCTGTCGCCGGATCGGCCGCACATGTGGTTGCGGTCTCACGTAGCGAGTTGCCGTGTTGACGCAAATGCCACGAAGGGGCAGACATGGAGGTGACCTTAGTGGAAGAGGGGGAACAGAGGCGGAGGGTTCGTCTTGAATTGAAGGAGATGATGTTACAGGATTCATGATGGTCTGAGGGTAAAGTGGTGGAGTATATCCAAGGCATTGAGGAAAAAGACAAAAAAATGGACCCATAGAAAAACTAATGGAAATAGTATTATTTTGAATAAGAGAGGGATGGGGGTTTTTCGGCTAAAAATAATAGCAGAGCTAGAAAATAAGAGAGCCAGAAAATAAAAAAGGTAATCGGTCATTGTCGCCCAAATACACGAAATTAATTTGTGTAAATCTCGCATACTAAAATGATTACTCGAGTACTCACGTAATAAATGAGTGCACGAATGATAAAACCCCATTCATGATACCTTTACTTCCCGTAACTTGTATTATTAAGGCCCATATCAAGCAATGAAATATTTAGCTAAACACAGCTCACAATCCATAGCGGTCATTTACGTATTTGTCTGAATATAGTCCCCCCTTAGTTGCCGAAAATGCCATGGTCAAAGTAAAGGGCGGACTACATTCAAATACATTTTTTTTATTTTTCCCTAAAATCTGAAGCCTCAAAATTAGGGGGGGGGGGACTATATTCGGAGAAATACTTTAATTGCTTTTATAAAATGATAATACTTTCTACGACTATCGATAGGCATGGCTATCGCCCGTGCTAACGGCTACAAGGGACTCGTTTTCCAATTTTTTGTTGCCGAATGTCATTAAGTTTGAAATTTTCCACGTTATCTCGAGCACATGATAATCGGTATTCGTGGAAATATTGTTGAAACTTCCACAGAAGTGGAATTGCCAGGGGAATGAGTTCCTGCTTTGGAGTTGTGCAGTTGGATAGATTGTGAGGTCGTGTATCTCGCTTGCAGTCTCCCGTCTGTCACTGGGCGTGGACACTGGCCAGCTGTTCCCCTCCTTATCGCTTCCAAACCATTCGCCACCCTCTCCGCCCGTCTGTTTTTCGGAGCCAAGATCATTCAACCTTAGTTTTTTCTAAAAGAATTCACCCTCATCTACACCACTTGAAACTTGAAGGCCTCGTTGCCTTACGAAACATACCTGCAATGTTGATATCAACTCATACGATGTTTTTTTCCGACTGACAACGTATTGAGTGTATAGAAAAATGGATGTAAGGAGTAAGCAATGGGAATAATAATATTCATTAAAAATAAGAGAGGGGCAGGAGTTTGAAAGTAGTTGTAGAGCTAGAAAAGAATAGAGCCAAAATATTTTTTTTAAACTAAAAATTACTCTAAGAATTAATGTTCACCACCTAAATTAATCCATTCCGATTGGATGTAAGAGATCGGTCATTTAGAATGAATAGAGCTGGAATAGAATTTCAATCAATTATTGCTTATGATTAATATTGTTGATCTGTGACATAAAAATTAGTGTACTGACCATTCATTATTACCAGCAACTAGAACTCATTGAGGTGTTGGGGAAAAATAATTTAATGTAAACATTAATCAATGCATGGAAATTTTGCCATGCGTTGTTATATTGCTATGGATTTTCTTAGAACAAGATAAGACCGTCATACTGTTACAATAATCATTCAATTTATGATCCAATATGGGAGATACTCACAACGACATAGACTATGTAAAGGAGGTATAACGCGATCTTAAACCTCAACTCAGCAGTCATCTGCCCTGATGATAATATGCGAGTAGTGCTTCGAAACGTGAGCCACTGATAATTTAACCCGGTGAAAAAACGGAGAAGAATTTCTGCAGACAATACTTCCTTAATTATTAGTAGTTCTCATGCGATTTTTTTCGTAGTGATGAATGAGTCATGAGTAGCGATTAATTTGACGAATGATGCCACTTGCAAGTGAATAAATGGTCGATCCATTAGCTCAATAATAGCAATTATAAATGAAATTGATAAAAAAATGCCTGACATTTAATGCCACATTAAATATACCTGCTAAACGTAGAAATTGCGAAATCAGTTTTGTTAATGATCGCAAAACTTGTAGGTATGGGTTATATATTTAATTTCCAATACATTTCGAAGTTAGGTCTCCCTCCGGAGAAAGGTTTGAAAAAAATTAAATTAAGCTCTAATGTATCTAAAGAATAGATACAGTTGTTTGCAAGATATTGCTGTGCCTAAAAATTTAAGGAAGCACTGAAATATCAGAGGAATTTTTAAACTTTGAGGCATAGGTTTAAGGGCGGTGTATTCATCCGTTCTAGCTTAGTGAACATTCATAATGACTTCCGACGAAGAAGATAGTCGAATTTCAATGAAAAAAGTATATACCACTTCCGCATGACTGTCTAAGTAACTTCTACATGACTAATGTGACCGCTTCAATGGCTACCGCTATTTCACCTCATGGAGCTCACTGCGCGAGTTATAGGGAACTTGCCCCCCTTTTCCCTCGGGTGGATGCGGTCCCCCGGAGGCGAGAAGATTCAATGCAGTCGCAGAGTGCACTTCACACCGCTTTGCCCTTCAAGCAACACGTAAACTACCCTCCCGCGCCCCCAGGGGTCAATGTGGCCACATCAATCCTCTTTGCGCTCATTCCCATCTCGCGCGCCATAATTTGTCACTTGTTCCATCTTCCTTGCTTTCTTAATCTCCTCTTGCACTTGGTTTGCCTGGTGTTTTCTTTTTTACGTTTATTCTAGGGATGGACGGATCCAGGATTTTTTTCGAATCCGGATTCGGATCGGATCCTTGATTTTCGGAGCCGGATCTTTCGGATCGGATATTTTCGGATCCAAATGCATTTTCAAATTCCTGCAACTAAACGAAGTAATTATTCAAGTACTCTGGATCTTTCGGATCGGATATTTTCGGATCCAAATGCATTTTCAAATTCCTGCAATCAAACGAAGTAATTATTCAAGTTTACTCTGGGTACGTACAATCGAAGGAATGCTTTTTAGATTTTCATGCACATTTTAATATTTTTATAGGCTTTCAAGTTGTTTTTTTTAAACATCTTCACATGCTCAGGACTTAAATTGTTACGCTTGGGTTTGGAAATGAAAATATTCCAACTTTCATGGTGATCGGTGGAACAGTGTAGAATTATATTGATCCTAGATGTACAAGCTTCTATATTATACTTAGCATTGCAAATTAATGAATTAATGACCCATTCCTTACTTGGAATATTAATTGTTATCGTTTCAATCAAGGTTGCCTCAGGCATCACAGTGGGTAAGTATTCTTTTATCAATGCACCGTGACGCTGTCTCGTTGACCCAATTTTCGGGATGACTCATAGTGCCCTCTTAAAATACCTCTGGCCACCAATGGAGATCATCCTATTGGACTGCTTTTACTTCCGCGATCATGAGCGTATAATCAAGCGACTCCCGTGCTGGGCCACGGCAGGAAACATCCATTTTCAGCCGTTTCTTGCGCTCCGCCGTCTTCTCCTTTTTTTTGCGCGCGCGTTTTCCACGTAACGACTGTTACTTACACGTCGGCCTTCGTCTGCCGCATGACTTCACCGTCTATCTTGGGAGCACCACTGGAAATTATCTCAGCTAAGCGGCGTGACTGGTTATGCACCTACCTCGCCACCCTTGCTCCCTCGCGAGATCGACGATAAATCGTTGAGCGGACTGTTTTTGCATGAATTTTATCGAAACCGCTTCTCCTCGCCTTATCGACACGTCCATGAGTGCGGTAAATCGGGCCGAAGTCCTTGCTTTCTATTTCGTGTATCCGGGTTCGATTCCGGTTGGAGGCCAATCAAAGCCCTAGCTATCAGGAATCGCTTCAAGGGGTTCAAATACCTCCGAAATTTTTAAGGGTACAGTTTTAAGTCAACTCTCCCACTTAAGATGAATAAAATCCCATCCGAAAAAATGTTCTGGCGTCGGCCGTGAGGGCAATGTCCGTGGAATTTTTTATCTCTTTTTAATTCCGATTATCGAATACGGAGAAAGAAAGCATAACATTGGTGATATACATGGTGTGCACGAGCTGTTACAGAATATACGAGATTGTGTATTCAATGTGGTCAATAATATTGCATTAATTGTTTACTGTTCCGACGTTGTTGCGAAAAATGAAAATACTTTTACCGGTGTAATTTTACCAAGACTTTCTTATGGATTAATTCAATTCTATCCCAATTGAGTATTTGCTATACATACTTTACAAATCATTAAATATTTTCAAAATACCTCTAATGAAGTCCATGAGGAATAAAAATTGAAATCCATATCAGTAAAAGAGTGCATTTAAATCTTTGATGCGGAAACCCGATTAGACCTGATACTTTTACTATCAAATTGAAAACTTCTGTTAGAACACCACATATTTCCAGATAAGTTACTTGATTAATGAAGAATGAGGAATATTTTTCTCTTTATTTAATTGAATCTGTTTATATTTTTTTCTCTTTATTCAACAATTTCTATTAATTCAATCCTCTGCAGAAATGTGTGACAGCACAATTAATACACAATAAGTCTAGATTGGAGATCTATATAGACAGTGGCGAATCTAATTTACTGTAGATAAATCGGAGGAATCCAATTTACACTAGATAAAATGGTAATTTTGTTCGGACCCCACTTCTGAGAGGTTACCCCGAGGGCTCCATCTAATCCACCCTTAGTATCTATCCTGAATCCGTAATTGGAGATAGGCAACCTTATATTGCGCGAGGTATCAACATTATATCGACGAGTAACACCCTTAATAGCTCTTCTTTAGGTCTAGGTCCAAAAATGCAAATTAATTGGTGACAGAGATTACGTAAATTATTGGTAAAACATTTTTTATCGTGAACTGTCAGTAAGTATCCATCATTATATTGTCCAGTAATCGTATAAATTTCAATTTTAACTTCAGATTTAAGCTTTTTGGTGGATGGTTTTTTTTATTTTTACGACTACCTACTCTCCCCACACCCAAACCCAAACGCCCCAACGTATGGTAACTGAAAAAATGAGGAGAAAATAAGTGAATAAAATAAGTTTTTCAGCCGCCTCAAATCTGTGGTAGCTGAACTTAATCATCCCAACTTTCAGTCCAAGGATTCTCCCTCCCATATTATCGACGCCACATTCTCCGCCCACAGAAAAGCTTACCGGAAAAGTATCGGTGATTTAAACTAAGTGCATTCTTATGTAGGCCGAGGGATCTCCCGTTTGTGGTCATGCGGTCATTTAGACGCTTCTATTACGGAAAGTTGTTCCTCATTAAATGTCTTGCGGCCTTCTCCCACGCTTCAATTTTTTGCGAAGGTGTTTTCCGGAAAAGGAATTTCATTAGTGATCAACGAACCTCACGTATTAATTTGACCTTCAATTTCTTTATTATACCAACGTCTCAAATTTAGCCATAAAACGTTCTGACCGTGGATTTATCTATTTTAGTCTCATGCGTGTTTAAATGGCGCTATAAAACTTATTCTTGTTTTGTGGTCGATTTGATACCTCCCTCTTTATCTATTAACCGTCAGAATTATTTTTTAAGGATTCATTGTCTATAAAATAGGAGTTTGAAATGTCATCTTTTAGGCAAAAATTCCACGACTTATATTTTTCGACAAATTTTCCTATATTTCCTTCTTAATTTCACCCCCTTGGTTTTACCTGAGTTGTTTTTTACTGCTTAGTAACTCAACAGCACTTCAAGTCTTATCAGTAGGCACTCCTTTACGTCTTTCTCAATATTTTATCCCAATACCCTTGTCATAACGCCTTGCCATTTTCAAAGAGTTCATACTCAATCAGCGATTATATTAAACTAAATTTATTTAATTAGTGGGCCAATTTGAATGCAGCTGAACAAGATAGTGAACCTTCTTAATAGGCCTTTCACGGGTGACGCGATGCATATGACATTGATCTGTAATATTTATCCACTTTCTTGGTGAGCATGACCGCTTGATCGATGATGTACTCTCAGATAAGGCATGCTTCATTTGTGTTTAATTCATATGTCTTGTATTTATTTACATTTAAATAAATCGTCTATGTTTATTTTTCAGGATTCGTTTGGGTTTAGAGAGGGGTAGGATGTCGATTGAATGGATACACTATTGTTCCCATCCTATCTCTATGGCTAGTTGTTGGAGAAGAAAGAAGGTATGCATTTTAGCAAAAGTGTTTTCGAATTTCAATTAAATGAACGGTAAAAGTCAATACCGACTTATGTCACAGTTCTTGCAAAACTTTTATATGAACCATTATATGTTTTCTCTCATTTATTCTGAAATAACTCTTTCTCGAAATAAGGAGCATTCTTTCCGATTTATTTGCTCTATATTATATTTTTCTAGCAAAAACTTAATACTTTTAGATCGATGAACAATCTTTAAATCATATGCTTAATTTTGAACTAGTTAATATTTTCAGTTACTTCAGCCATCTCTGATATACCTAGCTTCAAAGTCAGACCTATTAATTATGTTTTTATCTTACTGTTCTATACCCTCTTCACCCTTTCTGCACTGTTTATTATGTTATACCTACGTTAAATTCCCCATCGGAGGGTTCCATTCCTTCCTTGCGACACTTAAAACGTCTCTTAAATTGCCTATTCCTCTCTTTTCAACCTTCGCCAAGTCTGCGACGGAAATAATCTCTTATGGTGTAATTCCTTTTCCTCACAGTCTCAAAAATTAAGATAGGAGTGCCCAGGTGGCAGCGTAGATTGTGGAGTTGTTAACTTAGACCATGAATCATAATTTACTTACAATTATACACGGTAAGGTGACGAAAAAGTCGGAGAACAAATCTTCATATGAATAGGAACAATATAGTTAATATTTATTTACGTTTTTTGGGTGACTGTGGTTTCTCTTTTTCTCCTGGTATATAAATAGTACCCATATTCTTATGGACCGATAACAACATAACATAACCATTCTTTAACGATTCAAGATTTTTTTCCTTGAACGAGAAAGTCATACACTTGCAATAGATTTATGGGTACAGATTTTGTCATTAAACTCATTTTCGGACTTCGTAGAATTCACAAAAAGAAATCTGCATTAAATTACCAGCTCCCTCATTACCCTCCTCTACGTTTTAATGGGATTTTGTATGTACTAACATAATCAAACCATTCATACCACTCCAAAGGCGTAAGTGGCGGCATAACGGCGGTCCTTTCGGTAGCACTTTGTTTTTAGGAAAAATGAACGAAAACCACCGTAAATTTCACGGTGGTGAGCAGTGGTGCCGACTCCATGGGGCCTGAGGGGGCCCAATCCCCCTCAAAAATTCGTTATGGGTGTGAGGAAAAAATGTGACAGGCTTGCCGAATTTCCCCGGAGTGTCCAGATATCGAGATTCGAGTTATCAGGGTTCTAATGTTGATCATATGACTCTTCTAAAATGCTTAAAAAACTTAAAACTCACTAACTATAAAATCGGCATCCCTGGTGGTGAGACAAAAAGGAGAATAGGGAACCCGACTCCAAATTGTGGAGGAGGATGGAGAGGGAGGATTCGCTCCCGTTATATCTCCGGAGATATCCCCAAGGTCACTCTGATATACACTTTCTGACTCATCGGATGACGCGCGACCTTCTCGCGGGAGGGATTTAAGGGAATAACAGAAAAAATAAAACTTGAAGATACAATTTCACGAAAGGATTGCCACGAACTACGATTAAAACCAGGAGTGCCCATCACACCCTTTTTTGCAATTGATTAGAATCTCTATTATATACATATATATATATATATAACCGTATGTTGGAGATTTTATTTATACCCAACCTTTTATTGTTTTTAGAACGCGTGTATCAGTTTTTACGGCTAAAAATACGACTCGAGTGCTTGTACTATCGGGAAATTTGATTGAAAATTAAATATTTTTCCACTAAATTTAAGAAATACACCCTTTAAAAATCATTCTCTACAACTAGGCTAAATAATTCGCAGTCAGGCGCTGTTGTTGAATAAACTGAATAATTGTAATCAGGTTATAGGTGATTATTTAAAATATTTTTATTTAATGTCAGGTCATTCTTATTGGGACAGGATTTGACTGAAGCCTATACTGACAATGAGCGGGGAAGGGATGCTAAAATCGTGTCAGAGGAAGGTTGATAGGTAAGTGTAAAAGGCGAAGAAAGAGAATAGCATATACAGATAGAATAAAAGCTAGTCGGCCTTAATGTGAACTAAAGAGGGTGGTTCAATTCAATAGGGAGAAAATCATTGGCGCATCGAAAAATACTTCTTCATTTTAACACTCTTAGCTGCTGGAATTCTTTCATTATATCAATAGATATTATATCTCACGCAAAATATCTGTCTACGTTCGAAAATAAATTATTAATTAAGTGTATTTCGCCACACACTTGTTAAAAAATTGTCTCTGGGGAAGAGGGGGTTGGTGGTGTGACTATGTCTTTTGTTAAGGTGTGTTAGCATCCTGTTGAAACGTCAGACGATTTTTTTTAAACTGGGGAATGAAAAAACTCCAATGGCCGTAACAGGGAACCTCATCACAGGTATAAACAAAACACGGTGTTGTTACGCTGGAACGGGAAGATTCGCAGCATTGACCAACCCCTGGCTGGCAGTTTTTCATTTCCCAGTTGACTTTGAGGCCGTAGAGCTCACCTTTTTATCTATCGATTGTTTTTTTTTTTCAAAAAACCTTTTTATTTCCTTCAAATCACACGGTTTTCATCTCCTCATTCCTACAAGAAAATTTCTCCTTTGCTTCTCTTCTCGACAATCCCCATATCCTTTTTAATCAACAACTGCTTGACAACCGTAAATAACGACTTTTAAATTTTAAAATTTATTTATTTATTTATTGTTCCGTTGGTCAAGGAAATTTGACATAGAACATGGTCATGAAAACATAAAAATATACACTTTACACAATATAGACACATATTATATTTCAAGATACTCTAATCATAGCATTAGAGTTGGTCACAAAAGTATTCATTAACACAGTAGTAAACTTTATTGAGCAACATTTTCTTTAATTGACATTTGAATGTGTGGGGAGATATAATTAACTTAATTGATTGGGGCAATTTATTGTATATAAGGGAAGCAGAGTGAAGCGGTCCATGTTGAGCAGCAGTCAGGTTATAACTGTGCAGTTGAATGTGGTTCTTGGAGCGAGTGGAGTGCTGATGAATGGTGGAACTTAGTGGAAACAGAGAGGGATTGTTTTTTGCAAAGGTGCAACATTGCAAAATATACAAACAGGGTAGAGTAAGTATATTTAGTGCTTTGAAGAGAGGTCTTCCAGGTGCTCTGATAGATACCCTAGCAATGACTTTTTATTATTTATTTGCATTTGGTATTTCCTTATAGCCCCACCGGCCGTGGCCAATATGCGGGATTTCGAATGGCCAATGGGTTGGATGATAGCTTTCGCTGTTGGAGGGAAACGGGCGTGTGTCTTTTGAGGCGAACCTCTCACCGACTGCTCTCACTCACCGACTCGTTTGGGATGGAGAGGGAGAGAGGAAAATAAAAGAAGAGCGGTTTGCGGAGTCGCGCCAGTGTGTGTGGTGTGGTTCTATTCGTGGTGGATGATGAGTCCACGCCCCCCCTCATTTTGGACCCCTGCCTCGTCTGCAGAGAGAGAGAGAGAGGGGGGGAACCACTTGAGGCGAGTAGGAGCAGTCAGGGGACATTCCCTTGTCTCCCCGCCAAAATCTTACACCCACTTGCGTGTGGACTGCAAAAGGGGTCGTTTACTTCCCAATGGAAACTGAAATTTACCTCATAGATTTTTTTGATGATCGTAAAAATTGTTTGCTCACCCATATAAGTATAGTACGGTAGAAACGCGGAAAATTCTTCATCGCTTCTATAATTATTATTAAAGTATTTTACCTATCAAGGTAGGTTTCCATATAGTATTTAAAAAGCATTCTGGCAGTCTCCCCTTCCCTCATGGACTTCCCTCTTCAATTCGCTCTAAGAACTTCTCCCTTTCATTCTATCTAAAAAAATCATATTCTCTTCCTTCCTCTCCCTCGTTTACCCGACATTCTTCCCTCTAAAACATGCCCTACCCACTAAGTAATCCATACCTACAGTCTCCTCCGTATCTCATCTTGAAGCTACCTCTCCTCACCCACCACGCCCAGCACTTCATCGTTCCTCTTCCTTTCCGTCCACTTCATCGGGTTAAATTATTCATGGATGACGATTCGATGTTCTACTCCCGCATAGTCATCAGGGCAGATGAGAGTATAGCTGAGGTTTTAGATCGCTCCATATATTCCCTTTCGAAAATGCTCTCAAATACCGGATCATTGATTGATCCGGTATTTGAGAGCGATTTGAGATCGATTATTTGATCAGTATGACGTAATTATCTTACTCTTGGAAAACTGATAGCAGATTATGATAAATAGAAAACCTGCAATGCATTTATTAATGTTCGCATGAAATTATATTTCCCCAACGTCAGAATGTGCTCTCGCCGCCGGTGATAATTTGTAGTCTAGGCCCTAATATTTATTTTGCTCATCAAAAATATTAATCAGAATTTAAAAGCACCGGTACCATCCACGGTGAACACTTCACAGAGTCACTTGCAATGCACAAACTACGCGGAAATTCCATTGAGAGAAAATCATTCGACTCGCCCGAGATCACGGTCCATGCGAATGATTATTTTTATTTGTGGAATGTTCGCACAATCTTAATCATAGGCTTTAATGCGTGTAGATGCCTCTCCACGGAAAACAATGTTTATAATTGACCCTCCCGACCTTTTGATCTTTTTCCTCCGCTGAATACACTACCCTGCGACCCTTCTGTTCTCCCTTCCTCAGCATTCCTGCCATGTTACTCTGCCGTGCTTCCTCTTCCCTAGGGCGCCACCGAGAGGCCGAAGGTGGAATGAATGCACCAGCATCTTCCCGGCATGCCATCGTCTCCCTCTGGACGAACCCACTCCTGACACCAAAGCCTGAATATCACGCTGCCCTTGACCTTGCTCAAATATTAGGATGCCAGCGAGTACAGGATTTCCAGGACCTATTCTCGAGTGCTCAAAAACGTGCATGCCTGAATGACACGATACGCGTACTATACCATTGTAAGTCCATTGCTCATAATAAGATTGAATCGGCAAAATTCGAGTCCACGAAATGTCACCACTTCGTTAATTTTCTTGAATTTCATATCAATAAGTCATTTTAGCTCCATTAAATCTTATGCTCACCTAGGTGAAGTATCAGAATGTAAATAATGGTTCGTATTTTTATGCATATTTACTCTTCGTATTTATAACTTATAGTATATCATGGATGATTATTTATAAATAACATAAAATAGTATATCATTCTTATATTATTAAATACTTTATTATGATACTCTATTATGCTCTTAATATAGGAGTAATTATAAATGTTAGATACTGATTTTTAAGATTTAGCGTTTATTCATGATAATTGGAAATTTTGGATTGCGGTTCATAGCGAGCTGCGAGTGCAGAGTACATACCCTCTCCATTTCGTTCGAATACGCCCAAGGCTATGTGAAAAAATTGTACTTCAAAGGTATTCTGTCAATTTTCGGAGGAGACAAAATATTCGTGAACTTTTACCTCACGGATTTCTATAGCTTATCGTTAAGTATGAGTTCTAACGATGATGTTCTTTCAGTTTTACCGAGCAAGGAGAGTTGCAAGGCACCCCTGAAATTCTCAAAGCAATTTTTTTTTATTTTGATGCAAATACTGCATTTTTTGAGATTTTTTTATCAAATATATTTTTTTCAAGTGGCCCCTTCCGGTCAGCCCCGAGATACTTCGCACCCGTCCCCTGCCGGAATGCCGGCCCGTTCCCCCCCCCCCTAATTCTCGACTGCCTCGCCGCCGCCTGCCCGGCGCCGTCTTGGCACACACTATGAGACACAAGTGAGCCTCCCCTCATTCCTGGCATTTTCCTAATCTCTCTCATCAAACCCTGCACCTGTTGCGCTTCGATATCTCACGCTGCAGAATGGCCTCCCTGTTCAGATCATAAGGCAACTCTTTTTAGAAATTAAAAGTTCGACATAGCATAAAATGTTGGCCGTGATACCTAGCATACATAGGTAACTATGCATTATTATTTTTACGATTAATAAATATTAGTGAGAGGAAAAGGAACGACGAAGTGCTGGTTATGGTTGACGAGGAGAGGCAGCTTTTAGATGAGGTACGTAAGAGACAGAATGTATGGATGGAGCGAATACTTAGTGGGGAGGGTATGTTGAAAATGGTGTTAGAGGGTAGAATGTTAGGTAAAGGAGGGAGGGGAAGGAAAAGAATAGGATTTTTAGATAGATTGAAAGGGAGTAGGCCTTACAGTGTATTGAAGAAGGTAGCGCTGGAAGGAAAGGGAGGCTCCCAGATCACTTCTTTAGTACTCCATGGAAACCTACCTTAATCGGTAGAATACTGTTATAATAATCACAAAAAAATCTCTCTCTTCAATACCTGCAATTAAAAACTGAACCGAAAAGAGTACCTACCTACCTGTTAAGGCAATAGTGATGCAAATTTATTTTGATTGATAATGCTGTCTTGAATTATTTCGTAAGTAATTATCTCCTTGTACTTGGTTCTGAGTAAGATTGATGTTTAAATGATTTCTGGTGAATTATTTGAAGATGTCCATTTTTTAATTTGCTACATAGATGGAACTCATAATTGAAAAAAATTGTAACAAAATAATACTCATGCATTTTAAAAATAATTGTTTCACGAAAGTGATCTTATGGTACAGAATTAGGCTGTGAGAACATAAACATCTTGGTTATTTGTTGAGTTTAGGTGCTATTGAGGCGATTCATTAAGAAAGGCTTTGGGAAAGTCCGTTTTTGGTTATGATATGGCTTGGTAATCAACGTTTGTCATTAATTTTTACGAAACTTTTTTAATGAAAGCAGTTATCATTTTAAATTAATTTCAAGAAGAAACTAAATTTCCGTATCGATGCCTATTTTGCCTGAAATAGTTATGTTTGAGAGTCCATCATGCTTTTGAATGTCTTTAAACTATTTTAAGTGTATAGGAAATTAGAGTACCGAATGAACCAACATGAAAGAGTACCCCGAACGAGCCAGACAATTGATGAGTAATTTCTATTTATTTTCGGCTAATAAATTGTAGGTAAGAATGGAAAGATTGAAATGGGCTGGGAATAGATTTAAATTAAATAGAAAAAATTATGACAAATATCTTTTCCATTATATAATATGGAAATCTTGTTTATTACTAATCCACCGTGACTGTTATTCATTGAAAATAATCGGAAAAGCGTTTTCACAAGGAATACCAAGTGCCCGTTGGTCGCATATCATTTCGTGAGATCGGACGCTTCGATATGAAGTGTGGTTAAAGGTAGGGTATGGCAGAGGGTGCCAAGCTGAATGGAGAAGAGAGCGAGCGATAGGAGGGTCGGCCCCTTCCTTCTTCCCCTTATTTCTCACCCGTTACGGCGGCCACCAAAATGACTTTGCGAGTTTATTTATGCCCCAGTCGGCATTCCAGCCTGCCTCCCCCAGTTTTGCTTTCGCGACCGAAATAAGAGGATTGGGAAGAAGAAGAAGAAAAGGAGCAGGTGTACTCATCCACTCGCTGCTCGCCGGAGTGGATCGCCAAAACCAACGAGATCCTCTCGAAAACACTATTGCTTCAGCCTCCTTCTTTTCACTCCATGAATTCTCTCTTTAAAAACCCTTGCACATTTAAAGAAAATACCTCACCTCTATCCATGTACAGAAGTGAGCGAAAGACAAATATGGGAATTATTTTTTTCCCTCAACCATAAAGGACTTTTAATAAATGCTGGTCGTAATTTTATTCAAGCATTTTCTTTTTACATGTAGACGGCTGGTGTCATAACACCCCCTGCCACACGTCCTTTTTAGGCAGCTTGCGGAGTAGTATGTAGATGAATTATTGTTGGCAAACATTAAAATATCACACTTAAATTTTATGAAAGCACTGGTGGTATCATCACGCAAAAATGTTTACACCGAGGGTGAAATTAGAAATAAAAATATCATTTGAGGTGGATGGGATTCGAAGCCATGACTCCAAATTGTCGGTCAGGCATCATACTAGTTACACCGCAAATATTTCAAGAGAAATGTCCGAGAAGATTTTATGAATAAGGTGTTAGCATCACAATTTTTTAGAAAATTCCTTACTTCTACTCTTGCATGTGTTATGGAAAGTCCCTTGCAAATGCCGCTTAAGTGCTGAAACCACTTGGTATTATAATAAAATCATTGTGGTCAATTTTTTCAAGCTTAAGTGTTTCAAATATTTTCCTTTTAGAGTCTCAAGTCCAAATTTTGTCTCAGGAGTCGGAGGTCGTGCATATTAAGCCACGGTTGGAGAGAAAACCCTGCTGTGTCGTAGTTCATCGAGGTTCCAAATAATGGCGAGAAAAAAATCATTTCTTAGGCTAAAATTGCTCTTAATTATTTACTATGCTGTCTGTGTGATAGTAAAATTAAGTTGGACTTTTAATAGTCTTGTGTACCTGCAAGTATGTATTGACTTCAATGGTGGACCATTTCATTTTTCGTTACACGTTTTAAGCTATGATTGTGTCATAAATTCCAAATCATAGTTTAAGTAAATATACTGAACTGATAATGAGGATAAATTTGATCTTAGTATCTGTGACTTCTTTCACAGGAACCCGAGAGCTTTTCCTGTACATGGTAAGGATAATAGGTGTGGGAGAGTTGATGAAGTTCGTATGTGATCGAGCACCAATGGAGGAATGTAAAAGTTGAGAAGGTGAAATGTATGCATTTATTTTCTGTGCTCTATTTACATATTTATCCGGTATTTCATCTACATCTACATACTAACCCGCAAGCCGCCTAAAAGGCGTGTGGCAGGGGGTGTTAGGACACCAAGCGTTTACGCATAAAAATGAGGTGCTCAAAAGAAGTTGGGCCTAGCGTTTATTAAAGTCCTTTATGGTTCGGTGGAAAAACGAATTCGCATATCTATCCGTTCGGCAAAATGTCCCGCTTAATTTATCGCTTCTGTCGGACCTGGAAATATAGTGCGGCTATAATATTATGTTCTCCGAGTCGCTCCTAAATATTATACATTCTCAATTGTTCAAGCAATCTAAGCCTAGCGCCTAAAGGAAGTTACATTGACTGTTCGGGTTATATTGCAGCGAAATTTAAAAAAATTCTAGAAATCCAAAATTATCCTTAACCTCAACCATAGATATCAATGTCTTAACGAGTGGAGAGAGTCAAGAAAAAATTTGAAATTGGCTCCAGTTAAGTGTCAAAATGTGGTATCTCGAAATTGAAAATTAGACGTATTTGATATAAATTTAAAGTTTTCAAAACTAGCAATATGACGATTAAAATTCTGTCTGTGCATACATTTACTTTTCTGGAAATTGTATTGGAGTGTATGTCTTTGGCAGAGTATACTAAGGTATCACCTTTGGCTAATTTGTCCACCTGCAACTTTTTTTATGTTTACCCTCGTCCCACGAAAATACAGAGCCGTGTTAGACTGACGTCAGTTCTATTTATGGACCACTCAATACTCATAGCAACCTTCTTAGCTATCAACCCTTTCTCCCCCTAAGGCATTCACATGACTCATGTGAACTATATACCGCGAAAACGTTCCGCTGTCTTCCGGGTATAAGTGCCAAAGCAGCATTTCTGCCTAATATTAAGGTGGTGAATCGTTAAGTTAGTGTTAATTACTGCCATTATTCCCTCCCGGAAGCTAAATTCTGGCACATATTTCCTCGGGTCACCTTTTCACTGCTGTAAAAAATACCTTGAAATAAGTAATTAACTTTTCTCATAGTGTTCCTACGATTTTAGTACTTGGATTCAAAGTGAAATCTCTTACTCATACATGATGGAAGTGGAATATTAAAAGAAATAGTTGTAAACAAAGCAATAAAATGAAGCATAAGTTGTTTTAGTTAATAAATTATGTTTGTAGGAGTATGCGGTTTGGTGTTAATCAAGATTAATGTTGTTGAAAGGCAATATGAAATTTGGCAAATGTCAAAATTGGCAAATGTCAAATTCTGACAACTAGAATTATCAATATGTTTAGCACATTAATATCCCATAATATTGATCACTAAGCGATGAAGCGATGCCCTCCATCTATCCGTGATGTTGGTATAAAAGTTAAAGCAATATTGAATAAATCATAAGAAAAAATGTCGAGGAAGGTTTTTGAGCCACGCTCTCGTATGTGATGTTAGGCAATTCACAGCACGATAGAAATTTTTGTTTTAATGGATACAAATAGCTCCAAATGTATACTCAACTATGAAGAAGGAGTTCGTTCTGATAAAAACAGAGCTAGGACGGAGCAGAGACGTGACATCGATCCATCAAGTTCATCCCTAATTGATTGCACTCTTGGAAATTCGTTGGTCTGGCGCTCCCATGACCCTTAGAGCTGAACTAGGCGGAGTGTAGATAAAGACTCCTAGAGTGTCTATGGGATTGAAGATAAGTTCAAAAGGGATCTTACCCTCTAGGAACTGCATCTACCCCTTTATCTTCTTCAGACGTTTACTTTACTTATTTTATTTCATAGCGTAACAAGCTTCGTTGTACTTCACGGATATTTCTTCCTCTTCATATCCCCAATATTTTCACTTGAATACGCGTGTTTTACCTTATTCTTCGCTCACAGTTGTCATCTCTTTATCTTTAAATAATTCTCTGCCCTAAGATGTACCTATTTGTTTTAAGACTATTTTTTACGTATCTAACGTCATCAGGTTTTCTAACGTGGAGAAATAAATATTGAATATGAAAATTGGACATTTATACTTTAAAGGAATAAGGGAAATTACTTTATCGGGCAGTATGTCTTTCAGGAAAACGTATAAGTCGGTGAAAAGATGCGGAATAGTATTCCCTGAGAGAAAGAGGTGCATATTTTGTAAGAAGAATCATTGCTTACTGCGCTATCCGAATGGATAGCCATTTCTAATACGGCATCGAAAATTGTATTCCTCATTATGTGGAGGACATATTTAAAAATTATATCTACAAATTGGTTCTAACCACGTGTTCCGAAAATAGTAAAAATTTATTTTTAATTATTGATTTTTAATTTCAGTGCTGGATTGTCCATAATTGTAGTTGCTGTACTGTTAAGCCATAAAAAAACAACGTCGCGGGGATGATACGCCTGTTTCAGTGTTATCTTATAGGCATTACGTGTCCTATCTGCCTTCGTGTCGGATTTCGGGCGACCACAGAGGAAACACGCTCTAGGCGCTCTAGGGGGAAAAACAATAGGTTTTTAAAGGGACCACCGCGTCCCCCTGTGGTGGACACGCCCCCCTGCCCCATAGCGGTCACTGCTACACGTTTACACGCATTTCCCACACACACGCCACGTGCTCCGGTCTACCGCGTTCGAGGCGGTTGGAATAGAAGGAGATATGCTGAACAGTTCCAACCGTGGTAATAGTTCCACGATCTTGATTTGACAAAGCCTTGACTTGCTGTACGAAAGTGAACGTTCAATTTCCTTTGGCTGTTAATGAATCAAATACTCGTGGAAATGCAATAAAATAGCAAATTAAGGCTCACATGATTACTCTCACACAGCACGATTTTTTTTCCTGTGGGTTAATCGTACTTTAAAGCGTGGAGCTCTATTATTATTTTGCTCGAGTAAAATATATCTGGGATAATTTCGTGAAGCCTACCAATAAATTAAGAATAAAACGTTTATTGCGTGGGTTAAAAAGTGTATAATACTTTACTTATGAGTTATATGATCTAAAATTATTCATTGACTTGTAGGAGATTGCCAATGTTGGACGGAGTATTCATTCAAGATTGCACGGGTCATCCAGCTCTCTTGATTTGAATGGAATAAATAGGAAGCTTTTCCACTTTCACGTTTTTCCTGCACCGCGGTTCTTTCCCAATTACAACGGACTTATTTTATCAGTGCCAGTTTTATTCATGCACAGATGACCCTCACATTCCATCTGTTTCAGTCTGACGTGCGGTTCTGCGGTGAATTTTAGCCAAAATGGAAAAATTATCCTTGCCTTAGTTTTTCGAGTGTTTGAGGATATTAATCAGCGAAGATATAGTATTGCCCACTTATTTGAATATAATTTTAAATTAATTTTTAAATAATTAAAAATAATATTCGTCAGCAATACGATATCTACGTTGATCATTAGATATGTTGAAGGATCTTAGGTTTTCCCGGCGAATAGACTGGAGGAAGAGTTCTCGGGTTTCCAGCCGGGTCAAGGGTTTTTCTGCACCGACGTTTCGAAGGCTAAGTCTGCCGTCGTCTTCAGGGTGAAAGAATTCAGGGTCATTTTTTACCCTGAAGACGATGGCAGACTTAGCCTTCGAAACGTTGGTGCAGAAAAACCCTTGCACCCGGCTGGAAACCCGAGAACTCTTCCTCCATTAGATATGTTGTTCCACGACATCTGTCCGCAAAAAAGTTGACTTTCTTTAAGGATAGGGCTCAATTTGTTTCTCGCTTATCGAATATGACAAGTAGTCATTATCATCAATATTCGAGTCTTCAAGCATTCGAGTGATCTATCAATAGTAATTTATACCATCAGGAGGGGAATGGGATGGAAAGCGAAGAATGGCGAGACATTATCATACTTATACCCACTAATATATAAGTTATCAAGCAGCCAGTAGAGGAAGGTAAAACTTGAGGAGACGAGAGTGAAATGTATACGGTATTTAACAGGGCTGACCGTGCGGGTTATATTTAAAAAATATTCAATTAATAAGGGCAAGATTTTAAAAAATCGGTGAATCCTAAATTATCGCTCTCAACCATGATTAATGTGTTAACGAGTGGGAAGTGTCAAGGAAAAAATTGAAATCGGTTCTAGTTGAGAGTCAAAAATGTGATAAATTTCGACGTGATTTACATAAACTTCAAGTTTAAAAAGCTAATAATCTGAACGCTGTATCTATATTTAACTTTTCTGAACATTTTATTTGCACTATGCGTGTGTTTAGCACAGTATATTAATCCTCTGAAAAAATTCTCTGGAGAGCGTGTTTTGCACTCTGTAGTTTGGGTATCACTGCTGGCTAATTTGTCCACCTGCAATTTTTTTCTCTGTTTACCCTCATCGCACGAAGGAATGGGATGGAAAACGAAGCTTGGCGAGACAATAGTGGCTTCTCTCCGTGAGCGGGCACCCGGCTTGACCTTGACTCTTGTGGGAGATGGTGGGCCTCAGAAGGGGAGATGGAGTGAGGGTAGGCGGGGGAGGAGAGGGAGGTTCACCCGATGCCGGGGCAAGACTGGTCCCGAGATCCGTGATTCTCCTCTAACGGGCACTCCGATGCAGCTACGAGAGCAACAAAGAGAGTTCGCTCTGAGTTTTGGAATGGATCTGAATACGCCGTCTCGTCCAATTCAAAATCTATAGTCGACTGAGGAATGTACGAAAATATCTATGGACCACATTTTTCCCAACGGTGATACTTTCTATCTCAGAGATCGTAAACAAAAAGTAGTTCTTGACGGAATTAGCTCTGATGTTGTAAAAGTTACATCAGGTGTTCCACAAGGAAGCGTAATCGGCCCCCTGTTGTTCATTATATACATTAATGATCTCTGCTCCCGCATTAGCAGTAAAATACGTTTATTTGCTGACGACACTGTCGTCTATCTTGAATTTAGTGATCACTCTGGCTATAAAATTCTATCATCTGACTTAAACAACGTTCATTTGTGGAGCCAAGAGTGGGGACTCGAACTAAATGTGAGCAAATGCATGGCGGTACATCTCTTGCGGAATTCGTCCAACTCTAACCATGTTTATGCAGTGGATGGTATTAACATAAAGGACAGACGAAGTGAAGTACCTGGGAGTTACGATAACCTCGAACCTCACGTGGGAAACGCATAAAAAAGAATATTTTCGTCATGGCCCTGAAGAAATTAGGATTCGTGAAGCGTATTGTGGGAAGATTTTCGGATGAGAAAGTAAAAGAAAGGTGCTATTTCGAATGGAAGGAATTCGTTTTTCCCCGAACCATAAAGTACTTTAATAAACGCTAGGCCCAACTTCGTTTGAGCACTTCATTTTTTTAAGCTGTAAACGGCTGGTGTCCTAACACCCCCTGCCACACGCCTTTTAGGCGGCTTGCGGGGTATTATGTAGATGTAGATGTAGAATAAAGGCGTTGGTTGTGTTGAAAGGCGGAGTCACAGGGGGAAACGATGTTTAAAGTGGTGAGGTTCGCGGATGATCAACGATGGAAACCTGCATCCCTCAACAATACATCCACAAGAGCCAGTACAAGCGTTAAGAAGAATATTGCATGAGGATTAATCACTAGAAGACGAAAGTTATGGGGTTTTGAAAAGCATCGCGAGCTAGGAATGTGGGACTCAAGGTAGAACGTAGTCGAGTAAAAACTTGAGAAGGTGGAGCAATTCTAGTATTTGGGAAACACATTAGAGGAAAACGGATGCAGCAGTAAGGACATCTGGAAGAGAATTGCGTCAGCAAAGGAGGAGGCCATGAACAGAAAGGAGCTTATGAGAGGATCTTTATGTGAGAGCTTTAAGGAAAGGCTAGTGAAGAATCTGATCTGAAGAGAAACGCTTGGCGGTGCGGAAACATGTACACCTAGGGAGGAGGACGAAAAAAGACTACGAGCGTCCGAAATTTGGTGTGGAGAAGAATGGGAAAGGTTAAGTGGACAAAGAGGAAGAGAAACGAGGATGTGCTGGACATGGTGGGTAAGGAAAGGCAGCTTCAAGATGAGCTACGGAGGAGACCTATTGTGGGGATAAAGCTAGTGCTGAGCGGGGAGGCGATGTTGAAAACTGTTTAAGAGGGTTTAATGTTGGGTAAACGAGGGAGAGGAAGGATGAGAATAGGATTTTTAGATAGAATGAAAGGGAGTAGTCCTTACAGCGAATTGAAGGGGGCGATTCTTGAAGGGAAAGGAGGCTCCCAAATACTTCTTTAATACTCCATGAAAACCTACTCTAATCGGTAGAATACCTACTTAATAAAAGAAAGTCGAAATAATATGATTTTAAGAAGTTATACCGATAGATTCGGTTTTATTCTGTGCACACACCTTGTGATGCATTGCTCAATTTAAAATTTATAATCCAAAGTTCTGTATGCGTGCTAAGGGAATGATTTTTATACAGTAGGATTGTTGAGTATTTTTTTGCAGCGAGGGAAAAAGAAAGTGAAGTCTCTTGTGTAATTCCGGTTTATTGTAAACATTTGAGAAATTATGGTGAAGTCATCTTACCTCGATATTGAATTCTCATGGTAATTTTTTTATTCATTTTGACGTTGTAATTGTGTCTTCTGAGAGGTTTAGTGTACAAAATATGAGGCAGCTTCGTTTTGAACCAGGCGAGGACTTACTTTACAGATTTCAGGTCAAATTGGGTGGAACAAAGGAAATGTGGTAGCATAGTTAGATATCTACTGCATAAATAGTGAGGATACTTCAATGAAATATTTTTAACGCGTTACCATATTTTTCGTCTTCTTATTATTGGAGGCCAATACTGAGGACGACAGTATCTCACACTCATATAATTGCAAGCTTCCTAGCTTATTACTTACGAATACTTCCTACTTTTTATTCCCCGCGGAATTAACCCTACCGTCTTTTCTACCCTTCATAGCCACAGGCGGATTTAGAGGGGTGGCACGGGGGCACATTCCCCCCCCCCCCCAAACGCTTAAAAAATAGACAAGATATTTAATACGTCTATCCTTACGTTCGTTTTATTTTGTTTTACGGAGCATCAATCATTTAATTTAATATTAATAACTTTAATATCAAAATAAAGAATATTTTATGCAATAATTGTTATATTTTGTTTTTAATCACAAATATGAGAAGACCTGTCACACCCTTGTGCCCCCCAAGGAAATAATCCTGGATCCACCCCTGTTCATAGCCGTTTTGCAAATTATGCCCATCGAAAAAGCTGGAATTGAATTCATTTCATTAACTAATAGTGTCTACTTGATGATAAATTGTTCCAGAGCGATTTCAGATGCAGTTTATTCATTCAATTCATGCATGACATCTAGAAGCGCAATTTTTTGTGAATTTTATTTTTTTTAATTGTGGGAAGAAGTAAGATATCTTGTGAGCAGTTAGAAGAGTATTAACTTATATTCTCAGGATCTAAATTCATGAAATTTTTATCATGTGCACTCCTTTCACACAGAAAAACTTAAATTTTTATGATTAAATGTTCTGATACTACTATAGATATCACTTGATAACTCGTAACTATTAGAACCGAAAGAGTCTCTTTCGAATCAACTTTGTCCATGAAACTGATTTCTTGAAGCCTCAATGTAAACACAAGTAGTCGCACCCTTTTTCATATAGTATGTCTTTTTTAATATTGACGAAAATTTACTTTTTTATATGCATAGCCCAGTGTACGTGACAGAAAAATGATACATTTGTTTCACAAGAATATACCAGGTATTTTGGTCGAAGATGGAATTTTGTGGTAAAACTCAAATTTAAACTTAACTAATGCCGTATGTACCGCGTGAACGGCAGTTAATTTCATCTAAGGTTTCCCTAGACCGGGATTCGAACCACGGACCTTTGGCTCTCTTGGCCACATCGCAGGTGTTCAAATTACTGATATTTCCCAGGTTACTTAATTCCTGTGGCATTTATACCACATTTCACGGAGCTAGGATACAAAAAAATGGCATAAGTTAGGATAAAAATGAATTGGCTGCTTGAGGAACCAAAAATACAATGGCCCATGTTTCGAATCCCAGCCAATGGGATTCTTTTTCCCATGCAATTAAATGAGACTCTAATATGAAAATTTTGCTAGATTGTTGACAAGCTTTCCCAACATTAAAAATTTTGCAATTGGAAGTAATTATAAAGAAATTAACTTCATCTTGCCTTAGATAGAATAGTTGTTAAAGTTTGAACTCCCTCATATCAGAATTAATATTGGTCCAAAAATTGTCAATGATAATAAAGGGATTTGTAAACTGAATAGAAAATTGTGAACCTAAATTCTCAAAACATTTCGATTTTGAAGTATGTCAAATTTCCCTCAAAATTTTGGCACCTCATACGAGAGTTCATGGATGCTGCAGCTCGTCGTTCGGACGCTATCGGAAGATGACGCCACCCGCGCGGCATTTCAAAAGTCCGGGCGCGAAAAAAAATAAGCACACAAAGGAACACGTGGTAAAAGAAACAAGAGCCACTCACCTTCCTTGACCTGACCACCGAGCGAACTATTTATCTCCTTCTTCTCGTACGAAGGGAACTCCTTTGTTCCTTCTTGCGGTCCTTCGTATGAGAAATCGCTCGTTCGGATGCTTCGCAGCCGCGCCTCTTTCAAAAATCCCGCTCCCAGACAATAAATCCGCCGGTCGCTCGCAGGTGGGTTCAAATGCAATAATGCGGACGGATCAGTGGAGGTGAATCAGATGATAATGGTGGCGGTTAATTGTTATGATGATTTTCGACTGTCACTTTTTTCTCTCTGTTTCGCCCTCGGCGGCGCTGGGCGAGCGGGCTGCGTGCTCAGAGGCGCTTTCCTCGCGATGTGTGAGGGAGCTCCCCTTCAATGCGCTATGACCCAGTGAAACGCCCACGCTTCTACCTTATTCTTCTTTACGCACAACTCGATTCTTCTTAGTCTCTTTCAATAAGCTCAGATTCGCTTCCTTCGACACTGTTGTTGTCAACACGCGGAGTAAGCTCCCTCACAACAACCGCTCTTAACTCGGACTGTGGTTCGTCTGAGGAGACGAAATTGCTTTCGATATTCCGCGCGCTACTTGTGCAGGTCGGGAGGGTGGGGTATGGTGGGGAGGGAGGAGAGTGGGGAGGGTGCAAAAGGGTTGGCGCGGGAGGGGAGGGAGCGAGAGGTATAGACAGCAAGAAAGAGAGAGGGAGACAGATCGGGAAACGACAGTGGTGACGCCTGGCGGAGCGCTTGGTACAGACTCCCGTGGTTTATGGACAAAACTATACGAACACTGCGAAAGGAAATCCTCAACTAGATGTGATGACACCCACCTTGCATGTCTACGAAAAATCGTAGGATTTTCCTTCCTTATAGGAAAAAATATATCGCGGCGGCGCCTCCTTCCTTTTTCCTTCCTTGCCTTTTCCCTTCTGCGGTTCAGAGGTGACAAGCTATAACTTCAGACTTCGGCCCAGGAGGGTAACCCGGCGAACCCGCCCAAGGGTTTCGTATCCACCCACCTTGCATTTAATTGGGTTTACGAAAGTTGTCACTTATGTGCCTGACGTGCACAGTGATCCGAGTTTCACAGGGATGTAAGCTATAATTATGGTTGTCCGTGCGAGTGCCTCCTTTCTTATCCACGGATTGCAATTCATCTCTCGGAAAAGTTTGCTCACACATACTGATGTAATAGACTTGATTTTAATTGCCCAAATCTCTTAATACCGTCTACCACAATTTTTCCCCAAATTTTCCAAATTTTGCCCAATGGGCTCGATAAACATTCCTTAATTATTGTCGATTGCGGTATTGTTTCACACGTAATTTTCCTTTTTTCACCTACTTCTCGAGCTGCGGAAAAATCGACGGGCAATCAAATCTCAGAATATCAATTACAGGCCCATTCGTAATGTCGAATCTTTGATGGACTTTGAAGAATTATGATGCATGGTGATGACCCATTTGGAAAAAATCATATTTTTAATGTTAATACGGCTTGAAAAGTTTTTATTAGAAGAAATTATTAAAGATATTTTATTACAGAAATTATTTTAAGGTATTTCTTCAATTTAAGAGAGCCTTTATTAAAATATTTGTAATAACATTTAGGTACTGTCCCCCCTACCAATTCTGAGCTTCCTTCTTATGTATAGACCTAGAATTGAATTTACCGCCAAAAGTTCAGTTTTAATCGTAACAAGTGTTACCATAGAGGTAACGAAACTTAAAAATAACTTAGAGGTTACTTGCAAGGTTTTGATAAAAAAAATTTGCATTGGATAGTTTGCTTGGGCAATTTTAAGACAAGGAAATGGTTTTTCTGAGCACCAATGCTACCTTACTTGACTTGAAATCTTAAGTACTTAAGATTAAAAGAAAATATCTCACCTCTTGTGGCAAGACAAAACCAAAAATTTTCTACTGAGAAAATTAGTGATTAAATAACAGTAGAAAAATGTTTGAAGAAATTCCATCTTCGCGATAATGAGTCACAGAAGAAAATCTGTATTTTTGGCTTGCATCTAATTCGATGGAAAAATCTTCCAACCTGAGGGAGTTCTGAGTGTGTATGCCTTAGTAGTGTGCCTATTTTGGCAGTGCGAGTTTCTGATTCAATTCTAACCCATTGCTTTGGATTTTGGGATGACTGCTCGGCTCCCTTTTCGTCCGCAGAGTCAGAAATCAACTGTTACGAATTTCCGCGTGACTAACTGCCGCCATAAACCTCTTAGCGGGAGGAGTATTTCCAAAGTGCCAACTCGTCATTGGTTTACGCAACATGCACAGCTGATCGCCCTCTGCTACGCAGCATCCGTCATTGGCGGGAACATCTGCGAGAACAATAGATTACGTTTTGCCACACAAGTCGACTTAGGCCATTTTTTCTCTCCCTAATACGCTTTGGAAAGATAGAAGCATTCTATTGCCAAAATGTCAGACGCCGCTCCATACACTTTGGTTGGCTTCGATATTAAATCTTTCCTTTCCCTTGGGCAACAATTGCCACGGTGGTGAGGATTGCGCGTTCCTATGACCCCTAGAGCTGCACTTACGGAAGTAATTCTCAATTACTCCCGTTAGGGTCACCCACGCCAGGTAGGTCGAAGAGTAGGGCCAGGAGAAAGATAGTCCCACGTGGTGGTGTACCGTAATAAAACAATTTTGGAATGGAAATGGGAAACCCTGCCAAATATCTCTTACCTGAAAACATGGAGTACAATCCAATAGGGTAGTTTCCTTCATCAAAGAAAACGAAAGGCATTGATTGCGGTTCGTTACCCACCATTAGTGTATTCATAATATACAAATTATTTGGGATTAGAAATCCCAGTTTAGACGAATGGCAATGGTCAATTTTATTCTCATTTGTGAAAAAGGCCAGATTGGCGCCCATGCGATGCCACTCGACGTGACGTCACAGGGACCTAGTTTCTATACGAGTAGATAGGAGTTTTACATCGCCTGAGACTACCAATGCATGCATGAGGCACAGAGCTCAGGGAAACGTCTCTTAATAATCACTTATTAAAACTGCCTATGGTCGGAAGTTTCCTTCGTTTGATAAGGTAATAATAATCGTTTTTTAAGCCAAGAGCTACCTGCTAGCAGGGTACTCTGCTACCTGCTAGCATCCTGCGTCGTATCAGCGCTCAAAGCCTCGCCCCTAGGTCACCTCACTTGGCGTCAGCGGGAACCAGAACGACGTCACACGGGGTTTCCCCAGCATTCATACTTAGCCGTCGCGTTTTCGCGCGCTTGAAAATTTTCACTTTTCATTTAATCGCTAAAAAGGTATCGTCATTTAAATATCTAAACGCGTGAAATACGTACTCCAGGAGTAATAATCTTTCGATTTAGGCAGTAAGAAAATAATAGGAAACCACCCTGTTAGCCCAGGACCTCATCGAACGGGACCCTTCCGCAGAGGACGATTGTCGTTCATGGCAGCGAGGTCGGCAAGGTCCTCGAGGTCGTCATCATGCGAACCCTTACAGAGTTGCATTGAAGGGTGTGGAGATCCCCGGAGTACTTCCTTAATACTCCATGGACACATGTCTTCTTCGTTAGAGTACTTTAATTATTACATTTTCATTGACTCTACTCCGGGCCGGGATTATTATTTAAAGTCACGGCAAATTTAATCGCTCATCTTGATTTGCAAAAAATGTATTTTAAATGGCCATCCGTTGTCAAGCTGGATTTATACGGAAGAGGGATGGCATCTGGCCAGTAATAATGTTCACATTTGATGACCTCTATTCTGCGACGGAATTTCTCTCTACATTCTCTTATTTTAGGAGATCTACCTAATTTTTGTTTGGCATGTTCACTTTCAGATATCCTAAGTTTTTGTCAACTTTAGTGCCCTCATTGGAGCAAACCGTTCGTGAATCATTAGTAGCTTTCGTTAGATTAAGAATTAAAATGATAGTACGTTTAATACTGAAATAAAACCTTCTCTGTAACACATTTTTCACAAAATATACTTAAAAGTAAAACCTCCCGACAGTATAAATAGCATAAGGATGTTTGATACCAGGATAATTTTCTTATATACTCAAAAGACCTTCATGCCGCATTTACTCTTTAGTTACATTTTGTATGAACGAAATCCTAATGAGGAAATTACGTGATATCTCACCGTTTGACAGAATGGACAATAAATAATAATAATAATAAAAGGAAAAGTACCACTGGTGAAAATTCTTTTTCCACGCCTGATTTTCCCCTGTTAATGAAATTGACTCAAGTTTTAATTGATGTAATTTTTCAATCATAATGATCAAAAACACACGAAATTTTTCGATTATCCTCTTTTTAATCAAATTTTCACCGCATTACGTTTCAACGGGTAACCGTCATTCTCGAGGTTCGTTAGTTCTTATTCCGCAGAAAAAGTAAACAGCCTAAATATAAAACTAATATGGAAACATGGAGCTTAGGCCAAAAGTTTTCTTCGGCTCGACACAAGGCCTCCGTGGCCTTTACCACATCCATTAACGCTGTTATTACCCTTTGTTCCTCTCCTACCCCTAGTCCGTTTTCACAACATCGCCCTCGCTTTCAAAGTATTCGAGTTTACGCCGTCTGTTTACACCTCCTTTATGTAAGAGTAAAATTGTGATATTTTGAGGGGAATAATTTGCTTTGTGGTGTCCCACGAATTTTTTATTGTATGTGTTATTCTCTAGGGCAGGGGTCTCCAAAATACGGCCCGCGGAGGGCTTTCATCCGGCCCGCGCACTCGTTTCTCGCTCGTTTAACTCTGTGACACGCCGCTAGGAGCATTGCAAATTTGCCCGCGGGGCGATTCGGAACTTGGAATGTGGCCCTCGTGGCCTAGTAGATTGGAGACCCCTGCTCTTGGTAAAAAATTGCCTCTGCTTGGACGCAATAGCATGCATTTGAATATAGCGTGTCACTTCTCAAACCGGTCGGGTTATAATACAAATTCGAGGAATGCTATTAAGTGGTTTAATTCTTCTAGCCATTAAGTTTATTCCAGGGCAATATATATGTATACTATTCAACGATAATATGCTCTATTTGACACGAGGGTTATTTTTTCGTGCTAATTAACCGTTTGGGAGGAATTTTATGGAATTGACATGAAACCATACATTGAGGCCCCCAAATTTTTACAATTATATTCTTTGTAGCTATAATGCTGCTTTTTCGTTCCATCGATGGTTCTGCCTACTTCCTCACCCTACCCGGCCTATCAAACAATTTTCTCCGCATAACGATTTTCATTTTCCCCTCACCGCTAGGTACTTCTGGTCAATTACTGGCAGCGCCGAAGGCGCTTACGGTAAAAAACTGTACCGGTGAGCCAATCTCGCCTCAACCAGTCAGACAGCATTATAAATAAAAAGGTGACGTGCGCATATGTACTGCTGTCGTCCGTAGTTTTGTTTGCGAGAAGGAGAAGCTTAAAAACTAAATAGTAATTCAGAAGAACAAAAAATATTATAGCACTTATTTTATTTTATTTTTTTTGAAACAATTGTAAAGTGTTAACAATTGAATTTTATCATTTTTTGTGATTTTTTTTATGTAATTATTTTCTTCATTATATTTTATTGTACATATATTTGTGCTTTATCTCTTATCTCTTTCTTTATGGCATGATCACAAAAGCGATATACAAATTCCATTCATACTCTATTTATCCACCGTGCAATTCAAGCAGCTTCCTCTTCTCAACCATTATGTGGTGAACCTTTGATAATCCACGCAATGAGATACACGGTGCTTGAATTTTCACCTGAGGAGCTCACACTAAATATTAATGGCGAAAGACCTGAATTAAACATGAAACGATGAAACGATAACTATATGGTTACTTGATTTAATCGCCTCAGTTGAGAATCAACGAGGTCTTCCTCTTGTCAATATATCGGGTTATCTTAAGAGAATGGTGTTGTTTTTTTTCATGTTTCAAATCCATAGGGGTTATAAAGCTAACTTTGGGTACACAGACAGTGAATAATTCAACGCTTGCGTGTTAATCCCAACAGTAACAGAATTTTAATGTAACAAATGTCTAATGGCGTCAATTGCAACTTTGGATTTGCTTTTAACTCAAAGCGTAGTCCTATTTTAGCCCTTATTTCATTTCCATAGAAATGTATATGGTTTAATCCGCCTTTTATATAATTTTTTTGCCATTGTTATCAGAATAGCTATTATTTTTTTTATAATTTGCCTTTTTTGCCTTTTTAAATCAGGACTTTCTTAATCCCATGTCCTGTCAGAGGGTTCTGTAGTATTCATACTATCGGCATGTTACATAGTGGAAAATAATATTAACATGCATAAAAAAGAACTCAAAACACATAATACCTTCTAGTGTTAACTAAAATATGCTTAATGAAAACCAATTGTTGATTTAAAAATTCTATTTTCTGAAAATGAGATTCGAAAAACCTAACATTTTTTGGCGTCAGCTCATGATGTACAATTTAAAGGGTGTATTTTGAAATTTTAAAAAATAGGCTCGTAATTCTCCTCTTAAGACTTCATTTGATGGTTTAAGCTCCTTCAAAAGTTCTTCGAGGACTAATTTTTAGCCGAAATCGTGTCATGAAAACCTTTATTACAACTAGTGCCTGTCCTTTCAGAGGTGTTTTCTTTCGAAGAAAACAGTCAACAATGACGTTTTAACAGAAATCAAGGTTATCAGTTGGAGTGGCGAAGTGTTTGTGTTAAGATTAGATCCTTGCGACAAATGGAGTTTGTTTGGCCAAACTCTTGTGCCTGTAGTGCTAAATCTATGCGGCTAATATGGCGAGAGGATAGGTGGTAGGTATAGAGCAAGAATATTCCTCCTACTTGAATCGATAGGTGCCTTTTATCATTTTTCGATGGCTTCTATAGCGCAGAAGCATATAAATTGAACGTTTAATGATGTTGATCAAAGATTTGGTTATTGTTTTTTGCGTGAGAAATATTTTGAAAACTATTTTGGTAAATATGAAACTTAAAATTCCTCTGTGTGCTCCTACTATTTTCTCTTAGCATGCTTACCATTAGAGATCATGTCATTCACATATATGTTCCTGTTTTTAGAAGTTTGTTTAAATTCAACTTTGTGAATCTAATACTCACTGCCAATCAAATTCTTTCATGTATTTTTTTTATTTTCGGTCATATTTTCAAATTTTGAATTCATTTTTTTTTTAATTTTGAAGATGTTTCTCGATATCTTTTGGCCTCATATACCCTATTTTACCAATAAATTTGCTATTACTGTCCTTCAGGATGCATACCTTGAAGATTTTCATCCTTGTTCTAATTATAATGGAAGTCCAAAGGGTGCTACCTACGGTCACGTGTAATTACTGGTGTAATACCTCCAAGACTTGTTAAATATGGTTCATCATGTGAACAGAAGGCATTCAGTCCCAAGTCTCCGCAAATTTCTCGTGCGTGGCCAAAATAAGAACTTACAATCCTCAACGAATTTTCCTTGCATGGTGAATGAATTGTTGAACATATCTTATATGAAGGTCGAACCATCGTTTTACGGTAACCAAATTATGGAAAAGAAAAGTTTTTTATTAGGATTTTCATATTTTTTAAATTTACCAGTGTTATGGCTGTGTTTTGGCAGTCCTTTTGAAGCAGAAATGGACGGAATTGTAAAAGGAAGAAACCGCCAAAGAAGACCAAGAAAGTCTTGCATAACAAAAATCCTTAGTGGTAGGGTATGAAATGTAGAGGAAAGCAGGACGAATATCTGAGTAGCAAACTAACCTCAGGGTTAAAACATTAAGTAATAATTTCACGCCGATTTATTTGCGTAAAGTCTTCACGGGATTTTCACCGGCTTAATTCGTTGTATGTAATTCACAAACCTTTCAACAAATCGTCCATCGTCATCAGGGTGAATGAATGAGTTTGACTGGACAAAATACGTTGAGTTGTAACGTTGAACAATTAAAACAATCAGGTTACTCAACTATTATTCGATTTACTTTTATCCTTTGCCTCTTTCACATTACAATTGTTCCAGCAATCGTTGGAACTATCGTGCATTCACACAACGATTGTTAAAACCTGTGCTGCCCTCTAGTGCTGATATCTAAAGTGAACGAGAAATTGACGGTTAGCAAAGCTGTTGAAAGTATGCAGGGCCAAGATATTTCTGTGTTCAACGTGTATTTAACGAATAAATTTTCTTCCGCCCATATTCTTCCTTGATTGGACAAATTCATGAAAAAAATATAGCGAAGGGAGCTTCACGAACTTTTCGTCTTTCTCTTGTCGCTTCCTTTTCCGGTCTCCCAGAGCCTAACCATCGTAAAGTGGCAACGTTCGGAACTACAATTACTGTTGTCAGGACATGAATTTACGCTGCTAGTTCGGACAGCTATCGTCAGGACGATCGCTCGGACAATCGTAATCTGAGCAAGGCATTTCCGGCCGAATAGGAGTAGCCTGATTGTTGTCATTTTTTATAGTTACATCTCAACGTTTTTTGTTCAATTAAACTTACTCATTCATCGCAATTACGATGAACGAGTCATTCGTTGAAACGGTGATATACAGCGAATAAAACCAGTAGAAATCCCGAGAAGGTTTCTCGCTAACCTCGGGGTTGTCAACCTAAAGATGCGTTTACATTGTGTAACATATTATACGTAACAAGTTACTTGTAACATTTGTTTCGTATAACATTTGTTTTATAACAAGAGTCCAGCGTAGCCAAAAATACACAAATAACATGTTACAGATTCAGTCGCAGCCCATCCGTCAACTGGCTATCCCCACCATGCGCCTCACCTCTTTTCTGTAACATATTACACATTTTCCCACTTCGTGCGGGAAACAAAAGACTTGTTGTATAACACGAATTTTTGTTTTGCAACACAATGTTACTCGTACATGTAACTTGTTACACGGATTCGTAACTTTTTCGTAAAACATGTTATATGTAACTTGTTTGTATAACGTGTTAAACACCTTAAACGCACTTTAAGAGAGACAGTAGAGCTGGTAGAACAGGAAAGGAAGGCGTGGTGACATAGTTGGGAGATGGTTTGGATAAACATTTGTTTAAAAGTTTGAACAGAGGGTTCCGGGTTCAGATCATGGTGACGCCTTTCGACGCCCTCAGATAAAAAAGATCTTAGTGGTGCGAGGCTGGCATGGGAAAGGCTCTGGCCCCTTATCCTGAGAGTGTGTGATGTTAATTCGCCTATGGCTTAGTCTGTATTGAGCTCTAACCCACATGTATCCGAACCAATCTCCAGATGCAAGAGCTGAATTGAAGCGAGTAAGGAAAAATGTATGAAAGTACCAAAAGAAAATGCTCCCCGCGTGTCATCATCGGAATTTAATGAGATGATAGTGGAACGAAAGTAACGGGGAACAAAGAGCAGTGTACTTAGGCACTTCATTGTTTCGCATAAAAGTAATTGTCGCACGACCTGATTTTTGTCGAGGATCGACATTCTCGACAATTTAACATCATGAAGTGGTTCTTCAGGGTAAATACGGATCCGGTGAGCTAAGAGAGCAACAGAGCCTTGTAGAAGAAAGGATAAGGGTCTACTTCAATCTTTAGTTATTTTTAAAGCCTGTCTCTGAGAAATCTGATGGATGATGAATGGCCGTACTCTCTAGATGCTTGGTGCAACAAGATAAGAGCTCTTCCTCACTTCCGGCCTGAGGCATCTGCTTTTTTTCTGTGCTCTTGAGAGAAGCGTATGTGTGGTCCAAAGGAGACTTGACCCTCAATGACCGCGACAACCTTTGCCGTTCATCCGAGCATCCACCGCTTGAATTTGAAGCTTTTGAACTGGTAGAAAATATTGGATAGAAGTTTTGCCGGTCTTTCTCGCAGCAGTAGGTTCAAAGTAGTACGACGCCGCATTAATGTTAGGTTTTTAACTGTCCATTTTTCGCTATCTGCTTGTGAAATTCCATTAAAAAGCCAAGCAGGACACCAAAGGGTTTGTAAATATCAGGCATAACTTCAGGCATAATCTTGTAGAACCTGTCAATAATTGATTAAAAAATTGAACATTACTAAGTTTGAACTTTGTTTTCACTGTACCGCCGACCGTAGTGTAAAAGAGTATATGTTTGATTACGGTTGGTAAGAGAACGGTGCTTGAACAATATTTTGGATGCTTACGCGATGATTAAAGCAATTATCATTACTTATATATCGCTGAATTTGTACAAGTTATGTTCAGAGGAATATTAAGTTCACGCTATACGTAAAGTGGTAGATTACAAACTAATCCTGTTCCTGTAAAATCTCCAAATCAAATAAAATTATTAGAGGATGAATGCTGTACGTCATTTTGCTATTCTCATTCACTGGTCAACCCCTGAAGAGTTGCAGGATAGTTAATGTTTTTTTAAGGAAGTTGACTGGTAAGTATTTTAAGGGATAGTAAAATAGAATGCAGTTGCCCTTTGAGATATCTTCTTCAATTTGTAAAAAAATATTTTATTTATAGACGTATGAATTTTTATGAAAGAATAATATTTTTTGTTTTTTTTTAATGGATTTACTACCGAAATAGTTGTCATAGTTAAATACACTCTAGCGTTGTGTGATTATGGTGCTTTTGCATTATGATCCTATCATTTCGAACTACAATTATGATTACGTTTCTGTATTTCTATTCAGATATAAACGGTTTTTGTATTTCAAACCATTAAGATATATTCGGTTTAAACTTGCTGATTTTAGGTTGAAGGGAAATTCTTTTAGTGACGCGCTATCTGCTGGAAAGACAGGTTAAGACGACAACTTAATAACATGTTAATATATGATGAATTTATGGTGTCAAGAGAGTGGAAAGGAAAATATATATTTTTATTTACACTTACCCGCACATAACACGTTGATTATTGCATGTTTTCGCCGAGATTTGCATACTTATTCATCAACCCTATAACTGCACTATTAGGCCTTTGCATCGGGGAGCAACAAAAAATAATAATCCTCGTCTTTAACGTCTCCATTAAAAAGCATGCGCATCAAGGAAAGACTTATTCTTAAATTAAAATGTATGTTCAAATTTTAATCATTCGGCAAGTATTGCGTTCAAAGTTAGTCAAATCAATGTCAAAGATCTTATATAATATTACTCCATATGGTAAGAGGTTCTTCTCCCTCTTAAAAAGTAAAATCAATTTGAACCATTTCTCTTCTCAGCTCCATTATATTTACTTATCGATGGCTAAGTTCTAACAACACGTATCTCAAATTCGGTCGGTTTGAAACAGGTATCTTAAAAAAAAGCGTAATAACATTGAAAAATAAAATACAAGCAAAAGCAACTCTTTGTTTGCACATGAGTGCTTCTTTTTCAATTTTATGAACTTTTGGCTTTTAATTTCAGTGTGCAAGTAACAAATATTAATCGTTTTTTTGCTCTCCTGAAAATCTGCTATTTTTGAGATACGTGTTGTTGGAACTTAGCCATCGCCAGGGCCGGACTGGGACCTCTAAAAGGGCGCTGCCTTCAACTTAAGAAAGGGCGCAGTCCGAGGGTAGGGCTGTGGGATATTGCTTTGAAATTTAAAAAGTAAATTTTGAAAAAATAGGGTATTTTTTTGCAATGGTTTCAAAAAAGTTATTTAACTATTACAACGCGTATGCGATAGAAGGTACGCTAATTTAACAAGCGAATACTCCAAATGATCATGTGTAATTGGCTTCTCCTTAACATGGATATATTCTAAATATTTTATATTTTAATATTTTCAAAGATATTCATTATTAATATTACAAATTACACTACAGCAACTATTTACATTGTTTGAATAATGGAAAAGATAAAACTTGTAAGTAAAATTAAGGCTATAAATGGGTTTTATTTATGTATACATTTATGCAATCCAAATCGTACATGAAACAAGAGACGTATTCAACTGTTTTATGAAATAAAACTAATATAAAATGAAACATATCTTTGTATAAATACAAAACAGCCTCTGAAAACTGAAGTTATCACTAATTATTGTGAAGGCCACTTTTTTGGAGCCCACTTTAATTATCAGAAGGAAAGTAGGCGTTTGATTTCCTTGCTTCGGAAACAGAGTTCATCTATAATTTTTTCATTGCTTATCTTTGTGACTAATTATCGTTCCGACTGCATCAAGAGGAGAGCTTCCAAATTCTCATTGCTCATGGATGAACGAATTCTCGATTTTATGAGCTTGAGTTTTAAAAATGCACGTTCGCAGTTCACTTGGGTCATCGGTATTGTTAAAAGGAACTTGTAAGCCTTATGGAGTTGCGGATACATTAATGAGTACATATTGTACTGATAAAGTATCTTGAATGCACATTTAATACAGGAGTGGCATTTGTTGTTGCTTTTAGAACAAATTATTTCTTCATCTTCATCTTCTGATTTAGACCTTAAATTCACGTCAATGTCACTGGATTCCTGAAAGTGATCTTGTAAATTCATATTAAAGATTGGCCATTGCTCAATAAATGATTCCAGTTCTTCCTGGAGCTTGCCTTTGTCAATGTTGGGGATCACAGAGCATATTTTTTCCTATGCATGTTCTGGTATTCCATTTGTTCTTAACTCAGAGAATCTTACAGAATCAAAGCATGAAAAATCTTGATAAACCCGAAAAACCTTGCTTCCATACTGGCGTTAATTTGGTCAACAACCACATAAAACACATTAACTTTAAAACTCTCTTCACTGCTGAATGGAGTTTCTACGACCTCATCACTTGTTTCATCTGGTATTTTTTCCGTTTTTTCTGTCTTCTGGCTGGCAATTCACTCTCTATGCTGATGTTGTTGGAATATTGATCCAAAATTGGATTTTCTTCGATTTTATTAATCAGACTTTTTGACATAAACTTGACAAAGTTTTTTTCAGCATGGACAATGCCTGAAAACTCTTCTCTTATTCTCTTAAGACTGTCTTGAGCTGATGAAATCAAATTCCAAGCCTGTGCATAATCTAAATTTTTTGTTTGAAGATAGTCCGACAAAGGCGTTGTTGATTTGAAAATAATCAAGAACATCATTGCAGTTAGGATTGTTTCAAACGACAAAAACTTTTGAAGAAGACTGTTTGCTTCATTTCTTGTTTTGGAACTGAATTCTTGGGTATTTGCCACGATAGAAAGAGAAATGATCAACTCTATGTACACAGTTTTAGGTTGTTTTCCTTCATCTTCCGCCAATTTCATCCAGTTATGGAAATAGCCAAAGATCTTGGAAGTGGCGTCACTCTTTGATCTCCATCTAGTTGCACCAATAGCACCCAACCTATAACTTAGATTTTGCTCCAAATAAATATCTAGTCTCTTGTGAGATTCCCTTACAAACACTTGAGTTTGCTGCAGTAAACCAAAAAACGAAATCGAAGCCGTCACAACTTGTGATGTGTCTACCATGAAAATGATGTTACTTCAAAAAATTTAATGTTATTGCATTTATGCTCTTTGAGCGACCTCTAAATGTTAAAAAATTGAGCTGAAATTTTTAGGATATCCATTCTGCACCCCAGAGCATATTTTAAGAGGTAGAAATTAAAAATCAGAGAAAATATAAAAAAAATAGGCAACACCCTACCGAGAAATCCCTAATAGCCGCTGGAAAAACTCGAAGAACAATCGCCTCTCGTTTGGCGCCATGTCGTCTGCATCATAGGTCTGCATTCAGCGCCGCCACAGCTGTCAACGTTGTCTCGTAACGCGCAAACCTTACCAATGGCGCAGCGTGTCATTGCAATCATAGCATGTCGCTGTCGTCTTAGTTACTGTATTATCAGTATAAGTTGTTTTTGTATACAAGTGTTGCGTTTTTAATTGACTGGAGCACCTTTTAGAAAAGACGTACTTGCGCCTTGCGGGCGCAGGAACGCATTTTTCTAAGGGCGCACCCTTAGACCACGTTAGTCTAAGGGCGCACCGGCCCACGGGCCGATGGGCCGGCGGGCCAGTCCGGGCCTGGCCATCGCTATATTGTTTAAATCGTAAAAAGGATATTTTACTTTATTCAGACATTCCAAACGCACAAAGGCTGCTTCTAAATGAGATACAGAAGGTATGGATTGAGCGAGTACTTAGCGGGGAGGGGATGTTGAAATTACTCTTAGAGCACCGAGGGAGAGGAAGGAAGAGAATTGGATTTTTAGATAAAATGAAAGTGAGTCGGCCTATTGTAAATTTAAGAGGGAAGTCCATGAAGGGAGGGAAGACAGACAGAATACCTTATAAGTTCTCCTCAGAAACCTACCTTAATCGGTAGAATACTTAAATAATAAACCTGATGAAAATCAATTTTTATTTGTTTTTTAATTTTATTCCCAAAACACCGAATATAGCTCATATTGAGCCATTTTATAACGGGGTATTCAACATATTTAACAATGAAACGTAAACGAACATACATGCCCCTGATAGGGAAAATCTACCCAGGCGGGACTCGAACCCCCTACCTCTTGTTTGGCAGGCGAGGACTTAACCCTGCGCCTCCGAAGCCGGTGAATTTAGGAAGGTAAAATTTAGGAAGACAAAATTGGCCAATTTGTAAATGTATCTTGGGCCCACAACATGTATTTTCGAGAAATATTCGCGATAAATGAAGATAAGACGTTTTTAAATTTTCAGAGACTTTTTATTTGGTAAGACGCGTTTCTGCGCCAAAACTTCATTCTCTAGTACCTAGTATTTCGAGTATTTCCGTCGAAACTTGTCGTACCAAATAAAAAAACAGTGAAAATTTACAAAGACTTTACATCTTCATTCAGCATGAGATTTCACCAAATGAAAGCCGAATCGATCGGTTTCGATATTGACGGTGGTTTTTGACTGAAAAAATCTCTATTTCGTATCATTTATCGCACGCATAGCGTAAAATAATGTGGGGTGTTGCGGGTTGCCTGCCCCACCAAAGTACTTTCGGGGACACGATAAAAGGTCATTTTCTCGAATATTAAAAACAATATTGCTGAAGTATTTGGTTTATAATATAAATTCAAGTCCCAAGTTATACCCCACCGCAAACAAGAGTGCTATTTCGAAGCAAATTTAAATTATTTACATTTTTAACATTTCGCGTTAAAAATTTCGAAATTTTAAGACAAAATGGCGGACAGAAGATATTAACCGATTTGGAAAAAAATCAAAATAATATAACCTTTCCGGGTGTTACGACTCGCTCCTCAAAAAAAGTGGCAAAATGAGGCACCCTTGTGGTGGCACTTCAAGTTCAATAGGTTCCTGCATGAAATTAAATGGAATATCTTGTACAATGTTGGAAACGCTAAGGTGGAAGTTCTTAATACAGTAGATTCCGGTTAATTGGGGCAAATCGGGACTTGTGCACTTTGCCCCAATTAGGCGAACTAACTAGGCGTAATATGGGCATAAACAGGCGTTGAAATGATAGAAAGAAGACTAAAGAATGTTCATAATGCAGCATAAGTTTATTAAACTATTATTTTCATTAATAAATCTGCGAATGTAGTTAATTTACTATCATTTTTAATAATTATAACAATTTAGTTAAAATATTTTTCACAGCCTCGGGCGACGTTGAATGAATGTCTTTTACTAAGTCCTATTAAAGAAAAGTCCTATCTTCTTGCAGATAGTACAACAACAAGAGCTTTTAAAATAGGGCAAGAATAGGAAAATTTGTGAAAAATAAGAGTAAATCCAAGGAGGAAAATATAAAAAAAAAGTTTTCTGAAATCAAAAAATTTTAATTTCGTCGCGAGTATAGTCTATGCCGCCGACTCATGGCCCAATAAAGTGGCATGCTGTCCCAATTAAGCGGAGAATACTCTGGGATATTCCCCTATTGGGTACTGTTCTTCATGATCTGCCCCAACTAAGCGGCTGCCCCAAGTAACTGGTGGACCCATTAAACGGAACCTATTGTATTAGTAAAATTAGACATTGCAATATTTCCAATTGCAATGTCTAAATTTGTAAAGTTAAATCGTTCACCCAAGAGTCCACAGTTCTATGGAAAGGCGTGAGGGTGCGGTTGTTATGGAATCCTCCCCCTCCCCTTACCCTCCCTCCGTCCCCCTCCCTTGCTTTGTGGTTGTCGTCGGGAGTCCCCAAAAATAAATCGCCCCTCCCCTCGTTTCGAAGAGGAGCGTGACTCACGCCTCCGAGCAGAGAGGGCAGCCTCCTTTGGAGTGCTTTCCCATCCTCTCTCTCTCTCTCTCGCCTCACACCACTTTCCGGCTCCATTACCCATCCTCCCCACCCCTTCTTTTCTCCTTCCGGCCTTATGAGAGGGAGGACGTATCCGTTTCACTTTGCAGCCGCGCCCACCAGGTGGCAGGCGAAGGAAGGAGCGAAAAGAATGGGTGGGGGTGGGCAAACTTTCCCCTCTCTTTGCCATTTTGCTAAACTACCCCCACCACCTCCATCCGCCAAAAACTGACGATTGATGAGAGCATAAGAGTTTAACTGGAATGGATGGACAGCTAACCTACCCTCTCCTTACATTATGCTTTATTAGATACCTTAGTTCATTTTTGCAACCTAATAAATAAATGTTTCTACGATAAAAAAATCTACATCCATAAAGGGATCCGTTTTATCTACGATTACGAGTTGATACACGAATTTTTTCCTTGTCAGACTCTTAGATTCTGGGTAGATAGGTATTTGGAGGAGGCGACCGACAGTTAATGCCATTTCCGCCGTGAGTAAAGGGTATGGAAGGAAGGGTGGAGAGAAACCCGGCGAGCAGTGGGGCCAAACCCCGCTTTAGACGGACAAAAGTCAAAAACTTTTACTAACAACCCTAAAATATTCATATATATGTTTTGGAGACCGCTTTAATGAAATCCAGTCTTAAGTTTTCAATATTTTCGATTTTTTATTTTTTTCAATTTTATTACTTTTAAAATTTGAAAAGTAACTTGATTAGTTATAAAAATAGATTATAAATAAAAATTTGCAATAATAAAAATAAAAAAGTTCACGTTAATACTCCTAGTGGTCAGAAAAAATCTGATATAAAATTTGCAAAATTAATTTAGCTATATCTTTGAAAAAACATTCATGATTAATAGAAAAATAAAGATTTGCTCTAAGTTTGCATGTACCATTTTCCAATACACAAAGAAAGAAAATACTGAATTGAAGAGGTAGTTTTAACTTTCAAAAATAAAATACAATAGAATATGGTTTATTGCGCGTAAAGAGTGAAAAAGGACTAAATTGCCATTCCGGAATCGAATAAGTACCCCTCAGTTGAACGAAAATAACCTTTTCGAGCACTTCAGTCACGACAGGGTGGGAGCCTCAGGAATGGCCTCTCTACATTTCAAAAATCTCAGCCCTTGTATAGAAAACTTTACCGCTTGTATCAATGAGTAGACAAAATATATAATGCATGCAAATTTAATTGATTACAAAATCATAATATCTTAATAGACACTGTTTATATTATAGTTTACCCGTTGCTATGCGGCCATTACGGCCGGATGGATTCCCTTTCGGCTTGTCTTGCATAGCTAATCTTTTATCATAAAACTCTTTTTGCAACTCGATGGCAGTTGATTTCTTTTACATTATTTAGCTCATTCTTCAATTAATGATATATCTAAAAATCACGTAACGATTCCGCCCGATTATATAACTTTTCTCTAATTAAATAAAACATTTCATCGTGAAAAATCAACGACGTTCGATTCATGATAATGAATTACTCCAGGGCTATTTTCTCCAAAATATAAATAGTAAAAGCAAATTTATATTTTCAATACTTATTCCAATTGATTGAAATTTAAAAAAATAAAATCAAAGGGACCAGTGTACTGTTATCATAGTTTAAAATCGACCGTCCATTTTGGCGTCTGCGACTCCGGGACATTTCCATGCGCATAGCGTGTTGTCATTTGTTATTGCGCTCAGCGCCATCTTAACTTCCCCTCCAACCCCTCCGAGTACGTTCCCTAGAATAACTTAGGAACGTACGGGATTAACGAACTTAGAATATTTTTAAAGTCCTCAGAAAATTCCAAGTCCAAAACTCCATGTAAAATCCCTATGGTGACGTCAGTTTCCGACTCCTCCAGTGCTTCGCTTTTCTCTCACTTTGACACTCATTTCTACGCGAAGGTGCACACATACCAACCCGTGAAATGCACTGTTATGCAGTTCAAATATCCTATTATCCAACCTAATATTTAAAAACCCCATTCCAAACTTTCATTTTTGGACTTTTGTCCACTTAAAGTGGGGTTTGGCCCGACTGTGCGGCTTCGACATTAGCCTCCTCCTAGAGAAAGGCGCCAAGGGTACCATGGCCTAACGTCCTATCCGACGCACAGAGCGCTGCGCTTGAAATGTCCTCCACACAGCACTCAAGCAGGGACCGAGCATTCTCTCAAAACCTCCTGCCTCCGTCGGGATTTGAACCTGATCCCACGAGGTAGGAAGCCAAAACTCTAGCCAACTCACCAACCAGAATCCCTTTGTTCATTTATAATTGTGAAGGTATTATACCTATTAAGTTAGCTCTACGATGGAAGAACGCAAATGGTAATTTCCAAACATTTTTATTCCAAAAACTCAACAACCGACCATGGTTTCAACACATTGTGTCATTTTCGAGGAAAATGACACAATGGAGAACCTTGAAAATGACACTGTATGTTTAAACTATAGTCGGTTGTTGAGTATTGGAATTAAAAAGTGTGGAAATCACCATTTGTGTTCGTCATGGATATATCGATCGAGGAGGAGGTATTAAATGGTGGAAACTCGAGTTGGAAACGATTTTAACAGGCAGCACAATTTACTAATCTTGAAAACTTTCCGAGAGCTCGGTTTTTTAAATCAGTCTCATCTGTATCTTCTCAATGTAGTATTCAACATTTCGCCGAGACCTAGTGTGAATTAATTTCATTCGAGAATGCACTGTCAGTAGATCTTACTAACCTTTAATTTTTTTATCGTCCTTCAGTATTTAGATTGTACATGAGAGCAGCGGCAGATCCAGGATAGGGACAAGGGGGGGGCTATTAGGGGCAAGGGGGGGGAGGGTTAAAATTCCAGCAGTAGTGAGGGTCGGAAAAAAATTACCATTCTATCTAGTGTAAAGCGGATACCAAAGGGGAGGGGGATAGCCCCTGCCATAGATCCGCCATGTATGGAAGCATTTGTTGCTCACGAAGCTAAAAACACTGTTTCTCGCTGTATGCGCTATGTACTTTCTATTTTGCGATTTCTTTCAGTATTATAATAAAATATGAAATTATTAATAATGAATTCAGTTCGTTCAATTTTTTAAAAAGCTTCTCGGGTTCTCTCCCGGGTTAATTCGTCTATTACTCCCGATTCTTCGATAGCCGAATCTTTGATGGAGCGAGTTCTAAGTGAGGAGGGGAAGAATGTGATGCAGGGGGTGAAAGTGGAGGCTGAGAATTGGCTTTGTACTGAGAATTTCCTCTGTGAAATCACTTCGGAAGATACCTTATTGACCCCTTTTCCGTAACTGTGGCTTCGGTGGGCCTAATTCTTCGCCCGCCCGAAAATTATGCATATTTTATTTGTTTTCTTGCTTGGGTCGCATTTAATTTATAAGGATGGTAGCTTTCATGCTGGTTTTTTTACCATCGATTCTACCATAAGCTCCGTTTATTTGAGCTATTAAAAATGATATGTACATTTAAGTTTGAAGTAATAAATTCATTCATTCACATTCTTTGATGGCAGAATCTTTGATGGAGCGAGTTCTAAGTGAGGAGGGGAAGAATGTAATTCAAGGGGTGAAAGTGAAGGATGAGAATAGGATTTTTACTGAGAATTTCCTATGTGAAATCACTTCGGAAGATTCCTTATTGACCCATTTTCCATAGCTGTGGCTTCGGTGGACCTAATTCTTCGCCCGCTGCGTTTTCTTGCAATTTCGCCATAAACTTAAGCGTATATAAATTATGATACCCATGTTCTGCATCATAATCTACGAAAGTATTTATCATGTTAGTCTTTTATTCTCTCTCCATCTTTTTCCCCTTCATTGTTAAGTCACACATCCTTTTTGGTCCATTTCTTTGCCATCCAGCAATCAACACTCTTGTTCTTAAACCTACAAACGTTTTGCATTGATTAATCCGCTATGTAAGCCAGAAAATGCCTCGAATTATGGATGGATGGATGTCTAGTGGTGGGTGTGCTTAAAAATGGATACTCTGTACAAAACACGAAATATGAAAAAAATAAATATTTCAACAAAGAGTTTCATAAGTAGGATATGTTCATAATAATTTTTCTAATAAAATTTAATAACGTTAAAAACGTTCTCAATCGAATTTCGGATTCCTTCGACCGTAAACTAATTCATTTTGGTTCTCAGTAGGGTTTTAACATCGTTCCCAATTCTGCGTTCTCAATTTAGTATTCAAAATTTCGCCGAACATGAGTATGTATTAATTTCATCCGAGAATTCACTACCAGTAGGTTTCAATTAAATTTGACTTTTTTACCGTCCTTCACTACGTAGATTGTACATGGGAGCATTTGTTGTTCACAAAGCTAAAAACACTCTTTCTCGTTGCATGCGCTATTTTTTTCAAAGGAGCATGCATTTAAAAAATATCTTGTTTGCTCATGCATTTATCCCTTCAGATTTGTTTTTCACATGGCTTGTTTTTTCACGTATCGGATTCATAATGATAATGTTTCAGAAAATTATGTACATTTTCTTTGTTTTCTGGCTTGCCTCGTATTTAATTTTTAAGGATGGTAGCTTCCATGCTGGTATTTTTTACCATTGAAGCTACCTAAAGCTCCTTTTATTTGTGCTGCTAAAAAAATGTGCACATTTAACTTTGGAGTAGTAAAGTCATTCTTTTATTCATTTTTTCTCTTTTTTTCAGTATTTTAATCTAATGTGAAATTAATAATAATGAATGCAGTTGGTTCAATTTTTTTAAAAAGCTTTTCGGGCTCTCTCCCGGGTTAATTCGTTTATTGCTCCCGATGCTTCGATGGCCGAATCTTTGACGGAGCGAATGCTAAGCGAGGTGGGGTTTCAGTGTGTGATAGTGAAGGATGAGAATAGGATTTTTCCTGAGAATTCCTCAGTGAAATAACTCCGAAAGATTCCTTATTGACCTCATTTCCGTAACTGTAACTCCGATGGGCCTAATTCTTCGCCGGCTGCGTGGCGGTTGCGTATTTAGACTCCCGCCATTCGGGTCGTAGTTCCAAGAAATTCTTTTACTGCGTTTGTGATTCGTTTCTACCCTGGCCGATCTCTCGTGCATTCACTTTTGATGACTAGTACCCGCTGTGGACCACACATCAGGAGTGAATTTATGTCGGTGTTGATCGACAAAGCCGTATCATAAGTCTCCCTCTGCTTTGTACGCAGTCATCCATCGAAGATGCGCCTTCCAGGCACGAGTCCAGATGCGTTACTTTGTCTCTCTCCTATACAAAGCCCTCTTCAAGACTTTTGTCCATTGACATGGTCTAATTCACCTTTTATAACGCAGAATGGAAATATATCAAATTCAATTCATTGTAAGTCCTCACTTCTCTCGCTGCAGTGAACATCATAAGCTAAACTTTAGCTTGTTTCGTTGTTAATAGAGTTCAAAGGCTTAGCCGTGTTCATCTCTGGCCTTTTGAGATCACAATACAGTGTTTTCAGAGGCAGTAATTCAAATGGAAACAATGTTTTCTCATACAAACGAATTCTAAGAAAAATTTAGCTTCACAATGGGAGACTGTCACCAGACATTAAAATAACAATACCAAAAAATTTGCTTTCATTTTAAAAATTAATCTACAACTAAAAACTTGCCTGAAAATTTACACAATTAAAAACCTCTGTTTATAACCTTAATCATTATCTTAAATACCCGAAAAAATAAAAAAATGATAATGATAATGATTCGGTGAAAACCCCAAGAGAATAAAGATATCATTTAATCATTATCTTTTTCGAATATACTTTTGATACGTAAATTTCCAATGGATTATTTCTCCACATTCGCGTTTAAAGTAATAAATTTATTAGAATATGTGATTTTTAATATGAATTTCAGGTAAAATTCCCATTTATAGTTTATTTACGCGTGAAATAAGAATCTCTCAGCCGTCAGCGCCGCAAGGGGCGACTTGTTTAAATACATTTAAATGTGCGTTCGGTGACAGGTCATTTCGCGCCAGGCAGCTGAATATCCGATTGCAATATTCGTGATTAGTGGCTTCGCCATTGTATGCTTTTGCGGAGGTCATATTAGGTCTCCCTGAAGGTCGCGGTTAATATTTTTCTCTCTCTCTCGGCGCAGGAAAAAGTAAAAAAGGCTCTAAGTACTTACCCTTCAAAGAAAGGCTCTAAGAGTTATTTTAAAATTATAAGCGAGAGAGTTTTTTAGAAAATATTTTAAATTGCATTAAATTATGGCGATCCCTAGCATGTACATGTATAATATAATTGTCTATGCTTGCTACAAAAACATTAACGCGCCGGCCTCGGTGGCGGCGGGGTAGGTCGCGAGCCAAACCGAAGGTCGCGGGTTCGAGTCCCGCCTGGGCGTTACCAGGGTATGGGCGTGTGTGAATGTCCTTCATTGTTAATTGTTAATTCCCCATTGTAAAGGCCGTAAATGTGCTGTTTATGGGGTAATGGAAATAAATAAATTTCTCTGACCAGAAATACAGATGTCCATCAATACAACACCAGAGGCAAATTCAATATTTTCAATGACCATTGCAGAATATCATTACATCAAAAAACCACAGAATTTTCTGGGAAAATATTATATAAAAAACTTCCTTCAGATGTAAAAGTAATTCTTAGCCTGGAAAAAAAAGTTTCAACAATACTTTGAAATATTTTTTGTAAAAAATGCCTTTTACAGCATTCCGGATAACATAGAGAGATAAAAAGTCATAGCAACGTAAACAAATATTTTTTCTCATCTTTTTGTAGCACAACTTTGTTTGAAAGTTTTCTCTTGTAGAAGTTTTCTTTTTGATGTGAATTTCTTTTTTTTCATTTTGTAATTTTTATTTGTTTTGTTTTATTTGCACAACTTGACGAAACCGATACAAGTGTAATCTTGTCTTTTTATGGTGAATAAATCAATCATTAATTATTTGTGCAGGGAAATGGCCGCACATTCAGCGGCTGATTCGAGAATACTCTATCGTAATACTCGTGGGAGCTTGATTGGGAATGTGCCACTCTGTAGCCTGAATCACGCGTCCATTTTTACGTCCCTGAGAGTGATAGCTAAAGCGATAGCTTTTCAGGGACCTAAAGAGTAATAGCTCGACCCATCATTTTCTGAATCACACGCTCATCCCCACCGTCCCTTTTTCCATCGCTTATTCTGTCAATGAAGCCTGTATCATACGATCATTTTTTTCGTCATTTTCGAGTGATCACTCCAGCGATCATTCCGAGTGATCACTCCACAATCCATCATTCACTGGGCCATATATTTTACGTTGGACTTCGTTTTCGACAACAACAAGACTTGCAATTTCCGGGAAAGATTGAATATAAATGTTTCCACTCCAGGGCCGATCCAGGCAAATTACTATTATGTCGACTCCATACCGGGGGGGGTTGGTATGGAATACCCCTTAATTAAACGAGGGTCCGGAGAACCTCCCACGGGAATTTTTAAAAAAATCTTAAAATAGTGAGTTTTGAGTTTTTGCAAAAGTATATATCATCACCTTTTTTTATATACATTACAGTGTACGTTCTTCGTTAGAAAGAGCTACCAAAATGTATTTGTCGGAGTTGAATGGAGATTTTAATCCAAGTATTTTAATATCTTAATTTTTTAATCGGATTTTTTTATTTTGCTGTTTAAGCGTTTGGTCGCATACCGAGGTACGTTGCCCGGGTTGTTTGGTCCTGAAGTAGGCCCTGTATGTATGTATTAATTTCATCCGAGAACTCACTACCAGTAGGTCTCACTTATCTTTAATTTTTTTATCGTCCTTCATTACTTTGATTGCATACGGGAGCATTTGTCGCTCACGAAGCTAAAAACACTCTTTCTCGCATTATACGCTATTTTTTTTCAAATGAGCATGTATTTAAAAAATATCTTGTATGCGCATGCATTTATCTCTTTAGATTTGTTTTTCACATAGCTTGTTTTGTCACGTATCGGATTCATACGTTATATCTTAATTTTTTTAATCGGATTTTTTTTTTGTGTTTGAGCGTTTGGTCGCACACCGAGGTACGTTACCCGGGTTGTTTGGTCCTGAAGCAGGCCCTGATCACTTCGATCTAACAGATTCTCAGGTTTAAATCAGCTCTCTTTCCCGACGAATCTGCAGCGGTCGCGGCATTGGCCCGTGGCCTACTGCCACTTTGGATTCACAGGCAACGGTCTCAATTAGCCACACTCGCTCGCTCCCCTATGGACTGTTTCTCTGTCAACACCAATGCCACCGAACGCGTCGCGGCATTCCTGGTCACGACCGCCGATAGATGTCCACCCCTGCGGAATGCCACGCCCTCGCATACCATTCGCTCTCCCGCGCTCCAATTGTATAACGCTTAGCGGAAGCGTGGCAGAGGGCACTCAACCCGCCATTCCGCGAAGCCTCATTCAAGCGAAAGACTTGGGATGAATGACACGCGTGTAGCAGTACAATGACTAAATGAGTCATGCGTTGGGCTTACAGATCCGGTCCATCTACCGAAAATCGTAAAAATTTCTTTCCTCGTTGGGAATTTTTTCTTTTCTGTAGAAACAGTAAGTAATGATTTCGCTACTAGTACGGCCCGCCCGCCTCTGCGACGGTGCGGGATTCCTCATCCTTTCTCTTCCACGTCTATCCACTCGATGTGGTATAATTCAATTGGCGGAAGTCGGCAGAAGTACAGTGAACCTGAGTTAAGCGGAAACCTGTCTTATCCGGAAAATTTTGTTGGTCCTGGCGGTCATAATAGGGTTTTACGTGCATTGGTGCCCTCTGTTAAACGGAAACTGTCAAACGCGGAAACGGAATCGATTCCCGGGCACGTGTTTCTTGGTTAAGCGGAATTGCAAAAAACAATTCCATGGACAATTTTTACCGTAAGGAAATAAAATCCTAAAATGTTTTATAAAGCCCTCTCCACAGAAAATAATCCAACGAAACCAACTAAATGTGTCGTACGTTCACTACGGTCTACGTCATCATTGACTGACATCACGTCGCAGGAGGGACTCAGGAAAATATTGCATCAACCTTGACCAAAACACTTCCGCGTCTCCCTAAACCTAGTGTTAATTCTCCTCCAGTGCCTTATGTACCTCGTCCCTAATGTAAAGTGCAGTGAGTTTCGTTTCACGTTCATTGAATCAAATGCTCCACAATACTCCTATCTACTTTTTCTCTACGTTTATGTAAAAAATAGTCTGAAAACAGGCTCCGCCATTTTGTTATATATCTGTGGTTAATGATGAAACAAAATATTTGAAAACCCTCCAAATGGATGGAAAATAAGGGTTAATTAAGTTGGTATAACAGTTTTGCCAATAAAGCTATTCAAGAAACCAATGCACGAGGATAAATTTGGCTATTTTCAGAAAATATCGAGGGTGATCGTTTTTCGCATATAATTTGTTCAACTTTGACCTCAAATATATTGTTAACGTGAAGGCTCGGGAAAGAAATAGTCTGGCAAGTTATGCTAAAATTGATTTGAGAATATGTGTGCAAAGTTTCAACTTCCAAGTTCAAAAAAATCGTTTTTGAGGTTTCGGCCAGCTTTTTTCTTCTCCACTGTGCGTCGTCGGGCTCCTATCGCAACGGCGGCGCCTGCTTCCTTTCTCCTTCCGTGGTGCAGAGGTGAAAACCGAGAGCTTGTAGACCCTGCCCCGGGAGTGTAACGCCGCGAGCCCGCCCTGGAGTCTCGTTCCACTTGATCGAAGGGTCCAGGTTCAAATCCCGGATGAAATTCTTATGTAGGCTTTCGCGGTGTAGTGAAGATTCAGTGGAGATGTTCACGGGATTCACACCGCGTGTGTCCATCAGTGCAGACGACAGTTTCGCCGGCATTTAGGATGGCTTCTTCAGGCCAATGAAGTGCAGAGAGAGTTTAGGGACCACCATTTATACACATCCGTTTATGGCATCAATTCGGCCCTAAAATTCAGCTGCGATTTGGAATCGACACTAGGTTAATGTTTAAAAGATAATTTTAAGAATACCGTGACTGGCCACGGTGATATCTTTACGGAGTCAACCGCAATGCACAAGTTGTGCGAAAAATCCAAAGAGGAAAAATCATTCGCCTTGACCAGGATTCGAACCCGGATCCCCCGATTTCAGGTTAAATTTCGTTTTCGTTTCCGGTTTCAAATTTCCTCAGGGAAGAATGACGCCTCGATAGCTTAACTATTTAAAGCACTCGACCGGAAATCGGGGGATCCGGGTTCGAATCCTGGTCAAGGTGAACGATTTTTTCTCTGTAGATTTTTCGCACATGTTGAAATGATATTTAAAAAAATAAGCATGCCGTCTGTTAATAGGGCAAGCTTTCTAAATAATGGTCCTGTCCATGAAAAAATAACCACCAGGAGTTAAATAAATACTAATGCTATGTCATTTTACAGGTAGAGACAAAAGAAAGTTTGGATACAATATCCCATCGCCATGTAAATTATTTTTCATATTTTCTTTATTTTCTTCTGAATTCGCGATGACTCTATTCTTGACCCTATTCTTGACTTAATTATGATAGAATTTCCACTAAGGGGCATGAAAACTCCACTCTTGCCATCACTCAAGGATAATTTTAATTTGCAAGTGTGAACCTTTATTATAGAATAAAATAAAATAACTTTGTTTTATTCCACACTTTATTTTAAATAGCACGACCCGGGTTTCAGCATCTAGTGCTATCATCAGGTGCAATTCGAGACCGTGTCTTATATATGAACCTTTACCTAGATTTCCGTGTGCGACAGATTCATTTTTCCTATTATAGAAAGATACTGAGATTCAGCGGAAAACCTACAGTGTAATATGTTGGGTTTAATAGGAAGGCCGTGGGAAAGAACAAGATACGTTGTTAAACGGTGAGTAATGCGTCTCATGCCTCAATGTAGGAAGGAGAAAGCCTAAGGTTCTTCGCTTTATGTAAGCCTAACTTCATCCTAACTTATTTTGAATACCTGTAATAACATTTTATGTATAATAATGTATAATAGATATGTATATACATAAATAAGTATAATAAATGTATAATACCTGTAATAACATCATAAATTTTTGGCATGGATTACGTACTCGTGGTCAAATATCTTAGTTTATTTCTTTTGTAAAGTTACCAAGGGTTTGGTCGAAGGAGTTTCCCAAAAATTTCCTAGCCAATGTTTTGATTTATTTTTTTAAACATCCTCAGACCATAGCACAGCATTAACATTATTAATAGATAGCAGATTCTAATAAAAAAATAGAATCTGTTGACCATTGTGTACATGCTGAGCCTATACCCTGAGGATGCTTCATATATAATGTGAAACATTGGCCAGGGATCATTCGACCAAACTTTCATGTACTAAAAGAAATGATTATTGAAAAGGAAGTGGCCAAGAAAAACTAACACGTTTGCACATCGTTTAGCTACATATTTAGGGTGTCCCTAAACGCGTGGTCTCAGCTTACTCTCTCAGTGCAGACAACACCTGCGTTCTCGTAATTCGAACATTGCTTATCGAGACGTCGCGTCGATCGCCGTTGGCAACAAGAGAGCGATGTATCGAGACTCTTTGACTAAGGGTAATGACTCCGGGGCGGAATAGTATTGGCGGCTCTTCTTATATCCTCGCGTGGGCTATTCTGGTTGCAAAGGATCTCTCGTTCGCAACATCACCCTTGGCACACTCCAAACACACTCGACGTCCGTGTTGTCGCTGTCTCCGTCTGGTCTTTGGGAGGGCGTCTAGTGCGAGTCACGTAGTAGGTCGTCCTTTGACCCCATCCACACCGTAGACCTGATTTCATCCACACGTTACCTCTCAAGCGACCTAAAGAGGCTGGTGGCGGGAGGTCTTGAGCATCAGCCGTTTAAATTCAACCGATTCAGGCGTGATATAGTGGAAGGTCGACGTATTGTATTTTTTTTGTTCTACCCTGTCATATACTTAGTCGCATTCAATAAGATCAGCTGTATTTATGAGTTCATACGTTTGTCTTGCTGCTAATTATATATACATATGTATTTTTTTTGTTCTACTCTGTCATATATTTAGTCGCATTCTGTGAAATCGATGTATATTGTAAATCTACTTATTCTGATAATATGTCTGACTCTATTATATTTATACTCATATATGTTCCGAAGGGACAAACTTGTCCCGGAATAATGAATTTCATTTTCTATTCTATTCTATTCTATTGTAATAAAACGTAAATGGAATTTTTCACTATTATTTTATTGCGTGTGTGGAACGAGGCAAAGGAGATCTTATCGTGTATGATGAATTTCCGTATTCCTTTCTTTCACCTTCAACAAATTTCTCGCATCGGCTAAACTAATATATATCGTAAAAAAATTTTCTGGTAGATAAAGACGTTATACTTACTTTTTTTGTGAGTACAAGTCTTAGTAACAGCTTTTAGAAGACATTTATCTTCATGAATGAAAGTGTTTCGTTGATGGAATTTTCTGTCACCTTGCCTCCCTTTTCATCACCATTTGCCCGAATAATTTATAGTCCAAGGAGACCTTCACTTACCTGAAAAAAAAGAAATTCGAAGTTATTATAAATATTATGCCGCTCTGAAATGTAATTTATATTTGATAAAATATATCGTTGCTTAAACTACTAGGTTTTGACCAGAATCTGAGAATTTTGATCCCTATATTATGGAGCATTTTGTTGTTAGCTTTATACATGGTTATATTTTCATTTTTCATTCGCAATTACGATTTTTCGCTAACTTTGATTCATACTAAACCAATCTCCGGGTTCAAATTTAATATATCAATAGGATAATAGTAAATTATTATTATTATATACCTAAATTCAATATAATATTCAATAATTAATAATATTCAATATTATATAAAAATAGCACTCAACGTCAATAAAAGTTTGTCATTGTATCTTCTGTCTTCAATACTTTTCTCTTCACAGAATACTGACACTTTTTACGATATTTTGAACATAATTTGGTCGTTGTAGAAATATAAGTTTAATGAACCATACTGACGGATTTTTTAGTATTCATATTACGAATATTTAGAGGAAATTTTAATATTTCAATCTCTGCTTTTAACTATTGTATTCCCAATTGGTACTTCATTTCTTTTTTAAATTTGCATCTTCTTAATTACATTTCTTTTACAATGATAGATGTACTATTTTCTTCGATTCTAAAGCTTGAGTTTTTGTAGAATGTTCATGAGATTTGATGAATTCAAATATCGATGCTGCTATTGCGGGATCCCCTCATCCTAGCTTTAGTAAAAGCTGACGTTGAGGCATGTGTAGTGGAGCCGCGAGTGAGCTTCAATCTGAGCGGCAAAGAATTACCATATTTCAGGGTTTTTCTCGAGAAAATTCACTGCGTAGATTCTAGGAAGGAACAAGCGTTACACGAGGAAAAGCAAACAGGCTATTGTGCAGATCTCCTCTTAATGAGTGTGGAGAACACGTGACGCACAATGCCTGGCGGGTCATGAACCCGTGAAGTGCTCTATTTCAGGAAAGACTTACGAAACTAAGATATTTGGCGAGATCTCATTCTCAGTGGCTCATGCAAGGAGACCATACATTTTCTCATGGTACATTTAACTCCCTGGAATCTCAATTGGCCGGCGAAAAGTTTCATGGGGTCACACCGAAGGAATATGTATAATTATTACCAGATGAGTGCGTTTTCATTTACTTGCTCGATTTCCCTTGTGTTTAATATTTATGAAAAACTAAAAAAACAGTTTGGTGCATGAACTTTAATTTTTATTTGATTGTACTTGTTAATGGCTTCATTATTGAGTATTCCCTCAACATTATGGTTCTGTGAGGAATTTCAACGGGATATTATATTTTCTGAAGGCAATGATGTTATTGTTCCTGGATTGTCTTTGGGGGTAAAATAGTAAATATAAATTATTACTGCTGATGGATAGTTACTCTGTTTTACCACTCTCACTCAATAAATATTCCAAGTATGAACGAATGAATGCTGGTAATTTACGCTCTAGATTTGTAAGTACGAGGAAATACATATGCATGTAACAATTTCTGCTCTAATCATAAAAAATAAAATAAACCTGGCACAATTAAGTTTGCAACGAGAAGAAAAATACTGCACCGAGGTAAAATTAAAACCAAGAGAGCATACAGTAATAATCAGGAAGAAGATAATTATAATAATATAAATAAATATTTCCGAGATTATTTTGCTATAAAATGCCGTAAAAATTAATTCATTTACATAAGTGCGCACCGAGGTAATAATGAAAATGCGTGTGGCGAGGACAAAAGCCGTTAAAAAATAAAAAAGGAAAGGATAAAACGAAGTTTCGCCTTTGCATCCATTAAGTCCTTTTTGCACGGGGGAAAATCAAATTCCCTTATCGACCTGGAAATATGGTGGGATATACTATATGATATTCACCAAGTCACTCTTAAAACTTTGAGAGTTAGTCGCTAGTTTAAAAGCCTTTCTGAAAAAAACCGGCCATAATGACTAAATTCATTTAATTTTTTCACACATCAAGAGAAAATTTACAATTATTACGAAGAGTATTTCAATAAAAATGAACTTTAGTTTTAATTTATGAATAAAATTATTTGCTTATTTTTAAATATATCATGTACCTAACTATGAAAACAATTTTTTTGAAAAATAAAAAGAGTTGAAAGTTATCTACAGCCATTAAATGCATTAAAATTTTTTAATATGAACTATTTTATTCAAGGAAATCGAAAATATGAACTATTTTATTCAAGGAAAAATGTTGTTTCATATGCAATATTACTTACTAGGCAATCTTCAGAGATATTAACAAGCCTAATTCTTTCAACCTCTGTGCAACGCTTTCCGTACGTCTGTCGCAGTTTTTGACGAATCGCGTATCTTTCCTTTGTAATTACTCATCTCACGGGCAATTCTTTCTTCGCCGGTTTCCATGTGTTGGCTGAATGTTCGTTCCTAGATAACGTGGTAGTGAATCCGTATGCGGGTATCTCAGCCTTCTTTACGCAGACTGACTGCTCAAATATGCGACTAATTGAAGAAAAATCGGAATTTGATCGCTATGTAAAGTTCTTTTCATACGAGTGCATCCTCAATGATGATATTAGAATTAATGTATTCCATGGAGTGTTTGAAATTGGGTTATTTGGGTCAATGTTCAATTGTTAGTTGTATGATATTAGAATTAATGCATTTTATGTAGTGTTTGAAATTGGGTTATTTGGGTCAATGCTAAATTGTTTGTTGTATGATATTTGAATTTATGTATTATTTTTTTACTACAGGTGCCTTTTCTGTTTCTTACTTTGTTATTAGATAGGTAGATTTGTTATTCATGTGTGTAATTATAATGCTGCCACCAGGCAATAGCCTACTTTCAGCAATATTTGATAAAAATAATAATATTAGCCCATACCCAAAAAATATCTTCGTGAAAATTCACACGAGGCAATTTAGTCTTAAGATTGCTGCAATTATTTCGTAGTTGAAGAACTTTCCTCAAAAAGAATCTAGTTCAAGAGAATGCCTCTGTGAGTTGGTTAATTTTTTCGATAAGTTGTAACCTGTTTGCCCGTAGCAGAGGGCAAATAAGGGTTTTTGAAGATGAGGGATTTGAAGACCGCATTGCTCATGTGGAGCAAATACGTTCGCGCTTCGTCCGTGGATTTAAGCGGTGCGTTGCTAGCGCTGGAGGCGGACACCAATCACATATTTCATCCTTTGAAGCGAAAAATGCCCCCTCCCCACCCAGAATTTTCTTTTGCGCTCTTCCGAGAATGGATGAGTCATACCTCCTCTATCTTCGCTACGGAATGTTCGAGTCTTGTTAGAGCACCCCGTGATGTTCTTTTGTCTATTATGTGGTGGGCGGAGGTGAGAATCCTATTACTTTTTAACTTAAAGTACTTAACTTAACTTAAGTAAACTTAATAGTACTTAATCAGCGGTATTTCCCACCTTTAGATTCGATTAGAGTACCTACCATTAGGGGACACATCAACTCAGCAGAAAGCGTTTAACTCAAAAATAAATACCTGCGATTAGTTTTTGTGAGTTAACCAATTTCGAATCTAGATAATACTTCGGAGGGGGGGGGGGGGCAATACCAATAATAAGTTACTACTAATTACAATTAATGTTTTTAATTTATTTTTGGTAGATAAATTCAGTAAGTAAATGAAAATAAATAAAAATTAGGTTTATTCTCACTCAATACTATTGTTTTAAAAAGTATTAACTTTGTATCACTATTTTTTGACGTATTTTCTGTTTAAATTAATTCAGTTTTATTATTTTTTTCCATTTTGGGGGTGGAGGGCGCGTCCCCTGGGTCCCTCCCTTATATCCTCCCGAAACAATAGACATAACTGCGCTCATGGGCCAAAAAATAAATAGTTTTAAATATACGAGCGTATATTTTGAGTCTCGCCTGTGCAATCATGCCGTTACAGTGTATCCGAGGTTGCCTCGCTAATCGTAAAAAAAAACTGTTTGTTACGCATCCTCTATCATTCGCCACATAATTACTACTTTCGCGCTAAAGATCATGGAATAAATTAATCCTTTCCTTAAAATTATTTATAAGTCCTTAGATAAAGCGAGTCCCTGGGATTTATTCTGTCGAGACCAATGGCAATGAGTTGACTTGTGATATTACAGGCTTCGTTTTCCCCACTGAATGCAGTTATGTCTCTAATTATTTCAATATTTCCTTATAAGTGCTTATCTTCAGAAAAGGTAATAAGGAATTTCCCACCCGAATTCCTCGTGAAAACATCGTTATAATGAAGTGCAATGATTGATGCCTACTCAAGTGACCATAGGTCGTGTAGATACAAGATTATGTGTTAATCTGAGGAGAGAATTAGAGAGGACAGTTAGCACTACGATACGCTACAGTAAGGGTACCCATCGCACAGCGAAGGAAAAGCAAGATTTGTCAAGTGAGTTTTAATATCCGTGTTCGAATACTTGTATGTAAAACTTGAGAGCACGATATGGGTTTCAATTCATTTATTTTACATAAATTACGCAAAAATATGAATTGAATACTTAAATACAAATCAAGACAAAAGGGATAGGACAAAATTATAGAAAAAAAATCAGGGAAAATCATATGCATTCCTAATGAAATATAGCCCAATGGCTCTAGGGCGGTTACAAAAAAATTATACCGTACTTTTCGCCATCTATAACTCAGCTGAGAACTAATAACAAACTGTCGCACGCAATGAATTGATATTTAGTTTTTAAGTAAACTTGTTTCTTTTTTGTTCTTTGATTCCGAATCTTATTTCTTCTTTACTTATGTATACACATTTTATACACATTCGTACAGAGATGGTTCAAGCTCAGGAGTTCAAATCATTGATGTAATTGTCGCTAAAGTTAGAAAAAAAATCGCGAAAGTTGCCGTCAACCTTGAACTAGTTACTGACATCATAGTAGTTTTGGTTCATTTAGTCATTCAGAGCGATCATCTCTCTACGAAATAATGGTAACTGTCTCCTTTGAGCTTAAATGACTTGGTGGTTGCGATTGAGTAAATTGAGGTGTAACATGAAAAATAGGGTTTCCTGGAGCCCTATCCAGTAAATATGTCTCCTCGTTTCCGAGATTTCGGAATCGAACTTTCCCTTTCCGTCTCCGATTCCGTTTCAGTCAATCGGAGGCGCTTTTGTGCTATCTTTTCTAAAATTACTGCATTGCTGTAAAGCGTTATGCCTTTCAAGGCATTATCATTTTTAACTGGTTTCGCCCGTAACCTTATTTAATTCCTTACTCCGTACGTAATCATCCATTTCCCATAATTTTAGCGCACATACCGTGCCAGTGTTGCAAATTTCCTGTGACTTATTACCAGCTTCTGCGGCATCACTTTCGCGGTAAAAATGTTCCATAACTCACCTGCTGGCACATCCCTTATGGTTTCCGAGAAATGTAATGTCATTTTCCGAGATCCTCCGTCATTTTCGGCCGCTCTCGTGCGAGTTTCCGTGACGGAAAGTTCGGATAGACTTTGGTGAATAGCTCAGTCCGAAATTATGACGTCTTTCCGAGAGCCAACCACGAACTATTCGAGAGATTCCCTAAGTGGACAGGGCTCCTGACCCTTGTTCGTAGAATATTATTCCTCGCCGGAATATCTTGTTTGTTTACTAAACTAGGCCCAGCCGTTTTGGATGTCACCAGTGCATGTTGAGAAAATTCGTTTCAGTTATTTGGTTTATCTATGTGTACACAGTATGGCAGGATTTGCATTTTAAAGGGAGGAGATATGGTTTGGGAGGTATGCGGAATTGGGGTTCCCGTGTTTTGCTGTTGGATCGGGGTTGTAGTTCCAGAGGTCGATGAGTTCGATATTTTCTTTACGAGGAAGTGATTTTCTGAAGATGTTGAGGTTTGCCTTTAGTTCATGCATGATCGGGGTGGTGCGCAGGTCTTTATATCTCATGAGCCATGGTGCAGCTGCTATTTTCCGGATGAGTATGTTTTCGGTTTGTTTGAATTTTCATGAGATGGGATTTGGAAGCCATCAGCCAAACAGGTGAGGCATAGCTGAGCAGAGATTTTAGCATTGTTTTATATATGGCGATTTTAGTTTTTTAGAGGCAGCTTTGATCGTTTCTGCCGCAGTGGTCCCAGTGCAGCGGCTACGGCTTTTGCTGTGGAGCTGGTGATATGGTGGTTCCAAATTAATTTCTTGTCGTGAACTACGCCGAGAAATTTTGCTGTTTCTTTCCTTTTGAGTTCGGTGTTTCCATAAAATATCGGAGCTCCGACGTCTGCTTTTGGTCTGCGACTGGAGGTCATGTGGATACACTTTTGTGGATTTGCGGAGATTTTCCAAGTATCCGCCCAGTCTTCATAGATGTCAATTTGCCGCTGAAGTAATTCAGCCGTCGCTCATGGGCTTCCGTGCCAGGAATTACAGTAAGGTCGTTTATATATAGGTTGAATTCCTCTTCTACGGACCAGAAATGTGTCCTTCAATTTTTTCTGTACATTTTTGTCACCGTGTACAAGGACGATTCCCGGCGAGACAGTATGCTCCCGTAATGAATGCAGTTTGTGTACCCACATCTCTTATGATATAAGTGTTTGTCATATGGCGAGCCACCACTGGCATACATAATGCTCTTTTCTGGCAGCCTATACTAAATACAACCCAAACCCTGCCCTTCTTTATCTTATAATACTTGAATAATGTTCCTATCCTGAGAATGGTCTGCTACACTCCTCCATTGCTTCCTTTCGCATTCCTATCGGCTCGGTCACAATTTAATACAAAAATTCTGTAGATGGAAGACAAAAATAGGTGGCAAAGAAAATAAACTTCCTTATTTAGCGATTGAGCTCGCTGGAATCGATTAGGTGGTCACAAAATCAGTCGCCCACTTTTCATGAGTTGATGACGTCATTAGAGATTAGGTTCACGTACCTACTCGTTAAGGGTGAATCTTTCATTGAATAATCTAATCGCTCAAAAGGGTGTAAACAACAACAAACCACAAGCCGCCTATTCACAAGGTCGAGAAGTGGTGAAGAAGTCGCAAGACGTTCAGCAAATAGATCGTAACGTTATCAACTCACCTGTAACTCGTTCGCGTTTGGCGTTACACATTTGTTAAAAGAATTAGGCTGGGCGCCGCTATGAATTCGGAAGCTGCACGATAGGTTTAGATAGTTTGAGCAATTATTAATAGATATCTTTCAGTGCGACACGTATTATTAGAACGCAATATTTCCAGGTCCGACAGAAGCGAAAAAACAAAGAGAAATATTTTTCCATACGAATAGGCATGAGATTTCGATTTTACCCCGAACAATAAAGGACTTATGTAAATGCCATGTGGAACTTCGTTAGAGCCTTTCATTTTTATTTGTGAGCGGCTGGTCTCCTAACATACTCTGCCACACTCCTAACGAGGCGGTTTTCGGGGTAGTATGTAGATATAATGAGTTCAGGCCGTCGATTCTTTATGGCGGATAGCTCGAGAAGTAGAAATTTATTTTTCAAACTGTACCTGAATCGACCGTCAAAGAAAATTGGTGGGCGAGCCCATTATTTTACTTCCCAACGGCTCTTCTTTCAATTGCTCCTTCAATCTTATTCAATTGCTTAAAATGCATATCTTCCTAGAGGACATATATCTTTCAAATTGTCCCTCCATTATGATTCCAAGGATATTGCTGCGTCACCTGGCGTGATCAAATCGCAAATTTTTTCTTCTGTAGAGCTATACCATTCAAATTGATGCAGGCCCCTAAGAATATTGCAGGGTCACCATTTAAATCCGCATACTATTCCGCGAGATGCCTTAGTAGGCCTGAGGTGTTAGAACACCAGCCGTAAACATATTAAAAGGTAATGCTCTAGAAGTTTCACCTAGATTTTATTAAACTCCTATATTTGTTCGGGGGAAAAAACGATTTCCCATTTCGATCTGTTCGACAAAATATCACAATTAATTTATCGCTGGAAATGTAAAGGGGTTCTAATATGATGATCTGTGTCGCTTTGAAATACATATATTCTCAAATGCTCTTTCAATCTAAGCCTTGCATACAAATGTGCCATCTTAAATCGACCACATATTATATATACCATCTGAAATATTTCTCAAAATTTATTTGGTAATTATTTTATCCTTGGAATGTCTCTGTACACGCGAATTCTTTCACGTCCTTACTGTTTCCTGGTCTCCAATGTTTTGCTCTTTGATTGAAAGAGATTTTTTTTCAGGAATTATACTTTCACTAACACTTGGTCCGTGGAAATACGCCTTGAAAACTAGTACAAATACTACTAGCTTTCCAATACTAACAAACAAATGGCAGTCCGTTTTATCTGGATTTAAGGAATTATTTAAATTCTAACACTAATACTTTGTTATCGGAGAACTTTGATTATGATATCTACGATAGAGCAAATGTATTCTACTACTGCGTCAGCAACAATACAAAATTTGGGAGCGCTATTGTAATTTTACCAGCGAGAGCAAAGGTTCTCGCAAAATTGTCATCTATCCTGTCTAAATAAAGGCATAATGCAAACTCTTGCCGTAATAATCTAAATTGAGCAAATAAAAATGAATTATATTGTAACTCAATATGATTTGAATGAAAACCATGAACATTTGGAGTAAATGCAATATTTCTTTGAATCCTGTGAAAATTGTGCCTCGTTTTGTTGAAAATTGTTATTTTTCTCAAAAGAGGACAAATGTGAGCGTGATTGAGATTAAGTTCTTGGCAAAATACAGCTCAGGAAATCACATATGACAATGAGGAGTAGATTTCCCTACTGCAAACATCGAAAGGGTACTGATTTTAATGTCAAATTTCAGACGAATAGGAACATACGAAATATTTTTTTAATCGTTACGAAAGGAAATTCTAAATGCGATTCGTGTAAAAAAATGACATACTCCGATTATGCGCGTAAAAAGATACGCTCCTATACGTAAACCTTACATGAATACAGTGATGTTTAAATGATGGAAGGAATAAAACCGGATGAAGTATTTACTACAGCAATTTTTTTTAATGCTGAAAATTTATTAATCCAGTCTTGCGTACATTTTCTATGTAAGAAAAATGGCGCCAAGATCCTTTCAAAATCCAAAAATTCTGAAACATCAAAATGGCTTATGATCACTTGGAATGGACCGCTGGCCTTACCCTCTCTTCACAATGCCAATTTTTTCGAGCATTTTCGTTCGTCATGTAACTCAGGAGAACTTTCGAAACCCTTTGACGGCGCGTGGCCAGAGCAACAAAACCAAACAAGACGCTGCTCCGCTAATTTGTTTACTCGAGGGAGGCACTTTCCTTTGCCTTGGCAACAGTGATATTCAGGGGATACTCGGAGGAAGGAACACACAGAGTCAAGTTAAAGAAGAGGAGGCCAAGTGCACCCACAGATGGGCGAGTGAATCATTTCACGGAAAGTATTCACTGGCCAGTTGGCAATCCGCACTAAAAATCCGACCTCCCCTTCCAAATCTGGAATCAGACACCTCACCGCGGTGTCGAAATTGACGAATATCTCGGATTCCAAACAGCTAAGGGAACAGTGGGTACCAATGACTATTTTACCGTGAATGGTGCACTTGATGCAGCTATACTTGCGAAAAAAATACGGAAAAGAATTATTACTAAAGTATTCTATCGATTACGGTATGGATTGAGTATTTAAGAAACACCTATTCTGGTAGTCTCCCTTCCATTACGGACTTCCCTTTTTTCAAAATAAAGCCTATTTATTTTCATTCTATATTAATATCCTATTATCTTCCTTCCTCTCTGTCGTTTACCTAACATTTTACCCTCTAGCACTGTTTTCAACATCCCATCCCCGCTAAGTACTCGATCCATCCATACCTTCTGTCTCCTCCGTATCTCATCTAAATGTTTCCTCTCCTCACCCACCATTTCCAGCACTTCTTCAGTCCTCCTCCTCTCCGTCCACTTCACCTTCTCCATTCCTCTCCACACCCACATCTCGAATGCCTCCAGTCTTTTCTCGTCCTCCTTCCTAAGTGTCCACGTTTCTGCACCGTAAGGCGCTGAACTCATGTCAGACTCTTCTTCGCCCTTTTCTTTAAGCATAATGATCCTCGAACAAGCTCCTTCCTGTTCATGAACTAACGTAATACACTTCCTAATGTCCTTGCTGCTTTGTCCGTTTTCCTCTTATGCGTTACCTAAAAAGATGAATTTCTGGGAAACAATAATAATGATAAAAAATATTAATTAAGTGTACAATAGAGAGTATTCGCATCAAGTTAGATGTTTCCCTTAATTTAATTAAATATTTAGAATTTTGAAGTGACTTCAAGAAGCCGTAAGCCTCCTGAGAAATGGTATCATATGGCGCTGTTTCTAAGACTGTGTATAAACTCCCGTGCGAATTTAAAAAGAGGACGGCATTTTGTAGATATGTGATAGTGCCAAAATAAGCGATTCAATTCAGTTTAATTAGAAAATGATAATCGATATTTATAGAGGGAGGGAAAACACTGGAACCGTTCGATAGTTCGATGTGGAGAAGAATGTAGAAGGTGAAGTGGAAGGAGAGGACGAGGAACAACGAAGTGCTGGATGGACATGGTGGGTGAGGAGATGTAGCTTTTACATGAGATACGGAGGAGATAGAAGGTATGGATGGAGCGAGTGATGAGCCAGAATGGGATGTTGAAAACAGCGTTAAAGGGGAGAATGTTGGGTTAACGAGGGAGAGTAAGGAAGAGAATAGGACTTTTAGATAGAATGAAAGGGAGTAAGCCTTGCAGTGAATTGAAGAGGGGAGTCCAAGAAGGGAGGAGATACTGCTCGAATACTTCGTAATTACTCCATGTAAGCCTACGTTAATCGGTAGAATACTGAAATAATACTCAATGGGTTGGCTCCAGAGTGTAGGGCACGAAAGATGTTCCAAGTGCAAAAGGTCGTCCCCTCCTTGTGGAAATAGGAAAGATTTGATCGTTCCGTCGAAGGCCTAACCCAAGATCTCTCTCCACGAGATTGCGGTCGATTTTTGATTGCGGCTTCGGAGCCGCAAATAGACCGCGCGAAATATATCGCTTGGCCGAGTATGGAATGCTGGAGATGGTTTGCGGTTCGTGGCTCTCGCAAAGAGCTCTTGATTGAGGGCCTTTGAGGCATTTTGACATGTTGGGGGTGATATACGAGACCCTTCGCTCGCTTCAGAGGAATCTATGAATTGCAGGTGAACAGCCTCGCAAAGGACGGACGCCGAAGTGAAAGTCGGCCTAAATAAATGCACAACTACAATATTCCACTAATTAAGCCGTGAATTAAGATTTACAGAGAGAAAACTGAATGGTATTCAAAATGTTCCAAGATAAATGAAATTTGTTCCGAGTGAAATTTTACCTTTTTATGCGCAGATTTCATGCATATAATTTATCTAGGCGGCAGGTGAATTTATGAATAGTTACTGCAAGGATTAGAATTAAGATTTACAGTGAAGAGATTTCATCTTATTCATACAATCATAAGTGCAATGGCACTAAGATGTAGATTTCTTTCATATGTATTTATCCAAGTGGCCAGATAATGCTTGAAAAGCTACTCCTATCATTTTTGCAAAAACTATTTGTAATCTTCTAATTCCTTTTGGAATAATTTATAATTTTTCTATTTACATTATATTAGAAGGTAATTGTCGTGATTGAATGGAAAACTGCTAAATTTACTGGTTTGAGAACATAAAATTGCTCTATAGTGTCAAAAAGGAATCAATTTCCAAGCTATTCAGTAACATTAAACGATAATAAAATGCTGAATAATAAAATTTGGTATGATCACCAAGACATAACAGGAAATTGCTCATAAAGAGTCTTTGTAGGTACGATCAGGCCAAATAAATTCCCTCGCAAGCAGCAATAGCCTTGTTTTGCGCATAAGTAAGTATGACCAGTCCAAGATAATGAGAGCAACTATGATACCAGCGTGTTATTCACTAAAGCTAGTAATTTGACCTCGGCCGAAGTATCAGTAATGTTCAGTTCTTGTGATGGGGGATAGCAAGACAACTTTGAGTTCAAATTTATCTTGAATGAGGGATAAATATCGCACCGTCTCTGGTTGGCCTCTCTTCTGATGTTTACGCACTTTTGCTTAGTAGGTTTTTTTCATGGAAAAGTACAAAGCTTCTAATGATGAATATGGTATTGGAATCAAAGGCGAAGACAATTAAGCCTTCTTATAGTTGGTAGGTCTCTTTGTTATGTTTTCAGTTATGTCGTTTATAATTGCAGCCGCATCTTTTTTCCCAGAGCTTGGCAATGAAATCTGACTTGCAAAACAAGGTTCTACTTTCGATATATCCTTCAAAAGAGACTGTGCACATCTAACAAAATCTGTCGTATTTTCTGGAGCACTGTTTCCACTTTTTATCAAAATTATTTTTAAATAGCATCACAATTTTCCTGGTGTCCTTTCAGGTATCTTCATTACAACTTAAAAATCCTAATTTATGTTCTACGCAATTAATAAATCATCTATAGTCTTTTCTTCCGCAGCAATTATAACAAAATCATGCTATTTACCGCCGGTACCTTGAATCTCTCTGAATGCGACATGATTTCCCTATCGATATAAAAATGTAAAAAATTGTAAGCCATGTAATAAGTATACCAAAAATATTAACAAAAATGTATACCGAACAAAACTACAATAGTTGAAATTATAAATATTTCTTCCCTAGCGTAATATATCCCGATATTCTAGGCGTCGTCTGAGGAAATGCCCCCTGGCCCGCGTCTCAACGGCTCTCGTTTGTTAACTTCATGGAACAAAAGGGGCATTATTTTCAAAAAGCGCAAGTAGGCGCAAAATGTGATAAAATATCTATAACTATAAGGACGTTTCCATATGTCTTTGAAGGTTTCGCAATCCTACCTCGACATATATTTTTTATAAGTCAATTTAAACAATTGAAGTCGATAAAAAACGAGGTTTTAAAGACTGAAAGATTTCCATTTAAAATATAGTGTTTGAAAGCAATTATATTTGAAGAAAAATCACTCTAAATAATGCTATCTACCGATGGCTATAAGATCCCGTTAGAAATTGTCGTTCCTTGCGTTATTGCTATCTAGCAGGTACGTCCTAATGCTAGCGAGTCAGCCACCGTCTGGGTGTAGGCGGGGGGTAGGCAATCTCAACGCGTGACTTTGCTGCTGCATAACATTGTTATACTTGTATAAACGTTGTAAAAGTTACCAATCATGATGAAGCATTTAATTGCGGATATCGCTACACCTACAGTGACTTTATTTTTAAAAGTTGCAAACCTGACTTTTGTCCCGCTAGATAAGCGATTGGGACCACTGTGCAGCGGTTCAGAAATAAAAAATAGCATGCAAAAGCGTGTATAGTTTTTTTAATCTAATGGATAATGAAACTCATTGTCTATCAAGTTCACTTGAACCCAAAACGATTTTGAATTTCTAATGACAAAATCGAAGAAATGAACTGACTATCCCAATTCTTTTACCTCTAGTCGGCAGAGTAAATTTTCTCTCTGTGCGTAAATAATAAGCTCATTGTTGAACCTCCAACGGCTTGAAATTTTTCCGACAAAATTAACTTTTCGAAGTAGAAGAAAGATGTCGGTCTAAATCCATCGAGTGGGAATGAGGAAATGCTTCCTCCCGCGAGTTGCAAAGATGACTCGCAAGATTCTTGGGCGATGCAGCAACATCTTAAAGGCAAGGCAGTATTCGAGCAATTTCTCGAGTTCATCCGCAATAATCTCGCTCCGCACTATCTTTGCTTTTCCTCTGTTTCACTCACGTGAACACTTGCATTCCGCGGATTCCGGACGGAAACGACCTTGTACCGCTTGCCACAGAATAGTCTCTTAATGTCTTACAGCCATAATGCAACCTCTGTTCCCAATCGGAGGAATAGAAGCGGGCGCTTAGAGGCAATGCCAAAAATGCAGTCGTCAGCACGTGCCGGGGTATGATATGATTATTTTATTAAATGCTTTGATTTAAATCCTCACATAAGTAAAAAAAAAACGCCTTTCATCGAAATAAACTTTTTTATACATGTAACACAGTTTAATAAACTTCAATATAAAAAATACATCAGTGGCGTAGCCAGGGGGGGTCCAGGGGGTCCGGACCCCCCCCCCCCCCCGAAATATAAAAAAGTAATAATTTTCCATTATAAAAGAAAACAGAATATTGAAAAATCATGAATTCATAAAATATTTCTTTGACAAATTAAGTTATTTCGATTATGACAAGTGTTCAAATTAGTTTAAAACCCATTACTTAGTATCCTGTTTTTCAAAAATTTTCTTTCCTGGTTTTGGACCCCAACGAAATTCCTGGCTACGCCACTGAAAGACATCACACGTCAACGTCACGTAAATCAACTTTTCGAATACAAAAGCGTAATTCAATGTTTTAATCTAAAAAAAAACGAAATTTTTGTTAGCTTAGAGGCAATGCTTAGTGAAAATCCAAAAATGTAGTCTGGAGCGTTTACCGGGGCACGATATGATACATGAATGAAGTTCTTTGAGTGAAAACCTCACAAAAGAGAAAAAAACGCCTTTCATCAAGATAAACTTGTTCATACGCCTAACATGGTTTAATAAACTTCATTATAATAAAAAGATATGTTATAATATGAACATAATTCAACTATTCGAATACAAAAGCGTTAATCACCGTTCTCACCAAATACAAAACGAATTTTTATGTAAGCAAAATTATTATTATCATTATAAGGCATGTTTAATATATTTTTTAAACTTTGACAATTAAGGGAGACTATTACGATTGTCACAATTTGAACATTCATCCCCGGTTAAAATTAAATTGTTTTGAAATTATTACTAATTCAATAATTTTCCTAGCTCAAGATGATCATTTTAATTATTGTATTGTAAAGTCGTTAAAGACCAGACAGTTCTTTTTTCTGGAGCATCGTTGGCATTCATCTAAATATGAAATTATCTTCCTTAAAATTTTAACTTCGGCTTAGCGATTGTCAAGCAATTTCTGTACTTATTCCAAGTCACCTCAAATGATTAACATCGACGGTAACTTTTTCGGTGTATTTGTGGCTTTTCAAACAACTCTCTGTATTTACCTATTAAATTTTCAAGTTTAACCTTAAAGAGATGTTAATTATATGGTTTTCCACGACAGGGGCGCAACTAGGAATTAAGGCTAGGGGGGGTTTTAGGCGGAACTAATACTTACCGGTATGGGGTATTGCATACCTACCAGGGTAAGCAGGAGTTGCGAGGACCCTCCTCCAGGAAAATTTGAAGAATAATGGTTCAAAATGTTAAGTTTTACGGTTTTCTCGGGGATATTTGATAAATCCTAACACTATTCTATAAGTAATACTGATCCAAATAAGTAAAATGGATTAAAATTAAAAATTTCTCTGAGCTCTGCGCCACTGTGCCACGATGATACAGTACAATACATACTGAGTAAACAAAGATAACGAAAATCGCCACTGGAAAAAAAATTTTCGACCCACTGAAACTATTCTAGTTTGTGAGTACCTAACTATTATGGATGTCTTTCTGAATTTCTAATGTTTTCAATGACCACATCCTGCATACTTTCCGTAGCCTCTTCCCGTGCGTGGGATGACACATCACCACCAGCTCCACTTCCCTGGATTGGGGCCAGACTGTCAGATTTTTTCGTTCGCGCGCATCGCCACCGCCCGAGGGGGATGAAAGAACGATGCGACTCCGCGGTTTATTATTAAAACCCTAAAAATATTCGCTAATGAACTCGTACCTCCCTCCCTCCCTCCCTCCCTCCCTCCCGGCCACTGATCCTTCGGAACGCCGAGTGACTTATGGCGGAGGCCTTAATAACGCGCCGTTTCCCACTTAATCCCTCGACCGGCTCACCTTAACCACCACCCCGCCATCCGTCACGCGGAAGAGGGTGGGAGGAAAGGCGTGAGGGGGTGGCTCTTGGAATTCGGCACAGTGACGGTGGAGGGAGGTTAATTGTGGGCCTTCATGAACATGTCTTAGGGAATACAGAGCTCTAAGGGTGGCTGCGTACAAGCTGGAATTGGTGAGAACAGCTTTAAAAAGCAAAAAATTCAAAGTTATTCTTATCAGTGGCGCAGCGAGGGGGAGGTTTTGGGGGATAAAACACATCCCAGAGCTCAGAGAAATTTTTAAGTTTAATCCATTTTACTTAATTGGATTAATATTACTTATAGAATAATGTAAAAAATTAATAAAATATCCCGCCGAAAGCCGTAAAACTCACCATTTTGAACCATTTATCTTAAAAAAAAAGTCTGGGGGGAGGGCCCCCGCCCTTCCCGCTTCCCCTGGAGGGAATTCCATACCCCCAAACTCCCCGGTATTAGTTGCGCCTGAAACCCCCCCTAGACTTAATTCCTAGCTGCGCCCCTCATTCTTCTTAGCTGTTGGTGATGTTTTTCGGATGTACGGCGCGTAATTGTTCGGTTTTTGTCCGACCTTTCGTGGTCGTTCCAGGTTACTTTTTCGTAGGTATGTGGAGGTATATATGAATCGCTAACTGCAGAAAGACATCATGTCTAAGTTGGATGATTTTTCTTTAAGTTGTTGCTATGTGCAAGACTCGACGTTTCCTGCTAAAAGGAAACATGTTAGCTCGGTGTTATTGGCATGACATAAATGACAACTCCTTCACCCTCTCCTACTCATATCTCATTTAATATATGAATCGCTAACTGCAGAAAGGCATCATGTCCAAGTTGGACGATTTTTCTTTTTACATACAGAACTCTAAGGGTGGGTGCGTACATCTACATTTACATAATACCCCGCAAGCCGCCTAAAAGGCCTGTGGCAGGGGGTGTTAGGACACCAGCCATATACACATAAAAAATGAAGTGCTCTAACGAAGTTGGGACTAGGGTTTATTAAATTCCTTTATGGTTCGGGGGGAAAACGAATTCCCATATCTATCCGTTCGGCAAAACATCTCTCTAAATTTATCGCTTCTATCGGACCGGGAAATATAGTGTGGCTCTAATATTATATTCTCCGTGTCCCTCTTAAAGATATCCATTCTCAATTGTTCAAGCAATCTAAGCCTAGCGCGCAGCCTCCGAGTCTCCAGCGACTCCCACTATAATTCGCTTAACATCTGCGTAACGCTGTCTGTACGCCCGTAGCAGTTTTTGGCGAACCGCGCAGCCTTCCTTTGTGTTTTATTCAGTTCGCGGATTAAGTCTTTCTGTACCGGATCCCATACGCTCGCTGCATATTTAAGGTGCGTACAAGCTAGAATTGGTGAGAACAGCATTAAAACCAAAAAAATTCAAAGTTATTCTTATTAGCTGTTGGTGATGTTTTTTTGGTTGTACGGCGCGTAATTGTTCGGTTTTTTCCCGGCCTTTCGTGGTCGTTGCAGGTCCCTTTTTCATGGGTAATGAGGATGGTCTTTCTATGGGGGTTTTTATGAATCGCTAACTGCAGAAAGACATCATGTCTAAATTGGACGATTTTTCTTTAATTTGTTGCTATGTGCAAGGCTCAACGTTTCCTGCTAAAAGGAAACATGTTAGCTCGGTGTTATTAGCATGACATGATTCCTTTTAGTAGGAAACTTTGAGTGTATACCTAGCAACAACTTAAATAACAACATACAATAACTTAGAACAAAATACAAAGGAAGGCTGCGCGGTTCGTCAAAAAGCGCTACGGGCGTACAGACAGCGTTACCAATATGTTAAGCGAATTAGGCTGGGAGCCGCTGGAGACTCGGAGGCTGCGCGCTAGGCTTAGATTGCTTGAACAATTGAGAATGGATATCTTTAAGAGGGACACGGAGAATATAATATTAGAGCCACACTATATTTCCAGGTCCGATAGAAGCGATAAATTAAGAGCGATGTTTTGCCGAATGGATCGATATGGGAATTTGCAGTGGCCCCTTTTGACTCTGCAGGCTTAAAAACGCTCCAAAACATCACAACGCCCCTGCATCTTCTGAGATTCCAGCGCCATCTGGAACTAAAACTTTGATCGGAGTGGATTTCTGTAAAACGGGGGAGTATGCAACATTGAGGTGGTTCAGGAAACCACGATTCCCTGAGATTAGGCCAACCGATAAATCTTCTCCTAATGGATTGGATATCGATCTCTTTCAGCGATTGCCATGCCTTTGCTTAAAGGAAAACGTGCTCCACCATCGGTTAGGTTCTTAATGCCTTCTTTCTAAGTTATGATGTGCTCTTTTTCCCAAAGTCAACAGGGATACGCGTACCCAAGTTCATGGAATAGTACACTTAGGGAATACTGAATATTTACTGAGACTCTTGCTCGACCGATTTTGAGACATTATGAATTCAATTCTATCGCTATCAACCTGAAATTTTCTGAGTACAGAGAGTGGACCATATCTAACATTGTCCTGGAGTTAGCAAACAACATGCCAGCAGGAGAGAAACAAAATTTCCCACGAGAGGTTGTGAAATACAAATAATTTCAACTATTTTCATTCGCAAGTTACTTCCAAGGCTCTAAAATTATATCACACTGTCTTTAGAGTCATCCCTAAGCGTATGAATTCGTAAATGTAAATATTTGCATTGAAAGAGATTCCTTTGAAGCCTTCACCAGAACATTTGGATATCTGCTTCAAGCATTTTGCACAAGGCAAAGTGTATATATCATGAAATTGTTTTATGCTAATTTCTTTAAATAGTTATGTGAAATAAATAATCAATTATTCGAAAAGTAACAGAATCTTTGTTGCATTGTGGGCTTTTAAAGTTTCAACTGCATTGTAAAAAGAGGTTATATATTGTTATATAATATATTCAAAATTATTTAAATAATCGGTGATACATAATGAATGAATTTATAAGGGAGATGAACTTCGATTTAAAACAGATAATAGGCAATTATTAAAAAAAACAATGAAAGTTGTACTTCAATACTAGCCTGCGATTTTCCTCTGAGCATTAATTCTTATGTTCATTCGAAGCAATTTTTCCTTGCTATTTCTGAGGTGTCTTCGAAGTCAAAGAGGTGTATTTTCATTCTAACTATGCACCCAGACCACTCGCTCTACGCTTTCTGGCTGTACGGGTCAAAACGTCGTCATAAAACAGCTTTTGCCTCACAGATACCGGGGAACTGAAAACAAAGAAATTTCCGTTTCCTCAATTATCGGGCAAGTAGCTTCGTTAAAATTGCTGATAGGAGCCGAGTTTACAGACACTGAAACGGGATGGTTGCGATTTACGAAACCACACGTACACGGGTGGAAGTCTTCAGATGTTTCATTATTCCCGGGTCATCGACTTACTAATCCCACGTACCATTGCTGAGCAACTTCGCAAATACTCACGTCATTTCCGTACCTCCCTTTCATCTACAAGCAACTAATGTTCAAAAATATGAAATATTTATTTCCCGACGAATTATTTGCATTTAAATAAAAAAATATGGAAATCATCCTTTTTATCCAAATGACTTATATATTTCTAGACGATCAGGAGTAATTTCATAAGGAACGTTATTGTAGTCGTATATAGCTACATCCTAGCATTTTTGTTTTTCTCAGAGTATTTAATTCGTTGGTGATAGACATCGAACAAAACCGACGGAAATTACGAGAAAACTTCACCGACCTCGCATTCACTCTATGCATAATTATAACAATAGCTTGGTTTCCTTGCATAAATTGCAAGCGTTTGAAATTTTCCCCATATTTTTTTCTCTTACTATTCTTGCTCTTAATTTCTATAGCGATCACCACCCTTGATTATGCAAGGAGTTATGAAGCACTTTATATACTGCGTTAATATTAAAGATTAGTGCGTCTTTGAGCACAGTTAAAATGAAAACAGAATTACTTACAGCTCACGTGTTTTTTTAGAATTCATTGCCTCAAACAGTTTTTTACATAATTAGTAAATTTCAGGATATGCGCCCTTAGTCGCTCGAAAAATTTCCAAACGATACTCAACATCTGTCCAAACATCAGTTAAAATTTCTTCGTTAATGGTTGGCAATCCTGTTTGTTAACCTGCTTAGGTTGCAATTTTTTTAATCTATAAACTAAGATTTTGACGCACCCCCACAAGAAAAAATCGCAAGTTGTGATATCTGGACCTCTTGGAGGCCAAAGTACAGCGGACCATTCTTTTATGATAACCCTATACGATTTAGTGGTAACATAGTAAAATTAGATCTTATACTACAATAGACAAACACTTATACGACTGGAAAATTTGTTGTCTGGTTTGCAGCGAGATAAGGCAGATTCTTCATTGCTGTCGATATTTCGATGCCGGAGTCCTCTAACGCCCTCAGGGTCGGACTCTCCAGTGTTCATCGAAACCTCGGCAGTAACGGAGAGCCTGACCCGGCTGCAAGCCCGAAAATGAATTTATCAACATCTCACACCTGGAAATCTTTCGATTTTTCTTCAGTTCTACGAATCGTTTAGAATGACTTTCGCGAGGTACTCACACTAATCGAAACAGAGCATTCTCAAAGCTATTATAGGTTGACGAAAAATATTATAATGATTTATGAGTTATTTCAGGTGCATTCACCAAGCAATTAATCTGACTCTCTCGCATTCCTTTGAAACTAAATAGTTTTAGTGACCAATTTAAGAAATGAAAAAATTACTTAAAACATACCTACCACATTTCTGCGCTGAAGTCGGTCAATACATGCGATTTCAATTTTTAAAATCGATTAAAGCAAAAGTAGATGAAATACAAAGCAATCTGTAGAAAATTTTCTTGCGAATGAATGTGATTGAATCTAATGTGTTATATTGCAGGAATCACATAATGCCCGGTAAAATAAATATCTGTGGCAATATACAATTAATTAGCAGCTCACAGTTTACCCAGCGAATATAACCTATTATTGAGACATTTTAGTTTTTTGCCCTGTTGAATTACGAGTATTTTTACTGTCGGATAATTGAATTATTTCCATTTTCTAAGAAATATTTACACTAAGAAATTTTATTCGGCATATAATTTCTATAAATATTTTTATACATGTATGCTTGAATCATATATGTATGTCCCGTACAAGCACAATAAAAATAAACCTAAATATTTAAAGATATAAAATTAATATGAAATACTTTATCCCTACCCTATATACTTTATATATTATACTTGGAAGAAACCGAAGGAAATTCTACGATAAGAAGACAAAACTACGTATTTCTCGTACGTATTACACATATTTCTCTCGATTAGAATAAAAGGTCTTATTTTGATATTAAATATCTCGGTTAAAATCAAAATTTCTTTTGATCTTTTGATTAAAATCAAAAATGGTTTAATTTTTACGGTTATTGAATGGAATTCATCAATACCGCATCATTGTTTAAGTTTTACTCATAACACAATTCCTGGTTTCTTTTCACTCAATTTTAAATAGAGGCACGAACTGCCAAAATCAGCCGAACTCATCTTGTTTATTCTACCCTCACTATGCACGCAGGTTAGTTTGATTTCCAAAGAAATTCGAGAATCGAAGAGATACTTTCAGGGAAGGAGAGCGCAGCCCAAGATGTTTTCTTTTAAGACACCCGCCGCCGCTTCAGTCGGTGGCGCCATCGTGGTGGAAACGAAAAACACCGTCTCAGCCGCGGCGCCACTTCCTAAGAAGCCGCTCCCCGCCAGAATACATAACACTTTTTTTTTGCTTTGCACCGGTCCCAGACAAGCGCTATCTCCATTTTATTTCAATAAAAATAATTTCAGGTTAATTGATCCCATTAAGTCACAGTATGGCAATAATATACCCTCCTCTTAATTAATTATATAGGTAATTAAGAGGATGGTATATTATTGAGTGCGAGTAAAAAAGAGAGTTTAAGATAAAAAATATTTAGTAGAGTAATTTTTTTAAACTTTTCTGCGTGGCCATGTAACTCCACAGAACAAATTGAATGTAGCATAATTTTTTATCCTTCTTTACGGTCGTAATATGCTAGTGTACTTAACATTACCACTCTGTGTTACTCTGTAAAACATATTAAAATAATTCAAAATGTTGACACGAAACTCACAGAAATGGAGGACTAACCATCGGTGAATCTTTAAATAGTCACCTATATGTGCACAAAAAGTACGAAAATTCTGCAGGTTAACAATAATTTCTTTCCCAGCCTGAAATAGGATTTGAGGGATGCTCGTTCCATTCCATTTCAGGGAAAATTATTATTTCATAATTCATAATGGTGTTCCTCTGGTTGTGGTACGTTAACTTGGATTATTTTGAAAATCATTGCGGCCTACCCACAGCAATGAACTTCCCTCTTCCATTTAAAGTAATAACTATTGCTGTTATTATGCCAATGAGTCCTATTCTCTTGCTCCTCTTATTCAGCTTACCGAACTTTATTTCTTCTTACACGCTTCTCCGAATCCCATACCCGCTTGGGGTTATTTTATCTAAACGTTCTACCTCCTTCACATCTTCTCTGTAAGTTTTCTCATCGTCGTTCATCCTTGTTCGTTATTACCATAGTATCACTGCTGATTCTTATGCTGTACACTGTACAGGCCAAAACATCATCATAAAGTAGCTATTGCTTTAGACCTCTCCGTTTCCGGGGATGTGAAAACAAAGAAGTTCCCGTTTCGTCCGTTATCGGGCGCCGTAAAATTTTTTGATCGGAGCTGAGTTTACAGACGCTGAAACGGCGTGGTTGCTATTTACGAAACCACACATTCGGGTGGAAGGCTTCAGATGTTTCATTACTGTCGGCGTTCTCGGGTCATCGACTTACAGATCCCCTGCATCTTTGCTGCGCAACTTCGCTAATTTTCACGATCCTTATCTGCCTACTTTTCAACTCCAAACACCAAACACCACTTCATTCACAATTATAAGAATACCTTGGTTTCCAAGCATGTTTTTTCCGTTGGAATCTCGCTCTAAATTTACATAGGTTATTCTTGCTAATGCAAGAGGACCACTTTATATACAATTTAGCGTTAATATATTCAAATGAGATCTTTAATACTTGTTCAAACAGTCAATCAAAAGTGTGGCCAAACAAATTTGAATGAATGAAGCATTTGTGGGGAAAACTATAACCGGATTCAAAGTAATTAGAATATGGTGGAATCAGGGTATCAAGACTGATTTCTAAAATATTTTACCGCATGACTGAAAGAGATCTTTTATGGAAAACAGAAGTTTGTGTGATGAAAATTCGCTATGTCAATGTCGATAACTTTTTGGCCTTAGAAAATGGATGGAAATTGAAATACTGCAGAGCACTTCATTATAACTTCCACTGATAAATGAATTTGATAATGATAGCCATGAGTGAAATTCAGTTGGTTTCCGAAAAAATTGTGTATCCCCAATTATTGTAAATAATTAAGTCCTTTCAATTACTTGAACTTGCGTTTTTGAACAACAGCTTTGAAGGAAGCTAATTCTATGGCTTGAATAATAACATTTTTTACCTGCAACATTAATCTTGCTTTGTGGTGGGATTTTTATCGTATTACTTTCATTTAGCCCTCAGGTAATAAAGGAAGATTGAATGTAAAACAAAATTTAAGGCTAATACCAGCTGTATTTTCCATTTTCACGAAAATAGTAAAGTTATACCAAAGAAACGTAGTTTGAACCTTGGCATCAGATTTTGGTCAATAAGAAACATCAACGAGTTCTACTGCTATTTTTACTACTTTTGGTAAGTCAGTAATGAGCTTCGATTCCTCATTCTCAATGAAGTACCTACGTTTACCTGATGGATTACTCTTCTGTTATGCTGAACTTTCTTTAACTTATCTTATTAAAAAGCTTGCTTTTCTCCTGCATTGCCAAAGCTTTGCAATAATTTTTGGGTAAACTAAGTACAACAACAAGCTAATTTTGAGATAGGCAATATTAGCGTATTGGTTTGTGAGCCAAAACAAATGTTTTCTCTGTCACGGAGAAAATACATATATGCTTTGCGATTTTCTGTCGTTTCACTGATGTTTGAGATTGACATTTTGATGGCTACCGTAGGACAAGCTATCAGCTCTGGCTTCATCAGCTGGCGGTAATTAATGATGTCGCTCGGAGCGGTTACTCCGTTCTTTTAAACACAGATTTAATAAAGACTGACTACAGTTTGTACACCTTATGCAATCATCTAGGTACAGAGTGTGGACTACAAACACCATGCACGCACGTAAGATGGAGTGAGAATAAAAATTAGATCGTAGGAGAAACTATTTTCTGTTGTCTAAATATAAGTAAACAATGGATTAGAGCCTATTTCGCAGTAGCACTGTCAACTCTCAGTTATATTTAATATAGCTGCTACTCGAGTTTCAACGCTGATGGATTCGGTTACTATGGTGTTTCTTGCTATTTCATGCTGCTCTAATCTTTTGCTTTGTTTTAGGTTTTCACATGCTGTGACGAAAAAATAAAAGCTGAGCACAATATAGACCATGCGATTATAGATACCAAATTAGCGAATCGATCTATTAGCCAAAATAAATATTTTCCAGCCTTCACAAGAAAATTTCTAAGAGTTTATCATCATTGCAATCCGTCATGCACTAATCTATCCTTATAAACGATGTTTTTTTTTCTAATTTCCATTGGATAAACATTTCTGTCGTATCTTATGGACAGTGGCATAACTATGGGGGGATGAGGGGATAGAACCCCTCCCAAAGCCTCAGAGAAATGAAAAAAAATTATTTGAAGATATTGTCTAGTTATGACATGTAATAACTGCATCTGCTTAGAGTTAAATATTTTTTGCCAAAATGATGTAAAAATGTATTTCCAGGCATTTAATTTTTCCAAAATTTGCCATTTACCCCTCCACCCTCCCCCTCGTCGCTACCCCAGACCATCCCTTCCCCCCCAAAGCATAATCCTATTTACGCCACTGCTTATAGATATTGGATTTTCTGGCCCAAATGAGTACAATTTTATCTTGATTTTTTGAAACATTGTTGCTCCCATCCTCACAATCCTCCTTGAGACGCTTTGGTTTAGTAAGTGGGTGGCAAGTGTCTATAAGTGGGTAAAAATAAGTGTTAAAATCTTTTTAGATCACAGGACTCTATCAATAGCGCGGGATTTTTTTTCGCCGTTTTTTTTTATTCCTTATTTTAGTTATCTTTGGATATCGGCCAAATGGTACCCGAAGCCTTTGAGGGAGAGCAGGCGTGAAGGCCAATGTCACAAAATTGATGGCTTCCAGAGAGCTGAGGTATGACCGGCTGGGTGTAACTTGTGGTTCACTTTCGAAGTGACGCTAATTTCGTTAAGAATAGCACTTATGAATCCTCTAAAGCAGCGGTTTCATGGTTCCTTCGGTTCGATTTGATTATTTTGGCAATGAGGAAAATGCTCGGACATCGAAGTAGATCCAGTAGAATAGAAATAATAGGGTAGTTTCCTTCATCAAAGGAAACGAAAAGAATTTATTGCGATTATGGGAACATGGGGTTATCTCTTCTAATTGAGCTATAGTGACGCAAACATTTTTATGGATGCGGATTTTGCAGTTACCATGGAAACGGCTTTCTTGTGTATCCAGCCTATTTTTACAATAAATGTCATGCTCTTTATTTTTCAGGAGATTTAAAAATTAAGATTGGACAAAAATGAGCGATAAAAATAGGGTGGTTTCCTATTTTTTTTAAATTGCTTAAATCGAAAGATTAAAGCTGGAGATTAGAGCTTAAAGATTTGAGCTGGAGTACGTATTTCACGCTTTCAGATATTTAAATGACGATATCTATTTTTCGCGATTAAACGAAAAGTGAAAATTTTCAAGTGCGCGAAAACGCGACGGCTAAGCATGAATACTGGTAAAAGCCCATTTGACGTCATTCTGGTTCCAGCTGCCGCCGTGTGAGTCCACCTTGGTGCGAGGCTGTGAGCGCCGCTACGATACCGGCTGCTAGCAGGTAGCGCTTGGCTTGAATAAGAATTATTATTAATACCCTATCAAACGAAGGAAACTTTCCGACTTCAATAGGTGATTATTAAGAGATATTTCCCTGAGCTCTGTGTCACATGGATACATACATTGGTGATCTCAGTAATACTCCCGACTACTCGCATAACATCTAGGTCCCTGTTACGTCACATGGAGTGGCTACGCATGGGCGCCAATCTGGCCTTTTTCAAATGAGGTTAAGATTGACCATTAACATTTGTCTAAACTGGAATTTCTGAAACCAAATAATTTGTATATTATGAATACACCAATGTTGGGTAACGAATCGCAAGCAATGCCTTTCGTTTTCTTTGATGAAGGAAACTAACCTATTGACTAAAACAATTAATCATGGATCTGAGCTAGTATCAACACTACGATTGCACAATCTCGCCCCTTTTGAGATTTGAATCACTAGAAGTAGATTCAGTTGACGCGTATTAAAATAGAAATGTCCTTTTGAATATTAGCGGATTTAAACAGAAATAAAACATATGGAATATAATTTTACTGAACTGATACTGGGACACATGACGAAGAACGGGCTGCAGTTTTTTCTACACGTCTGGAAATTTATGTTCACCAACTTCTTACGCTTACTTTTGCAGAGAGCACAATTCAGGGGTAAAATAAAAGAATGGTTATGTGCATGGTTTAAATGAAAACAGAATCATGTACAGTTTTTTTTTCGAATTTTTCGTCTCGAACAATTCTTTTTTTTTTTTAAGATAAATTTCAATATTTGCGACATTAGTCTCTCGACAAATGTCCAAGCGATACTCAGCATCCATCCGAGTATCAGCTAACATTGCTTCTTCATGATTATCATTGGTTCATTAATGCTGCTAATGAAATGGTTTAGGTCGTGAATTGTTTGTCTATAAACTACGCTTTCATGTACCCTCACAAGGTAAAACGTCTTGAAATTTAAATTAAAATAATCGAGAGAGCAGTTGGAAATTTTCAAAATTGGTAAAAGCCAGGACAGCACTCTGATAAACGAATGTCTTTACCCATCCTTTTCCCCTATTCTCGCGTCCGCGTTAAAATTCATCTCTTAATCTGTTTGGTAACTAGGTTACAATAATAAGATAAATACATCATAATTTACGCCTGAAGATGATGATAATTCATTGAAACCCGGGTCGCTTTATCTAAAAAAAGTAGTGGTACAGTAGATTCCGGTTTATTGGGACAAATCGGGACTAGTGCACTTTGCCCCAATTAAGCGGCTGCCCCAATTAGGCGAACTCTCTCGTATATGGGCATAAACAAACTTTGAAATGGTAGAAAGAAGACTAAAGAATCTTTATAATGCAACATAAGTTTATTAAACTATTAACTTGATTAATAAATCAGCGAGTTTAGTTAATTTATGATAATTTTTAAAGATTATAACAATTTAGTTAAAAATATTTTTCGCAGCCTCGGGTGACTCTGAATGAAAGTCTTTTACTAAATCCTATCCTCTTGCGGATAGTATAACAACAAGAGATTTCAAAATAGGGCAATAATAGGAATATTTGTGAAAAATAAGAGTGATTCAAGGGTGGAAAATATAAAAAATAGTATTCTGAAAACAAAACAATTTAATTTCGTCGCTAGTATAGAGTCTATGTCACCGACTCATGGCCCAATAAAGCGGCATGCTGTCCCAATTAAGCGGAGAATGCTCGTGGATATTCCTCTATTGGAATCTATTCTTCAAGATCTGCCCCAATAAAGCGGCTGCCCCAAGTAACCGGTGGACCCATTAAACGGAATCTACTGTATAAGTAATAGTGAAATATCAAAAAAACATTATCTTGAAATTTACCCGCTATCCTCCTATGAATTACTGAAACCGCACCATTTGATAACCCTGTATTTAAACCTGAAGGAAATACGAAGATAGCTAGGAAATTCTTGTCTTATATGGATAACGGTGGTAATTTAGAAGAAAGTCATAGGTTGTAACACCCAATTTTGAGTTGCTTTGAGTTGGATTTTGGTGTGACGATGGATAGGAGGAAGACAATGAAGCGGGCAATAATGAGCAGCAATGGTGGAGTGGGGCGATTGCTGTTGACGGCGCGGGATGGAATGTATGGGGAGTTGGATTGTAATAGTGGTGGCGTGCGGGTGTGTTTTTGCTCCCGAGTCTGTTTACACAGTCTAATAACAATATTTGTGAAGTTTGAAGTGCAAAAATAAGAAAAAAACGTTACTAGGTCCATCAACTTCTCAATTGCAAAAACACACCCTCTGCCCATGACTCTTGAGGTGGTTGATAGAGTGATTTTTCGATCGTAAAAATTTCATCTGCCCGTTTTTCATACCTCTTGGCCGCACCTGCGTCATCGCATACCTTCCCGTCAACCCCTCTCTCTCTCTCTGTATCCATCTCCCACGCTTCCTAGAATCCTTTGCGGCTCGCTTGAGTCTGTCGCCTTCGCTCTTAATTAGTTTAAAACGCCGCCCGATTGGCGTTCCGAGCGACGGGGTCGTGCAGTTCTCGTCGCACGATCCACAATTCCGCGTTTCTTGTGGGGCGATTGAATTTTTGTTTCCGTCGCCAGGCAAGGAAGTTGCCAGGTAAGTATTGAGGAGGGTGCTTGAAAGTGCGTGATGGGTAGGGGAGATTGCCGGAATGCTCCATGCAAACATACCGTAATCAGAATTTTTTATGATAATAATAATGATAATAATGAAAAATATATAATTAAAAACCCAAATTTATTGGATGACAGATGCAGAAAATGTGATGATGCCTCTAAGACGATACAGCACATCACAAATGGATGCACTAACTTATCCCAAAAAGACTATCTGCACCGTCACAATCAAATATGCAACATCATCCACCAGAAATTAGCTCTAAAGTATAAACTCAAAGAAAATGGAGTTCCTCATTATAAGTACACACCTAAAACCATCCTTGAAAACGATCACTATAAGATTTATTATGACTGTTTAATTATTACCGATAAAACAGTCCATAGCAATAGACCTGATCTAGTAGTGCAAGATAAAACTCACAATGAAACGTACTTGATAGACATTGCCGCACCTAAATCGCATAATATCACTACAGCTTACACCAACAAAATGGAAAAGTATGAAGAACTTAAAAATGAAATTAAGAGATTGTGGAAATCAGATAAAGTACACATAATACCTATCATTATCTCTGCCACAGGAGTAGTGCCTCATTCAATCCATCAAGGTCTTCAAACTATTGGACTGCCGAAAAACTTGTGTATTACAATACAAAAAGCAGCAATTTAAAATACTTGCCGGATTGTCAGAAAAATTTTCAACACAGATTAAAAAGACGAGAATACTTGGTGATACCCGTACATTGTCTAAAACTTGCAAAAATGCTGTGAAAATATATTTTAAATAGTAATAATAAAAAATAATAATAATAGTATTCATAAAAAATAATAGTAATTATAATAATAATGATGTCCACGGCCTCACTTAATTAATTTATTGCATTGCAATCCTAAAATTGTGATACTGTTATGTTAAATAAAAACTTTTGGGCTATGTTGCCGCGTCAATTTTAGGGTGGCCCCAACGTTTCCCGACCGACCAAAGCATTCTGAGAAAGCGACCAGCATCGGTCGGGAAACATTGGGGCCACCCAAAAATTGACGCGGCAACATACTTAGCCCAAAAGTTTTTATCTAACATGACGAGTACCCGCGAAAGTTTTAACGAAGGATTGTAAAGCGTTGTTGTAAAGGAAGGTACCCAAGTATCACCACCAGATTGAATTCTTCGCAGAACTTGGCAGTTTAGTAGAAAACGAAATTTTGAGAGATACTATTTGTTATTTGCAATTTTAATTTTAGTGTCCCATGGGCCTTAATTTTCGAGATATTTTTCATCTACATACTAGCCTCCAAGCCGCTGTGTGGCGGAGATGGCATACCCCCTGCCCAAGTCTTTTATTTCATTATTTTCATGCCGTCTTCTAGGTAAAATATATTTAATTTTTACTCTCTACCAAACTAACGCAAGAAATTGGCAAGTATAAAATTCCAGGCTTGCAAGGAAAACTGCAGCCCGTTTTTCACATTATGTTTCAGTTTTAAAAAAATTTTAACGGCCGGTATGTTGCTCATAATCAACCGTTTCTGTCGGAACAAGAAAATATAGTGTGGTTCTTATATGATGTTCTCCGAGTAGCTATGAAAGATTCAAATATTCTCATTTGCTCAAGCACTCTAAGCATAACGCGCTGCTGTCATTATAATGTCCATTATTTCATATCATTAATAAAAGGCAATTTTCTAAACCTCTGAAAGTGTTACCTTACATATTGATAATTCGTTTGTATTTCATTGTTGTTGGCGGCAACTCCTGGTTTTCTTATTGGAGGAGTTACCTGATCTTCACCGAAATCATTCAACTCCAAAATAAGCTACACTGTTTTCAAATTTATACAATGTGCTTCGCTTTTTATTCTCAGAATTGACTCTATTGTGGTAGACATGGCTTGGAGCCACGTTACTCGGGGTGGAAGTTGAAGTGTTTTCCAAACTGGAAGCGGTGATTTATGCTTTGTTTATCCTTGAAATTAGAGGAAACCAAACATTCTCGCTCCGAATCACAAAATGGTGGAATCATTTTCGGAACAGCTGCGAAAAGGGTCTGAGGTTACGAAATAGTTAGCGCCTGAATTGAATCATGACCAGGAACGTACTACTCGACTCAATTTCGCGCTGCATTTGGCGTAGAAAGAGAGCCTGAGTTAATCTCTGAGTTAATTTTTCGCATTGAAATGATTTTACCATGATTCTGTTTCGATCCATCTATCACTATAATGGAGCTGGTTTTTTTTAATGATTGTCTAAACGTGGTTTAAATATTTTTGGTAGAAAGAGAGCCGTACATCTTTGAGTAAATTTTTCGTATTGAAAAGAGTTTGAGTAATTTTCGTATATTGCCACAATTCTGTTCCGCTGTACCTATCATTTTAATGCAAATGTTTTTTTTTTTAATGATAGTCTGCGTGTGGTTAAGATATTTCGTGGAAGACCGAAAAATGCCTTTCAGATGATGCATATAGCACGTAAAATCAAATCATCACTCACTCAGTGATTTTACCAACAGTCTGGTGTGGATAGGTGAGGACAGAGTCACACCCAGACTCTTCTCACGCATGTGAACAATGGGGTAGTTTCCTTCATCAAAGAAAACGAAAGGATTGTTTGCGATTCGTTATCCACCATTAGTGTATTCATAATATACAAATAATTTGGTTTTAGAAATTTAGGTTTAGACGAATGCAATGGTCAATTTTATCCTCATTTGAAAAAGGCCAGTTTGGCGCCCATGCGATGCCACTCCACGTGACGACACAGGGACCTAGTTTCTATACGAGTAGATAGGAGTTTTACATCGTCTGAGATTATCAATGCATGCATGAGGCACAGAGCTCAGGGAAACATGTCTTAATAATCACCTATTAAAACTGCCTAAGGTCGGAAAGTTTCCTTCGTTTGATAAGGCATTAATAATCCTTATTTAAGCCAAGCGCTACCTGCTAGCAGGATACTCTGCTACCTGTTAGCATCCTGCATCGTATCAGCGCTCAAAGCCTCGCTCCAAGGTCACCTCACTTGCGGCAGCGGGAACCAGAACGACGTCACACGGGGTTTTCCCAGCATTCATACTTAGTCCTCGCGTTTTCGCGCGCTTGAAATTTTTCACTTTTCATTTAATCGCGAAAAATAGATATAGTCATTTAAAAATCTAAAAGTTTGAAATATGTACTCCAGGAGTAATAATCTTTCGATTTAGGCTTAAAATAAGTCTATATCTACATATTAGCCTGCAAGACGCCTACAAAAATTTTTGGGACGCAGCATAACCAGAGGAAAAAAAATTACATCCACTACGCAACATGGACGCTACGTATAACACATAACCTATGGGATTAATTTATATCCCACTTATGAAGTCAATATACCTATGAAGCTGGAACATGCTAAATATTTTGTTAGAAATACTAGGAAATATCGGAACACGCATAATGGGACACAGTTTGTAAGCTACACTACCTATTAACTAACTTATTTTAAAGTCCTTAAGCTGCCGTTATAGTCTCCTAGAGATGGCGGAAAAAATGGCATTCCAAGCCTATTTGTTCTACAGTCTCATTTATTTTATTTTATTATCTTATCCATCGTAGTATATCGGCATTTGTAAGATACGGCAACTTCTTCGGAAAATAAAAATTAGGCGCCTTAAGAAATTTTCAATTCATTTAGATACGCTATACGGTGCGAAACCTCCAGAATTGCAGAGATATACTGGTTGAAGGATATTACACGGACGAGGGATATTACATGCTCAGGAAGTTACTAATATATTGGGGAATGTCTTAATAAGACAAAGAAATAATCATCTTTGCCCCACGGTGGTGCCAAACGTTATGTTTTTTCTTTCCATCTTCTTGCTTAACTTTCTGCTTGCATTTCGCGTTGTTGATTACCTCGTTTAAAAAAAATGGGGCGCCTGAATAAGTTTTCACCTCATAATGTTACGTTATCCAGTACAAAACCTCCATAAATTGCGCAGATATAATGGTTAAGGGATATTCCAAAGGAGACGCGGTCTCCTTGTTTCCCGTCTGGCGCGAAAATCTCAGGATCCGGTATCAAGAAGGAATGTGCGCAAAATGAAGAGCGTCTCTCTGCACCACCTCCAGAAATTTCAGTGCAAACACACAAAACGGGTGCGGTTTGCGTCGTGTTCTCTTGCGCGTGGGCGGACCTTTGGGCAAGAATAGAGAATGGGGGCGGTGGAAGCGAGATGGGCCGAGGATCGTGCCTTGTAGAACCCCGTGACTTCGCCAGCTTAGTTATATCTCTCTCGCGCCACACCTGGTGAAAAGATTATTTCACAACTGCACTGTGGACTATTGTAATATTTCAATCCTGGCGCGTGATAAGCGGCAAATTCAAATGAATTGCGCTTAGAAAAAATTCCCCTAAACCGAGAATCGAACCATGAGCATTTGGCTCTACGGTCCACCAATCAGGATACAACGCTATTCATCATCTTATGTCGTAAGGCTCGGTACAATAGCTTAGACAATTACACAATTTGGATAGCGTATTGTTTGCGCAGTGGCCCTCAAAGTAAAAAGCCTGTGGTTCGATTCCCTGTGCTGAGGAATTTTTTTACGGTAATTTATGCAATTTTCACCGCCGTTCGCGCGACAGGATGGAAATATTACAAAAAGCCCGTAATGTCGTTGTGAAATATGCTTTACGCCCGGTGTGGCGCGTGAGAGATATAACCAAAATCCCGAAGTCATGTGGTTCCACAAGGCACGATCCTCGGCCCATCTCGCTTCCACAGTCCAGGGGGGTAATCAATGTAAATAGTGGACTTGTTCACCATTGTTTTTATTTTGTCGATTGCGATAGTGTTTGAAAAATAAAGAGACACGAATTTTCCGTTTTTCGATCCCTCTCCAGCTTCTCGCACTATTCGAAGGAAAAATCGACGAGCTCAGCCCTTTCGCTAATAAGTTGCTGACATCACTGACTCTTGCCGAACGACTAACCGCTTCTTCGCATTTCCTCGCGCATCCGTCTCACGTAGTTCGTGTTCATTAACACTCTAATGGGAGATTTTTTCTATCGAGGATCGGGTCTCTCTGAACAAGTTAATGAGCAAAAACTCCAATGACCTCAACAACTCAGGAAAAGTGGGCGGGAAATTTCGCATTGTTTTCATTTTAAAGTATGAGAAAATGGCTGAATGAGGAAGATTTTACATTGCAAACTTGAGAAATGCCATCCTTTGGGCAGCATATTACAGGAAAACGGATACAGCAGTAAGGACGTCAGGAAAGTAATTGCGTTAGCATTGGAGGCGCTCATGAACAGGAAGGAGCTTATGAGAAGATCGTTATGTGAGAGTTAAAATAAAAGGCCTTCAAAATAGTCCACATTAGATACAATTCTACAAAAGCCCACATTAGTCCACTTGTGTCAGCGCTTCTTCCAATCCTCGAAAAATTTCTCGAACTCGATCTTTGGAATAGTCTTTACTTCTGTCAGCGATTTATTTTAATGTCATCCATAATAACGGTTCTTTAAGGTTCTCTTTATTTTGGCAATAGGAAAGAGCCGCTCAAAGCCATGCCTGACGAATATAGAGTCTGGGACAACGGTGCAGTATTGTTTTTTGCCAAAAATTCACAAGCAAAAAATGTATAACTGGGAAATGAAAAAACTCTAATGGCCGTAACAGGGGACCTCGTCGCAGGTATAAACAAAACACTGTGTCGGTATGCTGGAACGGGAAGATTCACAGCAGTGACCAACCCCAGCCTCTCTACAGGAAACCCTTCACAAACACTCGTTCAACTATTAAGAAACCTTCGCGAGGGTTTTGGGGGACCTTGCTTTCCTCCGTAGAATAAACTCGCACAATATCACTCCCTGAACTCCGAAGGAACCTTCGCGAGAGTTTTGGGGGGCCTCGCTAAGGCTGGGACGGGAGAAGCGAGTATTAAAAAATGTATTGTGAGACGTAAATCGCCGAGCTAATAAAAAAACGTCTGACCTTAAAATCTGTGGCAGATAAAGTAAACAAGCAATACAGCTGAAAATGAAATTATACCTCAGGTCATGTATACCATTATAATAAAAAGAAATTGACAATTGGACCCTCCAAAATCGGGAGAAATTTAAAAATGTAGTCCCCGTAACTTTCTGACAGCACCTCGTATTTTATGAACGAAAAAGTTTTCCAAGAGAGACAATAAGCTTCTTGATGGGATTCGTGGAAAAACCCGAGGTGAAAGAGAAACTTTTCATTTCCTCCTGCTAGCGATAAAATGTAATTCAATTTTAGCTCACGATTGCTGCCTCATAAATAATTCTTCGATAAAAATAGAAGCAAGCTGAAGCAAAATTTTTTGCCAGCGTTGTGTAAACTATGTTGCCGCTTGCGATATATCTATAACACAGGCCAACAAAAAAAAACTTTTTTTTTTGTGCCGGGAGTTTTTGAGCTGATATTAACAATATTAGTGGTGCTGAATCCAAATATGATATCCGTTTTTATGTAACAGCTCTACTTTTTTAGATACGGTGCATTTTATGATTATATTCTTTCAAATTTTTTATATATTTCAGAAAATATTTTTCAATTTTAAATCAATCTATAAATAAACTAATTCATAATCACTCTGCAGTATTTACTTTGAAAATCACCTTTATACCTTTGAGAAAGGGGTTGGGGAGGATTTGGCGTGTTTGAAGAAGGGGGAGACAGGCGCACAGAGCTGAGGCAGTGGGAAAAGATACAACTAAGGGATATGGGAAACCCACGGAGGAAAAGGACCTTAGTCATAACTGTAGAACAATGACACGTGGGAAGAATCACAGATAAGTGGAGAAGAGTAAAAAAGGGGGTATAGGGTAAAGAGAGAGTGTGTCTTTGAAAATGGAGAGGCGGGAGTAAGTAAGCAGTAAGGGGATTTCCGAAAACAAATGGTCAAATTCTCAAAGTTTTTGTAAAGTAGCCTCTAAAAATGAGCTCAAATCGAAGAAGCTGTGTAAATCATTGTGATGTGTTTTTTTACATTTGTGGGGAATATACTTTAAAAGAAAATAGGAAAAACATTACAGACTTTGTGAAACGTGCATGCCTAGGATATTTTGGTGTTCAGCTTGGTGACCAAGGTAAAAAGTAGGCACCGCATGTTGTGTGTAAAACATGTACAGAACATCAGCGGTATTGAACTACAGGAAAAAGGAAAAGTTTAAAGTTTGGTGTGACAATGGTTTGGAGAGAACCTACAAACCATATTAACGACTGTTATTTTTGCATGGTAAATGTTTCGGGAATTAATCGAAACAATCGCCACAAATGGAAATATCCAGATTTGCCTTCAGCTAGACACCCGGTACCCCATTCAGAAGAAATCCCGATCCTAATATTTCAGACATTACGTGATGTTTGTGAGGATAAATATGAGCCTGATTCTATTGACGATAGTGGCAGTGACTACGAGGCAGTATCAACAAATCCTCAACATCAATCAAGATGAACTAAGCACACTTGTTAGAGAATTGAACTTACCGAAGGAAGCATCTGAACTACTAGCTTCAAGGATGCATGAAAAGAATTTAATGAAACAAGGTACAAAAAATTAATTTTTATCCCACAATTGAAAAGGATCTGCTACCCCTCTTTACTCAAGAAGACAATCTTACATTTTGTTTAGACGTTAGAGATCTTCTGAAAGGAATGGGACTACCGCAATATGAAGCTAGTGATTGGCGTTTGTTCATTGATAGCTCCAAGCGTAGTTAAAAATGTGTTCTTCACAATGTTAACAACTTTGGCTCAATACCAATCGCTCATTCAACTGAAACGAAAGAAGAATATGATACAATAGTATTGGCCTTACAGAAGATAATATACTAGGGACATCGCTAGGTGATTTGTGTAGATTTAAAATTGGTGAACTTTCTTCTTGGGCAGCAATTTAGCAACACAAAATATCCTTGCTTCTGGTGCCTTTGTGCTAGCAGGGACAGACAAACCACTGGATTAAGGAGTGGTCAAAAGGAGAAAACTTAATTATTGAGTAAAAACATTATTGCTAAGTCTTTGGTGAACGGGAGAAAATCACCTTACCGCCCCATCATGTTAAACTAGGCTTAATGAAGCAATTTGTAAAGGTTCTTGACAAGGATGAACCATGCTTCGGCTACATAAGAATAAAAATGCCGCAGATAAGTATAGAAAAACTTAAAGCTGGTAGTTTTGATGGGCCACAAATCAGACACAGATGGGCCACAAAACTGCTTTTGTCAAGCCATTGAATGAGATTTAAAAAAACAGTTGGCTTTCATTTGTTGAGGTAATTAATTTTTTTCTGGGAAATCACAAGCGAGAGAAATTATCTTGAGCTGGTAAACAATATGCTCACTAACTTTAAACCACTTGGATGTAATATTAGCATAAAAGTTCACTATACACAGTCACTTAGACTGTTTTCCTGAAAATTTAGGGGACACAAGTGAAAAACAAGGCGAATGATTTCACCAGGAAATCAAAACAATGTAAGATCGCTACTAAGGAAGATAAATATATGATGGCAGATTACTGCTGGTGCTTTAAACGAGACTGTTTTAACAAAGTGCACGCAAGAAAATCGCGCAAAAGGAGCTTCCGTAGTGTTGAGTGACGTTTTTACGTCTTTTTTTTCTTTAAATTGTTTTATTTCAGTGAAAAATGTTACTATTTGTATTCAATTGTATTGTAAAACTATTGTAATTGTAGGTGATTTAACATTCCTATAAATAAATCAAGTCTTTATATTTTGTGGGTTTTATCATTTATGTAATATCATCATATTGAACATTTTTTTACGTAAGTAACAACATATCTGTATATTGAAAACTAGAGCTGATAGGAAAAAACTAATATCATATTTGGATTCAGCACCGCAATTACACTTGGAATCAGCTTTAAAAGCTCCGGCACCAAAACCACTGTTGACCTGTGTAATCATAGCCAAAGGCGGATCCAGAGAAGCGGTAGATGGCGGCAATAGCTAGGGCCAGTTTAAGCGGTAAGCAAAGTATGGGGCCGCGTAGGACAACAAGCAAAAGGGGACGCCTAAGCGCTCAGTCCAATATTCAGTACTAATCAAACAAGGAGATTAAAGGCTGAGGGTTAATTTACTCCATTATATTATTGTAGAAGTAAAGATAAAAACCGTAAAGTGGATATCCATACCTCTACTACTCGGGTTATTGTGGGGATCGGGTTGGTGTGGTAGCTAGAGTGTTGGCCTCCTACCCGGCGGGCTCGGGTTCAAATCCCGGCGGTGGCAGGGAATTTTCAGAGATTGCCCGATCCCTGCTTGAGTGTTGTGTGGAGGACATTTCAAGCGCAACACTCCGTCCGTCAGATGGGACGTCAAGCCGTGGTCCCCTTGGCGCCTTTCGGGGTTCTCTCCACCGTTCATTACTTACCCTTCCCTCATGGCGCAAATAACCTCAGTTGTAGGTCGCCTCCTCTATTTCTCATACCATACCATCGGGTTATTGTTAATCCTAAATGTATTCGTCCAACCGTCTGTCGCTCCGTCACCTACTGACTCATTCGTAACTGTACTCAGAATTCTTACGTATAATTGGTTTTTAAGCTCTAAAAATATCACATTCAATATATAAGAGCAATATATAATTTATATAAGTTTATAAGTGCACGCTGATATTAAAGGCTCGGCAACTATTCCTTAAGTATTTGTATTTATTTTAAAATTTATCGAGAGTGAATCCCCACTACATCTCACGTCAATTTTGAGGGGGTGGGGGCGGAATATTTTTCGCTTGCCCTAGAAAAATGTCCAAAATCCGCCCTGGCTATAGCCCCCCTGGGGTATCCAATTTGCACTAGATAAAATGGTAGATTTGTTCAGTCGTCAAATATATATAGGAGAGGAAAGTCCCGAAATCCCAAGAGTCCACGGATAACACTGTGCGCCGCAGCATTTTTTCTTTGGGCCTTTTTTTAATACGGAATTGAAATTTTATGCATTACAGAAACTTAAAATATGGTGAAATTTGCTATGATAAAATCTCGAACTTTTCATAATTTTCGTTAACTCCCGGACCCCCACTTCAGGGAGGTGACCTCCCCCCTAGACCCCCACCTAGCCCCCCCCCCCCCACTTTGTCCTTATCCTGGATACGCCACTGATCATAGCTTCCCACAGCTTTCAAAGTTGAATTTCTCTAAAAGCTCGAATAATTTTCGGACATATCCTCGATCCGTACTATCCTTGCAGCATTTGCAGTCACTGTCCCATAGACCTCAAAACCAATGGCGTATTGGTCGCAGTGCATCATGCACGTTGAAGCCGTTGAATTCAGGCTGTAGTCAGTCTGGGACCTCTAAACTCGGCCAACTACAATACATTTTCGTCGGACCGTAAAAATAGCATTATTACATTTTTTGGTGCAAAAGCGTTCGCATTGGATGCAATTAATTTTTACCTCCAAGTCGCTGACTCACCTGGAACATGTTCTTAGCTCATTTGTGTATGTTGTTAAATCAGCCACTTCTTGAGTTGTGTCGTTCATAAATAGAACGGTTCACTCATTGCCATAGGATATGAAGCAACGATTACCCAAAGCAGAATTAGAACATAAGCCAAATAATACGATGCGAGTCATGGAAATTAATCAACATGCACTAACCTAGTCATTTCATATATACGTGACTCAATTATTATAACTAGAATTAATTTGTTCTTGTAAACATTGCATAGCAATGGCTCCTAAGCTTAATGAGAACGGAAATTGCGAAGGACAATAGTTAAAATAATATCGATGAGTTGAATTTGAACTAAAAAATTGAGTGAGCCGTTGGGGAAAGATGGAACATTCTTCTGCCGACAAATCGCATTTAAAACGCATAAAATGGTTTTAAATGCATTTGAAAAAAAATTGTATTATTTAATAGTAAACGGCAGTAAATGGATGTCGGTCAGATATCCATGACGCGCACACCGATGATTATTTTGGAATTCTGCGTGAGTTCAAAGCGAGACATCTCGTGGGCATCGCTGGTAGCTTGGTGGCTGCCCCATTTGAAACAAGAATTGTAAAATTGCGTGATTCCCCACGCAGTTGAATGCAGTGGCGCAGCGAGGGGGGGTTTGGGGGTTAAAACCCCCCCAGAGCTCAGAGAAATATATTTAAATTTAATCCATTTTACTTAATTGGATTGATATTACTAACAGAATAGTGTAAGGATTAATAAAATATCCCTCAGAAAGCCGTAAAACTCACCATTTTGAACCGTTTATCTTAAAATTCCGCAATTTATTAATCTCGCACCTGCCGCTTATCCTGGTGGGTATTCCATACCCCCACACACCCCGGTACTAGTTGCATCTAAACCCCCTCCAGTCTTAATTCCTGGGTGCGCCCCTGGTTGAATGGATCGCTATTCCTGGTGTCCTCCTTAAGATGGCCAGGTGCGCAATTTCATGGTTTCACGCAGGGAGGAAGGATTATCTGTATTCCAATTTCGACGCCTTCAGCCAACTCCAACTCAAGCATTCGACTTCGAAGTTACCAACTTAATAAGATAAATACACCAAGGATGAAGCTTTCCATGACAAAATATTTTGCTTGACCGGAATTCGAACCCGGATCCCCCAATTGCCGGTCAGTCGTGTTCTTAGAGAATATAGTTCAACAGAGGTGGCGTGATGCATTCTGGGTGATGCAAGGTAGAAAATCTTTCCGGCATATTGAGTGTCCGTGGAAATCCTGTTTTCCTGAAGAGAACGTGAGATGGGACTACTTGTATTTAGGGAAATATCTTCAGTTTCCTTGGTTAACTTTAAGTAAATAAGATCTGCATCTGTTATGAATGCAAATATGATGTGGTACTATCATAAGTATAAAGAACTAATAGAAATAGGTGGTATTAGGTTGTTAATTACACTACATTATTTAAGGATGGAGATGTGAGGAGTTCTCATTGGTAAACTACTAATGTTAAAATTTTTGAAAAGTGGACATCTGAGTTGTCAACTCCTGGGATTGTCATATCAGCAGGCAGTGGTATTTCTAAGGCTCAACTATTGGACTTGTTTCGTGATTTACCTAGTCAGTTGGTAATAATTGGAAATTGAAAGTGGTACCTGTTGAAATTTTTTGTAATGTAAAAATCTCAGAATTAATAAAAAATACGCATGTTTTACTTTGTATCCATTGGATTTGGATGGAATTTACTTTGGATGGTGCTTTAATAACTCCAAGGTCGTGTTAGCCAGTCACACCACGAACCCATCTTCCCAGAGCGAACTTCAACTTATTGCACCTCTACTCGTGACTACGTACAAAGTCACACGTGTTATGCAGTGCTTTAATAAGTTATGTAATGCCAAGTTAGGTCCCGTGAAAGAGGCTGTAATCTTGTTCTTCCCTCGACAAAGACGACCCTGCGAAGTTGCCCACGCGAGTCCTTGCCGTGACACACGGGTTTATTTAAAAAGGAAAATTACTTTTTTAAGCCTCCCCTTCTCCTCTCCATCCAAGTTTAGGTGGGGGAGGATGGGGATTGTACCCCAGTGACGTAAGTAAACCCCCCCTCCCTTCCTTCTCTCTCTCCAGAATACAGCACCTGCTTGTAATGGGGAGACGTTTGTCTTTTTCCCGAGAGAGGGGAGCACCGCATGAAGTCTGAAAGCATGGCGGGAGTTCGGAGGGAGCGCTAAGAGAGGGGCTGAATTCAGGGGAACGGACAGTGAAGCCTTGCAAACATTTGCTGCTACAAGATAAAATTCAACCTCCTGCTCCTGCGAAATGCCGAAACGGATTCTCAAATAGCTCTTCCACATCGAACGTTCTCGCTGGATAAAATAAGAAACACCCAAATAAGAGATGAACTGGGTGTCGAGTCAGTCACTGACAAACTACTTAACTATAAACAAAGATGGAAAGAACATTTACTTCGAATGCCAAATGTAAGAATTCCAAAATAAGCAATGGAATATCAACCATTTGGCAAAAGAAGTATAGGAAGATCAAGGGAAAGATGGTGATGCGGAGCCGGAACAGGCTTAGTAGCCTAATCCTGGAAGGAAGAAGAAGAAGACGTTCTCGCCAGGGTCGCACCGGCCAGGACGGGTGGGCAGAATTTAAGGCAGGGTCTCAGGTCTACTAGGCCCAGGACGACCTTGGGGAGCTCTGGCCTCTTTCAGCACCCTTTTCCGTAGATCATCCAAGTACATGAACCGTAAAATGATGGAAAACGCGGTGTCCTGATACCTTCCACCATATTCCTATTGAGACGGCTTTTTTGGAAGTGGGCAGATGGGCGTACCCAGCGAGGGGCAGGGGGGCAGCTGCCCCACCCCTTGAAGCAAAATTCGCAAAATTATTTACGCAAAATCATCACTGCATTGAAACGAAAGTATTCAAGAAATTTTCTTTAAACCTACGAAAAATGACATGCATTAGTATAAGAAATGTAACTAAAATAAAACTATTTTTTCAAAGAAATAATCTTATAAACTAATAAAGCGCTTAATAGCTTTCTTAAAAAGTTGATTTCATTCGCCTTTTCCATGCTAAAACGTCACAGCTTGGCTTGCTCCCCCAAGCTATGATCCTGGGTACGCCCTTGGATGTGGATTACATAATTATAATATCTTTATTTATTGTTTGACGCAAAGAGGGCCATTGTAATGTTTGGACCTACTTAAACTTATAAGAATTGATAAACGTTAAACATCGCAATTGGCTAGTTTCCTTCATCAAAGAAAACGAAAGGCATTGATTGCGATTCGTTACCCAACATTATTGTATTCATAATATACTATTATTTGGTTTTAGAAATCCCAGTTTAGACAAACGTTTATGGTCAATTTTAACCTCATTTGAAAAAGGCCCGATAGGCGCCCTTGCGGTTCCACTTTGATTCCATTCCGGAAAATGTTCATTCCTGCTATTTTTAAGTCATTTTTCCTGTGTCAAAAGCCTAAATGCGATGTTGGACAGTTTTGCTATTCTGTAAGTTCTTATAACAATGTATTGAGCATTTTGGGTGGGGTTCATTCCAAACCAATCACCTAAAGGTGGCTTGCATGTACAATGTATGTGTTGATTTGTACTAAGCGTTTTTATGCCATAGTCATATGGAAAGGTTGTCTGAAAAAATTGATAAAAACAACACCTATCTCCATTGTTATAATTCACTCACTCACTCATTACCGTGGCCATTTATACTTTTAATGGTATTTAGCCTAGACAACTGTCTCCTTCCAACTCTTTCTAACTTCTGTACCCGCCTCGCTGAATCCCATTTTCTCCATTACAATCCGCACCTCATCCTTCCATCTTTTTCTCGATCTTCCCGGAGGTCGTCTTCCATCAGGGTTTTCTTCCCAGACTTGTTTTACTGGGGCCTCATGCTCTCTCCGCATTATGTGCCTTGCCCATCGCAATCTGCGGCTCTTTGCTTCAGCTACAACGTCTGGTGAGTCGAAAAGGTCCCTGATTTCCCTGTTGTGTTTTTTTCTCCAGCTTATATTCTCTCTTGTTGGTCCAAAAACTTTCCTTCACACTTTATTTTCAATGACAATAAATTAATCTCTTCTCCGTTCTTTTTTCGATAACCCATGATTCTGCTCCATAAAGAAGGATAGGTCTTATTATGGTTTTATAAATTCTATGTTTGGTTATGATGGATAAAAATTTTGTTGTAATTGTTGTAAGGATGAAAAAGAGAAGAAATACGTCACTATGAAAAGGCTAACAGATATGGCAGCTGAATTGAGAGTCTTCAATAAAGGATAGGTCTTGCCCAAAATGCATTGAGCATTTTGGGCAAGACTTATCCTCCCAACCAATCGCCCAAAGGTGACTAACAGTTGCAATATAAATGTTGATGAGTACTTTGCGCTTTTATGCCATAATTGGTTCGAAAGGCTGTCTCAAATAATTAATGCTAACATCACCTTCGGTTTTATCTGAAACTCTGACGCGTAAGGCATTAATTCTTCATAAACATTTTCTAAGAAATTTTTGATAGGAGTATCCATCTCCGCTGCTCTTTCCCTTCGCAGACTGAATCACGAGGTTATGTCTTGAGCACTCCTGGATCGGAGCCATGAAATCGCGCAGTCCGTCTTGGATGCCGTGCTCTAAAACTGCCGTAATCTCATCGCAGTCTTAATCCTAAATTTCGCAAGTTGATATTTCATCTCCACTTTGAGATGCTTATGGTTCCGAGAAAGGGTTTCCCAACATCAGTCTCAGAAATGTCATTTCGCAGAGACTGGTCAAAGATTTTAATGCTCACGCACATGCTACCGCGTTTTGGATTGTACAAAACGTTTTTTTAACCACGGATAGATTTTTAAAAATTTAACTGAAAATTTTTTTTCTAGATATTGTATTCCTATGTATTGTAATAAACTGCGCACTTGTAAACTTACTCTCAACAATCGCCTACATGCGCGCATGTGAGTTCCAAAACGTACGGTTATTTTATTTTAATTCTAATATGATAATCGGCTTTTTATTGCAGACTTTTGAAAAAAAAATCGCTCTTTTTTTCCAATATTCCTATATTATTAAAAATGCTGTGTAAAAATATCTTAGTTTGACTTTTTCAAAGTTGGTAAAAATATCTTAGTATCAAGTAATAATATCTTAGCTTGACATTTTTCAAGTTCAAACTCTGATTTGCTGAATTTGAAGTTAAACGAAACATTAAGAGAACATTTCTGCGTACAATACAGGTTTTTATTCTATTTCAGTCATAATGTCTAGTAAATTAATGTCATGGTCATTTTATCTAACATTGTATGCTTCATCTGAGGGACCAAGTTCGTACAATTTACTCATACTTAAAGGAGGACTTGTGGTATTCGTTACAATTTTCAGAACTCTACCTGAATAAATGATTTTTTTAAATATCATTATTAATCAGTGTAACGTATTCATGAAGATTTTAGACTCAGCTTTACGAAACCATATGCAAAATGTACGCAATAGGTGACATAGGAATTGCCTTTGAGAATAAAATCATCATTCCTATCACCAAAATGAAGAGAGCAGAGAAGTGCGAAGATTTTTAGGACCAGGAGCCTTACGACATGCGAAGATACCGACAAGAATCGAAGATATCGACAAGAATCGAAGATACCGACAAGAATCGAAGATACCGACAAGAATCGTTTACAGAACCACGAACAGAAGAATATCTGGATGAGAATCAATTCAGATTCAGATTCAATTCAGGAAAAGCGAGGGCACAAGAGAGGCGTTTTTGGCTCTTAGGCTTCCCATAAAGAAAAGAATGGAGAAGAACAAACCACATAAATGAATAGGAGTGCTCTTCAATGATCGTAGAATTGTTATGGTTTATATAAAAACCAAGCAGCTGCGATAAAAGCTGGAAGAATATCGTTGTGCATTGGAATAATTTCAGCCTGCTACGATAAGTCAATGCCTGTTGTTCTACGCGCCATAAAAATCTTCACATATTAATCATTGCGGTACTTCTATAAGATCATATCTCTGCATGGTCTAAGTTTTAATATTTAGGGGAGCCTCGTATTGAGGTACCAGTGATGCCGATGTCATTGACTTATAAAGGAACGATGGAAGACTGCAGAAGTAAAATAAATAATTGGTATTAAAAATGATATGATTTGCACATTATTAGCTAATACCTAGATTCCACATTTGTACTTTGTAGGTACTTATCTTAACGTTTCTACCTATTGCCCTCTTTTCCACATAAATTCTACATAGTCTCCCATTTTCTACTTGAAAATGTTGTCACAACAACGAAACGCGTCTGGCGAAAATAAATTCATCAAAAATATATTGCAATGTCTTATTCACATTATATTAACAACTACCACCACATCGTGTCACGTATCTTGCAAGAAATTTAATAGAACGCTGATAGAGTTAAGATTATTTCGTTAGCCGTTAAAACATGAATCAAGCGTGTACTTACCCGACGGCGCCATTGGAGAGGACTTGCGCCTGCTTGTTCAGCGTCTCGGCGACTGCTTCTGTGGAGTACAGATTCAGGGGAGAGTTGAACTGGCGGTGGACGACCCCTGCCGGCAGGGTCAGCGGCTTGTTCGGCTGCGGCGCGGACATGGTTCTCGCAATGGGCGCCTGGTACGACTGGCTGCCCGGAAACGGCTTCGGACCCATTGACCTGAACGCCATATTCTTCTACTCTTTCGGATTTCGGTTATTCTTTGGAATTAGAAGAAAAGATAGGTATCAGTTATGGAATTATTTATAATAATAGATTTTGTAATAATAATAATAATAATAATAATAATAATAACCCGTGTGGGGTTTTCCGTCCCCCATCGGGCGCGTCCCCAGGTGGCGGATAGGGGAATGCTCGGCAGATATGCAGGGTAGGTGGGAAATAAAATACCACCCGCGGACCAAAACGGAACCCAAAATCCAGGCGCGTCTGTTCCCAAATTGGGCGGCATCCTGGTCAGTGTCTGTTCCCATGTTAGGGGCGGCTGTTAAAACACCTGGCAGTAGGTATAAAATGCAACACCCATTTTATGGAGATGAGTAGACGGCATAAAGCCTCGGATGAAAGGTCGCTGCCTGGGGTTCGCCAGGGCACTTCTGGAGCCACTGCTGGAAGTGACAGCACACGAGCCAGTGGTGATAGTGGGCTGAACAGGCAGGCCCCTATCGGGTCACCCGAACAACCGATAGCCGAAAACAGAAGTGGCAACCAAGAACTCGTAGCCACAACTGCCTACTGTGCTTCCCAAGATAACAGTCTTGGGACCACGCAAGCAGGACGACCCAGAGTACGCCGAAAATGGACTGTAGAAATTAACACGTTTATCATGCGTACATATTATCAGGTAACGTCATTGGAAACAGATCTAACTGGTTATCGCAGTAGCCTCAGGAATAACTTTGTTAATCAATTCCCGCATTGGGCAAACGTCTCGGAACAAAGACTTTCTGATCAGGTTAGAGCTATAATCAGACGAAACCTTATCCCAGAAACAGTATTAAACCAAATAAAAGAGGATATCCAGAGGGAGGCTGATAGTGGTAATGAGAATGATAATGGAATGGGAATGTCAGCCGAAGCCATGACCTTGGACATCAATGCTATAGACCAATCTGTACGTAATGCTCCTGCAAATGACACGGACATCACTGTTAATGAAACATACGTCTGTAATGCTTTTGAGGGGGAAAACGAAAACAGGAACCTGAAAGCTGAAAATGAAGTTGAAAAGGCGATTATAGAATTCTTTGGTCTTCATCCAACAGCAAGGCCCCGGTTACCAAAGCTAAAGACTAGCAAACAAACAGGAGAAATACTAAAATCCGTAAATTCCCTTATATCTAAGAAAGTTAGGCATAATGCATGCCTAGAAGAAATACATTCGATGATTTACTGTGCAGCTATTGCAGTGCTGCGTCTGCATTGCCAAAAAATTGACTCACCGGGAAGGAATAAAAAACATTGCGAGGAACGAATACCCCCGTGGCAGAAACGCTTACAATATAAGATTGCATGCTTAAGAGAAGAAATAGGAAGGTTAACAAAATATCATCAAGGAGTAAGAACAAGAAAACTCCTTAATAGATTGAATGGTGTATTCCAAAAATTGGACACAAAGGATAAAGAAAAAGATCATCAGGAAAAAATCGCCAAGTACTTAGATAAACAAAAACAGCAGCTCATGGTCACCAGCTCTAGACTAAAGAGATACTTACAGAGCTACAAAAGAAGATCAGATAATAGCTCATTTCATAACAATGAGAAAATTTTTTTATCAGAAATTAATTAAAGCAAATGAAAAAATTTTGGAGCACCCAAACATTGCTGACCTAGAATCCCATTGGGCGAGTATATGGGCTGACGATGCTGATCTAAGGATAGAAGGGGCAAGTTGGATTAAAGAAGAGAGGAATAGGATGAGAGAAGTTGAAGAAATGGGTGCAATACAAATTACAGAAAATGATGTATCGGAGAGTGTAAGAAACACACAAAGTTGGAAAGCACCAGGGGCAGATAAAATCCAGAATTATTGGTATAAAAAATTCACATCCATCCACAAAAGTCTAGCGTTTGGTCTAAACGAGATCCTTAAAAACCCAGAATCCTCACCAAACTTCCTCACACAAGGAATAACATACCTAAAACCGAAATCCGATAATACAATGGACCCAAATAAATATAGACCAATTACATGTCTACCCACAATCTATAAAATACTATCATCAATTTTGGCAAAAAAGATTTCCAAGCATATCGAGACACATGACATCTTGTCGGAGGAACAAAAGGGATGTAGAAAGAAATCACAAGGCTGTAAAGAGCAATTGATAATCGACAGTGTAATTATGAACACTGCGAAAAAGGCCAAGAGAAATCTATTGATAGCATACATAGACTACCAAAAGGCATACGATTCGGTTCCACATTATTGGCTAAAAGAAATCTTAAAAATTTACAAAATAGATATTTCAATTGTGGAGTTTCTAAACGCAGTAATGAGCAAGTGGCAAACTCAGTTGGTATTGAATACCTCTCAAGGTCAAATTCAAAGTAGTATTATCCGAATAAAAAAAGGAATATTTCAAGGGGATTCACTGAGCCCATTATGGTTCTGCCTAGCTGTCAACCCATTATCAAATATATTAAATTCAACAAAATATGGATTCAAATTAAAAATTGATAGAAATCAGACACATATGATTAATCATCTGTTCTACATGGATGATCTAAAGCTATATGCCCACAATCAGAAGGAGTTAAATTATATGTTGAAATTAACGGAGAGCTTTAGTAATGACATATGTATGAAGTTTGGAATAGATAAATGCAGAAAATTAGAAATTAATAAAGGGAGATACGTTAAAGGGCAAGATATTCTTTTAGATAGCGGAAAAATCGAAAACATGGAAGAACATGAAAAATATAAATATCTTGGCATACTGCAGAACACTCAAATCCCACAGAAAGAAATTAAGGAAAAAGTCACAAGAGAATATAAAAATAGGCTTCAACTTATACTTAAAACGCAGTTAAATAGCAGGAATACAACAAAAGCCATAAATACATTTGCTGTTCCAACTTTAACGTATACATTTGGTGTAATTCATTGGACTAATACGGATTTAGAAGACCTAGATAGATTGACAAGGAAAGCATTAACAAATTACAAATCACATCATCCAAATGCTGCTGTCGAAAGGTTATACATTAAAAGAAAAAATGGTGGTAGAGGTTTAATACGCATTAAGAGCCTACATTACAGAATTATAGATAAATTTCGAAATTACTTTTTCCAGAAAGGCGAGACGACTAACCTCTATAAGTCAGTCGTAAAAAATGATGATAAAGCAACACCACTCCAGCTTAATGTCAGAGACAATTCAATAGATGAAGAAAAAATAGAGGAGCTAGAAGACACATGGAGAAGCAAGCAAGTACATGGCATACATCACAAATTTCTTCATCAGGAATGCGTAGACACCTCACTATCAAATGCCTGGTTACAAAGAGGTGAGCTATATAAGGAAACGGAGGGGACAATGGTAGCCATTCAGGACAGAGTAATTGGTACGAAGAATTATAGGAAATATATAATCAAAGACGGAAGCGTATTAAATGACTTATGTCGCAAATGTAATGCAAAGAGTGAGACGATAGAACACATAATTAGCGAATGTACGAATCTAGTAGGTAATGAATACACCAAAAGACACAATAATGTATGCAAAATTATTTATTTAGAAATAGCGTATGTTACCGGATTAAAAGTGGATCATGAACCATATTACCTTTTCACCCCTGTTACAGTGCTAGAAAATGAAAATTACAAATTATACTGGGACAACACAATTTACACAGACAAACCTGTCCAGCATAACAGACCGGACATAATCTGGATTAAAAAAAAAGAAAAGCAGACCTTTATAATTGAAATAGCAGTTCCGGCTGACCACAACCTTAAGAAGAAATACGAGGAAAAGAAACAAAAATATCAAGACCTCGCAAGGCAAATAAAAACTATCTGGAAACAGGACGTGGTCACCATCATCCCCATAGTAATATCATCAACAGGAATCATACATTCATCACTCAATTTTGGAATTGAAAAATTAAAAATTAAAAGAAACACAATATATAACATTCAAAAATCTGTAGTACTGGATACATGTAGAACAGTTAGATTGTTTTTAAATGAATTGTAACTTGAGGCAGCGTCTTGGCAAGGCCCGACGCTGGCAGACCTCCAAGTAAATCTTGTGGAATAAAGAACAATAATAATAATAAATTTATTAACTCAAAAATACAAAATATTCATTAATATAAAATAAATGAATCTGTAGTTCACAGATAAGTAGCTTAGTACTTGTATCCAGGTGACATTATTTATGTGTATAATATTTTAGCAACATTGTCCATTTTTTATGCGCAGTACTCCATTACAATACCCAATATACAATAGAGTGTATACTACCAATACATTATAAAATATGAGATACCAAAACGTTTTATTCCTTGGTAATATTGGTAAATTTATCAGTATTTCAACTCTGTACAATTTTCTTTAATTTTGAATACTATCATTCTTCAATAAACTATCTTTTGATTTTTTGCTTTAATTTCTTTTGTTGAAAAAAAAATAATGAAATGACGTGGTATTCGATAAAATTCTTTAGGTAGTATCGCTTTGTTCTTTCCATATGTTGCATAATGCATAGGTAAAACATATTTTCTAGTTCCCTAAGATTTTTAATCTTTCGTAAAGGGCATGTTTTTTAAAGCTGTCACGAAATAATTGTCATCATCATTAGAATCATGTCTAGTATAATTAGCCAAATCTCAACATGCCTAAATATTTATATATATCTTCAGTATTAATTTCTTCCATCGCCTGAACGGGCGACCTGCAATGGCCGCGAAAGCTCACATGGCAAAGCGTATTACGCAGCTGCTCACGAAAGCCTTCGATACTAATGATTCTCACTGGTAAAGCCTGCGTTTCAAATATTAATTGAGAAAAAATTTACACTTAATTTTGATTTCACTTGGGTACGATTTTCACAGCGTGGTGGTCTGAGGAATTGAGGATTCTGAGGAAAACTGAGGATTCTTAGTTTTGGAATTGGTCAGCCAACTATGCAGAGATAGTGAAATTAACACTTAAATGGTTTAACATGGGCGTTCATATTTAATTAAATCCGAGTTAATAAGCTGACTAATAGATCACGTAAATGAGGATATTTATTCTTCTCATGCAAGGTAAACCTCACACGATTGATTTCTATTGACATGAAATGCATATTTGAATTGTTTTGGGTATTCAAGAGATAATGAATTCCTCCTATGAAGTACAAAAGGACAATTAGAATAAAGCAACATGCAGATTACTCTACAAATTTCTATTGAAATAAACTTTTCCCCATCTTCTTGCCGACTGTGAAATAACTTTGCCTGATTTCAACACAACATTAACTTATTCCTGAAGATTGCTATTAAAATTTAATTTTTATACATTTTTATATTGGGCAATTCCATGCGTGACGGAATTACCTTTGGAGAGAATTGTGCAATAGGATATTTAGATCAAATTGTAAAATAATAAAATATTGAAACCTTTCTCACTGTGCATAGTCAAAAGTCTTTTATGAAGATGATGATCATGTGGAGAAAAGAAATTAATCATCAAATATCTTCTAAATTTGTCTAAAGTACGCCTGTGACGGAATTACTCCCACGTCAACCTGCTAGGTGTAAAGACTTCAAACATCTTCAAACTCTGTGAATCTAAGATGAATTTTAAAACTTTCAAAATGGCTATGAACAATGTTTAAGGCATTGCTTAATATCGCACAGTTTGTCAAAACTAGAAAGTATTTATATGTATATAACAGTCAAAAACAAACACGTGACGGAATTACCGTGACGGAATTACCTTGACGGAATTACTGTGACGGAATTACCATGACGGAATAACCAATTGTTTGGACTTGTTTCAAACTCAAAGTATAAGACCATTTAACTTCTAACAACTCTGAATTAACAGTCAATAATTATGAAAAGGTAAAACAAAAAATCTAACTTCTGCATAATCAAATAACAAGTAATGACATAAAGCAATAGCTAAAGGTGAAAAATATTTTTGTTCTTTTACACTAATTTTTATTTTACTGCCCATTCACTGCATTATGAAAAAAGTAACTAGTGCGCTTTCCAACCATGTGAAGTTTAGGCTGATGATCAAGGTGAACGATGTCCATTTTGTCAATCCAGCATCTGTCTTCTCTCTCCGGAAATATGTACACCATCCCCTTGCCGTCATTTCGGCGTGGGTTCAGTACCTCATAACAATCGGTATCGTCATTTGATACTGAAGCTATTTGAGCTACATACATAAGTTTTTTCTTCTTGCCGCTATAGCTGGCCAATATAAAAGTTCCAACTGCCAAGGTCTTCATTAAAGCGATATCACACCTATTATATTTTTTTATGGATTTCTGATGGCTCAAATGAAATGTCGTGTAGTTATTGCTTCGGTATAAGGTTTGAGTAAGACAGTATACCTGTCTACTACTACAACATTATGGGTATTTCTGGTACCCAATATGCTAGATGACATACTTTCCCATCGTTCCTGATTTTCTTTTCTATTGGCCCGTAGTTCATTACTTGAAATATACTATATTTTAATTTTCTCATTTTTTGCACAACAGTATTCAAACAAAGTCTTGGCTGATGAAATCTTGGCTTTTCCCGATAATATGGCAGGTCTTGCTTGTCTTTTAATTTCACCTCCAATTCCATCCACTGCACCTTTACCATGACTACTAGCAAAGAAATTCCACTCAAGTTCTTGTAGAGAAAACAATTCATGTAAAAAAGCAATGCTTTCGAATAAGTACCTCTGCTTGAACTGGCTTGCTGCCCCATCAGAAAAGCATCTCACTTTATTGATGCTTGGATGCATGGTGCGTAGTTCTTGAAGTAATGATCTCAAAAAACCATCTACTGCATATTTGTCATGTGTCAATTCATCTGAAACGATTAAAAACGACTGACAAGCATCCTCGGTCCACATACAAGCCGTGAAGAGAGTAACTTGCTAATGGTTCCATTGAGCCGCTTGAATTTCATTTTGGTCGATTATGGTAAAGTTTTCCGCGAAATCAACTTGAATGACTGCAGTCTCCTTGACGCAATTTAACTTCGCATCCTTGAAGGCTGAACTTTGCTTTCTTTTGATGAATGTATGCCTTTTGAAAAAAATCAGTTGACTTTCGAGAACATTCAAACAATCTTCAATTGTACCCTCATGGATATTTTTTTCATATCTGATTGCTCTTTTCTCCCATTGTTCCCACCTGATTTCACTCTGGGGATTTTCAAACAAATCACAGAAGTTTCCTAACTTGACTGCACATCCTTCACATTCACCTATCATGCAGGATTCTAACTCTTGGTCACATGAAATAGCATCCAAAAAAGGTCTGAATTCAGTGGGTACAACGAGTTGTGCATCTCCTGGCTTTGACAGGGCCTTCAACAAAAATCTTAGATTTTCATGATACTTGCAAGTGCAAGTCGTGTGAGGTACATCCGTCAAACATTTTATGTAGGTAGGACGCAAGCTACAGAACTTCAAAAATCCACATTTGAGATCCGGATGTTGTTGTCTTGAATAATAGTATGCTTCTTTCAATGTCAAAAGCATATACCGTTTCTGATGCTTTATTTTGCTGCCATCTGGCTGGCTTGAAATTACAAAATCTTTCTGTCCTGGACACATCCAACTGATTGAATCTTGCAAATAGAATTTCTGAATTATGTTTACAATATCATCATGAGTTACCTTTTGGGTCTTAGGCGGAGAGGGTTCATCATATTGTAAGTTGAGATATTGCAAAACTCTGTTAATTTTACGCGGACTCTTAGGGAGACATTTTTTGATTCTGCTTACAGCTTTTCCTAGACTTTGCCTACTGTTGTATGGAGATGTTAAAATGGAAGAGGTTTGGGCTTCATAACTTGGTTGGGTTGTGGATATTCTATTTGAGTCTCCTGGTTTCTCTGATGCACTGTCTCTCATTGTCAGTTTTTGTTTGAAGCGGCGTTGAGCTAATCTATTTTTTTCTTTCTGACTTTCATTTGCCTCTTATTCATCTGCTACTTTATTCTGCTTTTCCTCCCTCTATCCTTTTTTTTCATTTCTTCATGTAATCCTGCTTCTTTTCTTCTCTTTCTACCATCACGCTGTCTATCTGCAGGTGTTTTAGCCATATTTATGTATTACACTTCTACCTGGAAAGAATTAAGTGGATATGATAAAGATTCTAAGGACAGTTTCTAGAGGTTAATTTCCATTTCTGTGATTCAATAAGGAAATTTAAACATTGATTCTTATTGTAGGGCCTACTCATGCACATTTACTATATACGTTGCCCATTTCAAGCTATATTTTCACATGGTAGAGATAATTATTAAGGAGACTATATTCAATCGCACTTAAAATATTTTTAACAGTTCACCTACAAAAAATATCCCTTTACCTAACATAACCCAATGATAAATTTAAATATATAACATGAAATATCAGCTTAGAGGTTGGAGATAAGGTAATTTATTCAACACAGCTATCTAAAAATAATGCTTATTAAAAACAGGTATCACCTAATTTTAGGTAATTCTGTCACAGTAATTCCGTCACATCGCAGTAATTCCGTCACGCTGCCATATGGCCTAGAATAAGCATTTTTGAGAGAATCTAAAATTAAAACCTTAGAGAGTGTCAGAACCTACCTTTCCAGGAGGAAAATTATCCCTCTTTGATAATAAATAGTGATAGAATAAAAACAATTTCGAGTTTTTGTGACGGAATTACCATTTATGTACCTGCATATACATACATATTTTAAAGCCTTTATACATTGCATATTTAAGGTGATGTTTGTTTTAAAACGTTGCCAAAGCAATACAATTTAAAACAAAAAGCTCAATAAAAACAGCTTCCCTTCTTTGTTGATATATATTTCTCTTCGAACTATGATAAAATAGTTCATTACCAATCCTTGGCTGCCATCTTGAATTCAACAATCAACAAATGAGTAATTAAGTTATTTGAACAAATTAAATACCGATATCATAAAATTCAACCATTTAACTATTGATATATCCAAATAAAATATTTCCCAACTAAATTTTAATTTGAGAGAAAAAGTTGACATTTTCATGGAAATGCCCTATTACCTGATAACATTTTTGCGAAAAGAACTTCTATTCTTGAATTATTATTTGATCATTAGAAAATAGATTTAGTTTTTATGTCAGTAGTCATTTTGAGGCGCATGAAATTTTTTTTGTTATTTCTTTCGCTACTCCCTGGTAACATTCCCAAAAAGAACGTTGTATTTAAAGCATATATATAACAAAATACTGACAGTTTTATGCAAGCGAAAAAGGTAATATGAGAAGAAAAGACATCGTTATATTTGCATAATGACATCTATAATATTGGTAATATAAATATAGTTATTTCCAGCAAAAAAAAATTCTATATGAGGACGCAACAAGATGATGGAATAGCCCTCAAGTATTTTATCAAGCGGCTGCTGTTGTAATGACCCGAATCCCAATTCTGACCCGATCATTCTGACCCGAACTCGCAATTCCTTTAAAGAATTCAGAGGTTAGAAGGGTATGATACATAACGAAAAAATAATCATTCTCATACAACCAATTTGACGTAATTTCGGCCATTCCTCGTAGGAAGAAATTGCTCACCAAAGGGTAAACAACAACAAATAATCATTTGAGGCTCATAAACATGTTCGAGAAGTAGATGATAAGTGGCGGGCGACCCACTAGGCAGGAGCGCGTGATGTGAAGTGTGTGGATAAAGTGAGGAAGGAGGATATGCTGGAAAGAGTTGGTTAGGAAAGAACATAATTGTGAACTATGCGAAAGAGAAAGGGGAATTGTATCGTACATATTTTTAGAGGGAAGGCATTTGAAATACAATGGAAGTAGAAAGGAGAATAGGTAGAAGAAAGCTAGCAATTACAGAAGAAGAGAGTCCATATGAACCTTACTTAATGATGCATTACTTAGTTAGCTAAATTGTGAAAGGCTTCGTGATCTTAAAAATGTCTCTTGTCGCGCCTGTGAAATACGGTAGTTTTATATGCAGTTGCGAGTTGCGGTGTAGCATATCCTCCAGGAGTGTTACGCCGCTTTCTTATCGCGCAGTAGTCGCAGACATTAATGTACGAGGGAATATATTACGATATCTCAACCGACAACAATGGTGCGGATTCGAAACGTTACTTATCTATGGCTAATTTCTAACAACACGTATCTCAAAAATAACAACTCTTCAGGAGAGTGAAAAAAAGATTTATTTTTTTAACTTGTACACAGAAATTAAAAACCAAAAGTTCTGAAAAACCAAAAGAACTGAAAAATAAGCATTCATTTGCAAATAAAGAGTTGTTTTTTCCTTGTATTTTAATTTTTTAATGTTATTACACTTTTTTTAACCTTTTCCCTACCGTACACGTATATATACGTGTGGACGTTTCCTGACCCGGGAGACCACGGACGTATATATACGTGTGAGAGCTTCCCGGTCAAGAAAACGAAACCCGTATATATACGTTTTCTAGCTCTCCCCCTTTCAGGACGGTCGTGGGTTTAGGTCGCCTTTGTCTCGGGACCCAACGCTTCGGGGTTTAGGATTAACTCTCGGAATCCGGGAGCAGGTACCCGGACCCTTCGTCTTTTTTCATCCCTCTCAGCGGTAAGGGACAGCGGTCATTCAATTGTTTATACAGTCAATTTAAGAAATAAATATTTGTTCATTTCTCAAGGAATATACACTAAGAATTGAATTATTCGTCTTTTGAGCAGCGTTTACAATTTTTAAATGAAATTCTACGACAAATATTAACTTATATCTCGAGTTATGTATAAACATAAACATGGAAATTGTTGCCGCATTAAATGCGTTAATAATGGCCTTAGAACTTCGTTTAAAATTTGACAATGCTCAGATAAAAATGAGGAATTCAATTCAAAGTCTGTAATTTACGTGCAAGGAACAATTATCCATTTGCTAAATACATATAAGCAATACATAAGTTGACCGCGAACCAATGCCGCAGGTATGGTCGCAAACCCGGAAAGGAGGGAGCACAACTACTCTCGGAGTCCGAGATAATGCGGAGTCCCACCGTGGAGGGGTCGAAAAAGGTTCAACGAGACCCTTCTAAACGAATGCCCTCCAAAAATGCTCCGTACCACGAGAAAGAATAGTCTCTTGGGGCTCGGTACAGCAGTCAAGCTAAGACGAAAACTCCGCGGTCTCGAAAGGGTTAAGATGTCTGGCTCAAACTGGCCGAATTTGAGATACGTGTTGTTAGAACTTAGCCATCGTTATGCATTATCTAAAGTTTCTTTGGTGCTCTGCAAAATTCGTGGCTCCTATTAAGGCCGTTTTACACGGTACATGGAATTGCGCAATCTGACGTACGTGCGAAGGTGCAATCAAAATTGCGTCGTGTAAAGCGGTGAATTGCTAGACCACATGCGAGAATGCGTGGATGCGAGACGGCAAAATAGCCCCTGTTCTAATTTCGTTCATGCATTCGCGCAATTCCACACCATTTTAGAAATTAATGCAGCTCTAACCTGCGCAATTCCGTGCCCCGTGTAAAACGGCCTTAACAGATAACGTAGCTAGAGGACCGTTTCAAAATGGCGTCTGTAAGTGATGTACGTTGCAAGCATCGTGCCGTCATTGAATTTCTCACTGCAGAGAAATAAACTGTTGGAAATATAAAAAAAAACGTACGTGCAAAGTCTATGCAGTATCTTCTGTCAATAGGAATACGGTTAGTTTCTGGGCTCTCAGGACGATGATATCAGAAGGCGGTTCGACAGTGCTCCAATATTTGCAAGGCAATAACAAGGATTGGTACCAGCAGGGCACACACGCTCTTGTTTCGCGTATGAGGAAGGCCGTCGAACGGGACGGATATTTCGTGGAAAAATAGGGTGAATAGTTAAAACATCATTATTTCGTGTGTGGATTTCTCATTATGAGCAAAGAATAAATGTGGAAGAAAAAAAAATAATGCATTTACTTTCTGGGCAACACTCGTATATTGTGCGCAAGCATTGGTATTGTTTATCATTATGCTATACTACACCCTATTCCTTTTTACCATCATCTAAAGTTTTAAAATGCATTCTCGAGATATAGTTTCAAAATTCTTGGATCAGTGATTTTTTGCTCGAGTGGAATAATGTGAAATACGGTAGTTTTCACATTTTTTCCCATTATTTTTTTGTATCCTGTGTCAGATTTTACCTAGATAAATTTCCGTAAGGATGATTGTGATGAGCGTGACCTTATCTGCATACTGTTGATAATAGTATTCCCAACCCTTATGATTTTTGAAAGTTTTCGCTTTTCCGTTTGAAAGAAGCAAGGCTACGTCACATTTTTAACTTCTCATCCGTTCTGAAAATCCCAAAAAATTTGCTTATGGAATTATTTTTCAATGTGATTCTCCCTTGATATAACATTCCTACAGCAACATTTTAATCTTGTATCTCAGGATTCACTTTCAATGAGTTTATTCGTTACATTTATTTTTTGTCTTCATCTGCCTATTTTCTTTATTGGTGATAAATGAAAACTTTCCAATAACGTTTTACCTTTAACGTTTATCCTTCTCCTTTTGTTAATTAGTTCATACTAATATCTGTTTTTCTTTTAATAATAAAAGTACTCATTTTTATTCTCATTAGATCTTCTATCAATAGGTTATAATTACCGCGTTTGTAATTTTGGCACGTGAATTGTCAATTCTTAATGGCGTAGGGGTGTAATTGGAATCCGATGCATGAAGCTCAGTTCAGGTAAAATATTTCACGTGTCAAAGGATGTATACTTCATTATTGTTCACGCAGCGTTCCTGAAACTATTTGAATAAATCACTTAACTCGCTATTTTTCTTGGACGTTTCATTACTCCTTAATGGTTATTTTGTTTCACAACTTGTTTTATCTGTGCTAAGTATTATCATGCTTTATTGCATGTTCAGATAATATTTGAACCGTTTATTTATTGGATACTCATTTGAAATAAATAAGTCATACTCTACTGGTGACCGGTGACTATTGTGATCATGTTGTTTCCGAAAAAAATGGCTTTCGATATTGTTACTAATTTGGGTAGTGATCTCAGTTGATTATAGAGGAATTATTTCTTGATATAGAAATTCCTCTAAAAACTGAACTGTCTTAAGCGCTAAGTAACATTAAAATCTAACTATCTCTATTCATATTAAAATGAAATATTTCCTGAAATATTTGAAACGCAAAGTAAAATAGTCACAATCTAGTTAGCGAATTCAATGCAGGCAGCCAGAGTTGAGGGATCCCCATAGGATGCAATTTCACGCCCCGTGCTATTGGAGTGAAAGCGCTTTGACTTGGCTATGTTTTTCTTGTCTCTCTTGTATATATATTTAGAAGAAGGAATGCCTGACGGTCGTGGACCTCCCGATATTTCAGGCTCATAATTGGTCGCCCTAACCATTCCCACGTGTCACTCTCCCGGAAAGTATGTTGACGTTGCTAGGAGTCAACTTGCCTGGTTTCTAAGGAAAAATCTCGTACAGATAGAGGATGACTGGTATGTCAAAGATTAGAAAATTTTCTATGATTAGTGTTTGTTCCCCTCTGAAAAGATAAATATGTGAATTTCTCACGTGTCCTCGAAAATGTTTACGCTAATAGTAGAAAAAGAGACGAAAATTTTGCATCGTTAAATATTTATATCAGAAGTTTTTGAATGCTTATATTTTTCCTCCGTAATTACACCGCTCATCCATCTACACAGTGATTTTAATGCAACATTAGATAATGGCTTTTTAAATTAATTTAAGGAATATCAATATGTAATACCTACCATCATATATCCATTTAAGAAAATATCTTCTTTGATCGGTAAATGTACTTCCACAATAGTTTTACTTGTAAATATTTGATACAGTTTTGCATATAATGACCGTCCTCGATTCCTCACTGGTTCCCATTTAAAAAAAAAAAATCCCCTTTTATTTCACAATTGCTTATTTTTTATATAGTTAGTGAAAATTAATATATGAATTATGTCGTAGGTAAGTAATCAAGAAATAGTTTGAAGATAAGGCTGGCGAACAGTATTATAGGAATACATTTTATGAATTGCAATTTCTCATTTAACTAGTATTTAGAACTTCCACCGCATCTGGTCACATATCATGTATCATACAAGGTGTTTCGATGTCTCTTTTATTTCGACCATTTTGGTAGGCCCATTGTGCCTGCATTTCATTTGAACGAGGTTGTGGTCTGAATTCGCATCCACCGGAGGGAAGCTTAACTCATTTTCCTCGCTATTCTTAAACTCCTCTCTTACTATGATGAAATCTACCTCGTATCTCCTCGTATTTTCGGTACTTATCCAATCATAACTCCGTCCATAATCATAGTGGCATTATTTTTCTACTGCATATAAACTGTTCATCCAGCAAAATTCTATTTTTTTCTTACCCTGGACGTTTTGCATCCAAATGCTCCTTTTAAACTTAACTTAAACTGTAGAATGCATTTAATGATAACATTACCTCCTTGCTTCCAACTGTTTGTTCAATATGATTTTTATATTTTAAAGGATTTTTTTAAACCACGAACGCTCAAATTCACTTTAAATTAATTTCTGCTTGTTTACTATCAAATTTAAATCGTGAATATATATTACTATTCTTCGTTAAAAATTTTGTGGATACTAGTCATGTTAAATAAAAACTTTTGAGCTAAGTCGCCGCATCAATTTTTGGGTGGCCCCAACGTTTCCCGACCGGTGCTGGTCGCTTTCTCAAGGGAACCTGATGAGGTGGGAATTGAAATTCATATATATAGGTATCCGTGTCAGGGGGGGGGGGAAATATATGACACCTTCTCATACGGTTACCTATATATATGAATTTAAATTCCCACCTCATCAGATTCCCGAGAGAAAGCGACCAGCATCGGTCGGGAAACGTTGGGGCCACCCAAAAATAGGGTAGTTTCCTTTATCAAAGAAAACGAAAGGCATTGATTGCGATTCGTTACCATTCGTGTATTCATAATATACAAATTTTTTGCTTTTAGAAATCCCAGTTTAGACGAATGGCGATGGTCAATTTTAACCGCATTTGAAAAAGGCCAGATTGGCGCCCATGCGATTCCACTCCACGTGACGTCACAGGGACCTAGTTTCTATACAAGTAGATAGGAGTTTTACATCATCTGAGATTACCAATGCATGCATGAGGCACAGAGCTCTTGGAAACATCTCTTAATAATCACCTATTCAAATTACCAATGGTTGGAAAGTTTACTTCGTTTGGTAGGGTATTAATAATTCTTATTTAAGCCAAGCGCCACCTGCTAGCAGGTAACAGAGTACCCTCATCGCAGCGTCGCACATGTCCTCGCCCCAAGGTCACCTTACACGGTGGCAGCGGGAACCAGAATGGCGTCACATGGGCTTTTCCCAGCATTCATACTTAGCCGTCGCGTTTTCGCGCGCTTGAAAATTTTCACTTTTTATTTAATCGCGAAAAATAGATATGGTCATTCGAAAATCTAATAGCGTGAAATATGTTCTCCAGGACTAATAATCTTTCGATTTAGGGAATAAAAAAATAATAGGAAACCACCCTATTAAAGTGATGACATAGCCCAAAAGTTTTTTATTTAACCTCTATTACAATTTTCAATACGCTTCTTTTGAGATGAGATACAGAAAGTACAGATGGATTGGATTGAGCAAGTGCTGGGAATGCAAGATTCAAGCGAGTGGGGAGGGGATGTTAAAAACCATGCTTGAGGGAATAATGCTTGATAAGTATTATTCCATCAAGCATGAAGGAGGAGGAATTAGAGGAGGGGATAGGATTTTTAGGCAGAATGAAAGGGAGTACATACTGAGGAACATAGAAGTGAATGCAAAGTACTTTGAAGATCCAAGATGGGAGTGGAAATGGCCAGAGTGACTCTCAAACTCCATGTAAATCTACCTCAATCTGTGGAACACTTTAATAACTACACTGCGAAATTTTAATTCAATCTAGTAGTTATACTTGGGTAGTAGAATTAAAGGGAGTAGGACTTACTGTGCATTTAAGAGTGAAGTCCATGAAGGGAGGAGAGAGTTCCAGAATACTTCTTCCATGCAAACCTACCTCAACCGGCAGAATACTTATAGTAAACTTAAATAGCATTATAATACTTAATAGTAAACATTCCTCTCTAATGAAAATTTTTAATTTAAAAAAATAATAATTTATGCATTTTTTCAGATTTTGAATAATAAACTGTGACAAAAGTACAATTTAGCATATAGAAACTCAAAGTATTTTACATCGACGAACGCTTAGCGAGATAGCATTCGCTGTTAGGAAGAGTTAAGTAGGCCTCCGAGTATCAAGATTTTGGAGACGCTAAGAATCTAGTTCGCTTACAATTAGTCGGAAAATTCACATTGGCCAGTTGAAAGTGTTTACTCGAGCAGTATTCCCAAAAATAATTGCGTCTCATCAAGCCACTAAAATTTTACTTTTTTTATGTCTAAGTTGGTGCTCGTCACCTATAATTTCACTGTGCATTCTAAAAAAAAAAACAATTAACCTTTGCAATTATGACGCGGCATTGATCAATTTAGAAGATAGAGAGAAGATAGAAAAATACTTATTGTTCAGGAAAAACTCCGTAAGGACAAAAATAATATTAAATTACATAGATAAATTACATTTTGCTAGCATATTATATTAAATTCAATACAAATTATTGCAATGATTATAATGATAAATGATTACAAAGATATTTCATTTCATGACATAACCGATCAATCAAATGCATGAAATATAGTAAAAAAACGGCAAATTGAGCTATTTTCCGAGCCGGATTTTATACAAACAAAAAATTCACATATTCTTAACGAAAAAAAAACGCTACAGCAAAAAAATTGAACCATAATAATCAGAACACAAATTTGAAAAAAATAAAAGCAACAATTTAGTGTTGAGTTTGAGGAAAAGCATACCTGAATGCAACTTTTTTTTCATTTTCCTTTATGCTTTCCTTTGAGCCCAAAAAGAAATTTATCATTTTACAGCTACAAAGGTTGGTCTCATATCTTTAAACGTACTGTTTAACATTTAAAAAAATATAGTATGAAATATACGACATTGTGTCGTGAATAATTTCACCAGAATACGATTTCACCGAACTTTTGAAACTTAGGCTTTTTAAAGCTTTATGTGCCCATAGTAGTTCCATTTCATGTAAATAACATTACTTTGCTTGAATTACGGCATTCATTTGTTAATAAATAACTTTAAAATATTCTGCTGTACCTTGATTTAATTTTCATCATGAACTGTGCGATTTTTTTCGTCACAATGAAATTAATATTATAGTTTTAATTAATATTATTCCTTGTCTAAGGAACATAAAAATATGATTTCCGAATGCAAATATGGCATAATGTAACGGGAAAAACCCAGTATTTTTCATCGCCGATGAATTGTAATTGAGTGGGTGAGAAGCTAAGGGGTACAAGTGGTTTCTTTTTTCTAAGCAGAGTTAGGTACAGAAATTAGGCATAGGAAACAAGCCAGAGCAATTAGATATTTAATAAGGCGTTTGACTTTCCACTCGATGTCAGCACAGAACAGAGACTCACTCGTATCCCATGGTGACCAGGTTTTTGTGTATTTTCGTTTCTTTCGTGTATTTCATTCCTTCTAACAATTAACTCTTCTGAGAAAAATATCACTTGTACTCCTTGCATTCTCTTTCAATAATGCAAGTATGCTGTAGAATAAGCATGGCAACGGAATTTCCTACATTCCTCCGTGAAATAGGTCCCTAAATGGGTCGCGCTTGGAATCTAGCTCAGTTACTTGGAAAACGCAAAGCGGCTGGCAGGGACCGCTTGCCTGGTAGGTGTTCTGAGAGACAGTTTAAGCCGCAATCGAGACGCCACCTCGCCACTTTGGAATCGCTTGGACCATTTCAGCCAAGGACGAACCCATTCCCTCCCGTAATGAATGGTCCCGCAGCTGCCGCCCATGAAAAAGATATCCTTCGTCGACCAAGCAAGAGCTGTGCCTAGATATCACACGCCCCCCTACCCTACCTCGCATATATCAGAGACGCCATAAAGACCACCACCTCGGACACCGTTCCAAAAGTTTTAAGACGCCAATACAGATTCAAATTATAGCCGTTGGTAACCCTGCGGTCATATTTTTTGTACTAAATTTGGAATCTGGGGGAAGGCGGTACAAACGTGTGGCTGATCGGCACGTAAGCTTTTGAAACAAAGTAATTGATTGATTGTTGTTTCCCCGATGAACTTAGTGCATATTCAACTTTTTGAGTACAAACAATTTACGCTTAAAAATTTAATATAAAGAATAAAAATATAATAGACCAATGTAAATTGACTGATGTTATGGCCATAAAATCTTTAATGATGATGCCAAACCGCTGGAAAATGTATAGGTCATGAAAGTCAATCAATTGCCATTGACATGAATTTTGTTGCTTCTGATTTTGAAACTACGTCAGAAAATTATTCTGAGAAGTGATGTATTGAATATATTGAGTCCACAGTTTTGTTAGAAACAATAGCCTTTCCAATCAGATTCCTTTTTATGAAGTTCTAAATGCCTGTTTTTTACCTTTCCAAATTTCTTTCGTTTTTCCTCTCGATATGCTATGGCTTGGTTATTCCCTTAGAGTAACATTTGATTTCGGCGTAAAAATTCTATTCTCTTCCATCCTATCCCTCATACACCCAACAGTCTACCCTCTAAAATTATTTGCAACACCCCTTTATCCCCCGACATGCGGTAGTTGAGTATTTATAATAATTATGGGAGTAGATTCAAGATCAATATCAGCTTAAGTTAAGTGATCTAAAGTAATATGTACTAATTATTAAGTATTCTACCGATTAAGGTAGGTTTGCATGGAGTATTTAAGAAGTATTCTGGCAGTCTCTCCTCACTTCATGAACTTCCCTAATCAATTCAAAATAAGGCCAACTCGCTTTCATTCTATCCCATTCTCTTCCTTCCTCTCCCTCGTTTACCTAACATTCCACCCTCCATCATCGTTTTCCACACGCCCTTCCCGTTAAGCACTCCCTCCATCCATACTTTCTGTCTTCTCCGTATCTCATCTGGAATCTGCTTCTCCTCACCCACCATGTCCAGAACTTCTTCGTTCCTCTTCCTTACCGTCAACTTCACCTACACCATTCTCCTCCATAGCCATATCTCGAATGCCTCCAACCTTTTCTCGTTGCTAAAAGGCATTATCTTCCTGAAATTCTTATTGCTATTCTCATAGTCTCCTAATTTTTTGCTTCATAATTTAAACTGTTCACCGTGTACGGCAGCTACCTATCATTAAATATTGTCCTATTTACTCTATGTTAAATCGTAATACTTGCTCGCGATCCTTTACGACACCACAGTTTTTAAAGCATTTATAAAGTTTCGACATATCATTTTAAGGTACTTCCTACAGTATAAGTACAGAAAATAACGGGACTTTTTGTTTTAAAAAAAACCATGCGCCTTCATTAATGTTGTCGCCTTCAATGTAGCCCGCATTTGATATATTCACTAGTGCCAGCGCTTATTCCAATCCGCGAAACAACTCTCAAACTCGATCTTCGGAATAGCCTTAGGCTCTGACAGCGATTTCTTTTAATGTCATCCATACTTGTAAAACGACGGACCTTTGAGGTAGGTACTCTTTACTTTTGGAAATAGGAAAACGTACTCGGAGCGATGTCTTGGTGAATATGGTGGCTGGAGCATCGCCTGGGTATTGATTTTGAACAAAAAATTCACGAACATGCTATGAAGTGTGAGCCAAAAATCGCCGAGCTCATAAATACATGTCCAACCTTAGCGGGTACTACAGACAAAGTAAACATGGAATACAGCTGAAAATTTTATCATTCTTTCGGGAAATGCATGCTAGCATAATGAAAGTATTTGACAATCGACCTCTCCGAACTCGCGATAAATTAAAACATTTAGTTGCCGTTATTTTCTGAGCACACCTCGCATTTTCCCGATATTAAAAACGAACCATCTTCATTATTAAACTTCAGCCAGCGAATCTCGTGACTGCCAAATATTTATTTTTAATGCCAAAGTTTCTGCAGGTGTATTCCACCTTGTTTACCGTCACAGTAGAGTGGGGGCGTTAATTATGCAGGCTAAAACCCAAAGAGACAGTCGGTTGGGACCGCAAAGGATTTTCTCATAGACGCTTTATTGTTGCGGAAGGAGGACAAAAATTTGGCGCCCGCCGACACATGGCGCGCTATACTTAGACCAGTTGCACAAAGCAGAATCCTTTTTTGAGAATCGTCACAGCACTTTGTTTATGCCCAAACGACCATTTAATTCAAGATCGTTGACTCACTTTATTCTAAATCTAGTTCAAATATTCCTCTGACATCACTATCTGACTACCCTTACATTGAACTCCGGTGATGTCACTCAGCACGTTGTACACACTGCCTTCTACGTAAATGGGCTCGTCAAGTACTGAAAAAACCGATTACTTTTAATTATATGGGCACAGGAATTTCTAAATAATTACTGCCGGCAGCTTAAGTTTTATAGAAGTATCTTCTCGTAAAATAATGGTACAGAAGTTGCTCATTCCTAAGATACACGCATAATAACAAATATATGCGAATGAAATGGAGAAATTACAAAATAATATTTAGCATTTCATTTTGAAATGTGTTAAAAATACACGGACTACGTAGTGAGATTCAAATGCTCTAGTTGCCAATGTGTAACGTAGTTCTGATCGTGATTTAGGAACAACTTATTAGCAGTAAAAGAAACAAAATTATTCCAGAAGATTGAAAGCGTCAAGACTGTTCAGGGACCGAGAGTCAGGGATTTGCAACCCCATGAAATTTTTGGAAAGACCCCTCATTACTGGCTTCAAATTACTGGCCCCTTATAGAATATACCCCCTCACCTCATCCTCTGGACATTTTTTATGGCTACAGTGCTGAAATACGCCTGAATTTATACATTATCAGCTGGACTTTCAGCTCTAATTACCCATATTTAGTAGATGTTTACAAAATTCTATTTTACTTAATTTTTTTTCTACTAAAAGCCATGCACAGCAATTTTTATTATAATTTTACTTTAGCCTTAATTTACCATCACCGCAGGTTAATGACTAGATGCGTATAAATCAAAACTGGGGAAAGTACTGGAGCACTTATTGTAGGAAAGAAGCCCAAGGAGTAGGAGTAGTAGGCTACAGATGTTGGGAAAAGAAATAAGTGGAGGAATAAATATAAGGAACCGTGATCCCTGATTAGAGAAGGAAGGAAAAGAAGAAGACAGGAATACTTCTGTAGAGGTATCAAAATAATAATTAACTCTGTGACAACGTTAATGATACGTCAACTGACACTCATTCAGTGAAACGTGATGGGTGCAATTGTATGCCCTTTATGATGAAAGAAGAGATAGAGGTTTGGGCGTGGCGCTTCGACCTATTTAGACAGACTTTGGTCCTTTAATGACACTGCTAATCCGATAAATGACACCGATTTAAGACAGAACTTTTCCGCCCAAAGTCTTCCTCGGTTCGTTAAAGCAATGATAAATGCTCCACATCGCCCATAAGAAGATGAGAAAGAATCAATGTAAAAAAATTACTGCATTTATTCGGATGATAACGATAATTGGATTCCAAGATATATTATTTGCATGCAATTATTGCCAACTATCATCACATCAACTCATTATTTTGAGATAAAAATACAATTATTAAATAAATAGCATGATAAAATTCGTTATTGGTAGGATCCCGGATGTTACGCTACCAATTCAAAATTTTCAACTTTTCATATCCAAATTTTATTTCCTAAACCCTCCTAAATCTTTATTCAACTGAGAACATGCGTTGAATCACTTTTCTTAAAGATATAAAACTATTTTATTAATGCCTAAAGTAATTGATTAATGATATTTTCTGGGAAAGGATGGTGGTTAACATGGCGTCGAAGGTTAAGCGTAAATGATGGCTTCGTGGTCTTCCTTTGTCGAGTGGTGATTGAGATTATCCGTACACGAGGGATACAAGGGAGGTGGAATAGTTTTTTTTTGCGAAAACAGCGTATGGCTTAATAATAGAACGAGGAAAATTTCGGAAATGACGCGATAAACGTTGTTACCCTCGTGAATCTACGTAGGATGAAGAAAATGGGCGCGCCTTCCATGCAATGACCTTCATCATCCCATTATAGTTCTAAGTATTTTTCACTTGTTTATGCTGTTGATTCCGGTCATTTGGAGTACATCGAAACTGATGCGGCCTGTTCCGATTGAGCGGCTGCTTCATATCCGAAGTATAATACCATAAATATGATGCATGGGCGTGTAAATGTAGACGTTTTACTGCAAATAAAACTGCAAATTTTTACCATAAAAATTATTTAAGGTCTGAATAAGAAAATTTTCACCCATAATCGACGCTTTTTTATTGCAAACAAATATTTTTTAAATTTTTCCTCTCATCCTGTATATTTGGATGAATTTCGGAATTCCGAATGGCCAATTATAAAAATTGAAGCGGTTTATCCCCAAAATGTATTCTTATAGACGAAAATGGACCGCGAAAGATTTAGTTAATTGTCGAGACATAATTTTTCTGCGCACAATCCGCGTAATCCCCGCCGGGTGGGAAGTGACTGGTACAAGTTATGTGGCCATTTATGGTTGCAGAACATAAATTAATGACGTCGTTATCTTTGACTCCCTTGTTATCTGGAAAACCTTAAATTTTCCGCATTTTTCTGGGGTTTTCTTCCACGTCAGTTGGCTGGTGAACAACAGTTTCTCCGTGACTCCAACAGTTCCTTTCTATACCTTCGACCTGAAGACGGAAGAATAGCGAAACTGTTGACCACAAGCCCATTGACGCGAAGTAAAACCCGATAAAACTGCAGAGATCAACTAATCACCGCGGAACCCTTTGTTTAAGCTTTAATTTTCAATTCAACTTACATCCGAAAACTTGAGTTTAATCCTACCAAATTGCTAAAAACGTTTCAATACATTCCGAACGGAAATCGTTTGCTTATGAATTCAATTGATTCGGCTTTAACTTTGTGAAAATCCATGTTGAAATGAAAATATACGACCTTGGTAACTTTTTCACAGGAAAATTTATTGGTATGACGCGTTTCGACGCTGAGGCGTCATTATCAAGTACCTACTTGATAATGTTGATTTTCCTGTGAAAAAGTTACCCAGGTTGTATATTTTCATTTCATCGTTTGTTTACATTTTCTGCGTTTCCAACTGAATGAGAGGTTTCTTGTGTGTCAAATTTTCGCAAAACGACTTTAATATATTAAGGGATCAATTGGTGAATGTCAATTGGCATCAAGGTACCTGTGATCTATTGAGTTTCATGTGAGTGACGTGAGGTATGTGTAAGGACGAAAAAATGAGACCGTTACGAAGGTGCACCCGAAGAAGCAGAGTGGTACAAATTTAAGTCTTTTATGGCGGAAAACAGCATGAAATACCTACCTATAATTTTATTAAATGCGGCCTATAATTTGGCATGTAAAAAATTCATTTAGAAATGCTCAAACAGAATACTGAAAGAAATCATCTAGATCCATGCGGTACCGAAATAATTAATCAATATGCTGACTTCCAACCAAGTAACGGGTGAAAACCTAAATGTACAGATGCATACACTGGGAAAGAGAATGCCAGAAATTAATCATTAAATTAAGATTCATTGGCCAACTTTATGTATCGGTTAATCAGATGAGCATCAACTCTAGTTACTTTTTGTGAAAAAATAGACTAAACCGGGCTTAAAGATGATATATTCAGAAACTTCGAAGATAGAAAAATTCATTTTTCGTAACGCTTCCACGTAAGGACTACATCGCCCGGTGAAAAGATGAGAAATATGGATTATGTTAGGAAACTTCAAATTTTTAAAATAATCTGATTGTTTTAGACAGTTAATAGGATATCTCTGACGTCTTTAATCCAGGGCTACATCCAGAATTACTTTGATGATTCAATTTCATATGATTGGCTTCCGTGAATGTGGATCATGATAAAATATTTCCCAGGAAGCAAAACAAATGCAAAGCGAGAACACTTGAAGATCACGCCACTCCATTCACATCACGCTCCATCACATGCGTGTATAAACGACCGTCATCCGTGCCTCAAAACACGCAGCATAACAACGTGTGGGCGTCAACCATTCACATGTTTCTCGTCACTTACAGTCTGTTTCCTTTGGCTCCTTCTTAGAGGCTAGCACGTAAATATGTCCCTAGCTACGTCCTTTTTTCTTCTATTCAGCCAGTAATGCAACTTCCTTACCCCGATGAAAAGAGTTGCCGAAAGAAAAAGAAGTACGGTGTTCCACATTTTAATAGGAGAGTGGATTGCGGCTGAAAGTTGCTGGCATCCAAACGAAAAAAATTTATTTTGTTCCCAAGGAATTTGTTTTGGAAATTTCTTTAAATATTAATAAATAGGTGTGGCTGAAAATTAATTCCATCCTCCACATATTATACTCAAAATACTTTCCATTATCGTGTATATATCGCTAGTCTTGCAGAATAATCTCTGATAACATATTTCTAACTTTTTAGAAACCATCGCTGACTAGGCAGAGATGTACTTCTACGGAATCTCCCGCGAGTCCTATCAGAATTCCAAAATCAAGAAATAAAGAGGATTCTGATTCGAGTTGGTCAAGGTATGTGATTTACCCCCAAGAATTTTTCCTTTAAAGCGAAGATCCGGGTGGCTTTAAAAAAGGTTCATTGCTGGATAACCCGCCTTTACACGCACCAAATATAACTGCGATTAAATGTGAGCAACAACACCGTTGATCGCTGCTTCGGCATTTGCTGCGTGGGTTTCCCTTTATCCTCAGCTGTCGCAGGTCCTTGCTCCCACTTCTAAAATAATACCTGTGAAGGGTGAAAAAAAAGACAATTTACGAACATTCGTCTCTCGTTTGGGACGTGGGAAAACCAAAGAGGCGAACGGCCGGAAGCCTACGTTTTGAATTATTTGTTTTTCACAATCGAAGTGAATTCATGGTTTTGGTCGCCCTTCTGACAACATGCCAACGTGGTGTCTCTCCACTTTTTCTTCTGATCAGTAGATAACGAGCTCAGGACAGATTTTCTGAGCGTTCTTTCGCGTTGCGCCTTGATTTTCTGAAGGCTTATTTTTACATCAAGTGACGGCATGGAACAATGGAACTGTTTCGCAACTGGAACAGTTTGACGTCACACTATTGCGTAAAAGTGCTATAATAGATGCAATCATACCAAAAAAGAACGGGCTAGTAGTAATTTCACCGAGGACAATATTAGGAGTATGATGATATAAGTAATAAGCAACTTATGTTTAAATTAGATTACAACCACTCTTGCCTGTCTTCAGCAGGCTGAAGAAGTTTTAACACCAAAACCTTTCTACTTAGATGACTGGCAATTACTGTAATGATTTAAAAAATAATGAAAGCATATTTTTTAATACCAAAATGAAAGGTTGGATATCCTCCCCGAATAATTCCCTCTTCTAGGTGATAACCATCGCCCTTATTGTAATTGAAAAACGACGTACAGGTATTTCAACACCCCCCAAACAATTTGTGGACAAAATAAGCTGTCCTAGCTATCACTTTGATCGACTTTACTGCATCTTCATGAGGCGAAAAACTTTAATAAATTCACGCACATTATGCAATACACTTACTACCAAAACGATACTGACCATGTTTTTAGCACCAAGCATCATCGTTAATGTGCTTAAACCATGGCCTACATGAAGTTGTTAAGGTGCTTTATGTCCTGTGAAAACTTTTTTTCTTTCATTTTCAATTTTGACATTGATATGACCGATTCACACAATGTTATACCTCTATCTGCAAAGACGGGAAGGCTAATTTGGCTAAACGCAACTGCAATCACCAACATTAAATTAAGAGATAACAGTATGCAGCATTCAATAGCAACTTTGGTCAGCGTTATATTTAAAGGAAAAAGAATAGAATAATACCTTAATTTTTGGGATATTTTTCTCTTTGATTAAATTAATCCCGATTTTTTCGCCCGTGTTTCTACTAGTCTTCAGTTTTGAAGAGCTGGTCCGGGTTTTCTGTCTTATATCGGCCAGATAATCAGTTGGTGCAAAAAACATCAATTATAACGCAACACATCGCACCAGTTGATAATTTGACATAGGCAAGACGGACAGAAAGCCTGCACCAGCACTTCATGCCAGAAAACATCACCTCAAACGCCGGCGAAACTGTCGTGAAAAAACGAATAATGCAGAGGAAATTGCATAAAATAATTACATATTTTCTAGGGTACCTCCAATCATTTTAATTGACGAAACTACTTCAAAACTTTTCATTTTGATCGGCTAGTTAGGAGCAGAACAAGGGTACAGTGCCTCAACATCGTGATCACGAAACATACGTGCTGCTTAAAGCAGTTGAGATTAAAATACTTTGTAATACTTCACTGTCATTTCATTCCACAAAATATCTTGCGTAATATTACGTTCGACATAATACGACATTAAGTTATGGTTTGAAGGCAATTTCTGAATAAATCAGTTTACCAACCTCCATTATGTTCCAGTAAATCTTTATTCCACCGCTATTCGTTTCAGCCCTAAAGTTGTACCTTTTGGACTGCCGAAACATCTGCAAGGTTATAAAATGTGATGGTTCATCATGAAGTTCAAAATGACATTCTTTCTCCTCTGACTTGCCGTAGAAACACGATGAGCACGTATTTTACCAGGACTGTTATTCAGAATGGCCTCTACGTTCGTCATTCTGAATCCTTTGTTTATATTATGCATTCGTCGAACGAGTTCTTCGTGGAGCTAATGCTCAGAAATAGAACCGAACCTATTTTCTATCCATGCGTTCGAGTTCAACTCAATGCAATGTTTTTGCCCGATGCAATATCTACAGTGACTGTATTCTCATCATCAGTTATCTAGATGTTGCTAACACACATTTAAGCTCTAAAATTCTTAGCAGTCCCATGTGGAAAAAATTGACGCTCTAATGTTAAAGATTTTTGAAAAGCTTCACACTGTTCATTTCAAAACAAGTCGTTTTCACAGCTATAATATCTTATAATGCATATTTGGTAAAAACGTATATCTGCAGAAATTCCACTGTAATGACAGTATTAAGTAGAAAATGATTGCGAAAATATTTGCGTGGGAAATACTTTTCCTAATTATTCCCAAGTTTTGCGTAGCGGAACAAATCAGGAATAATGAATTCAATTGGAGGATTGAACGAGGTAGACGATCAAAGCAGTCTGAACTTGTTTAAAAGCAAATTTAGGAATAAAAAATCACCCTCCGCCTATTTTTTTACCTTATCTTTTTAAACGAGTTTAGTAAGAGCTGTAGATTTCAGTGAGGATATATGGCGAGATTTTAATCAAAATAATAAAATGTGTGTATTTGTGATTCAATTTTATAGTTGACCTAATGAGGGCTAAAACTACCAATACACAGCAAAAGGTTATTCTTAAATTTATAATAGCTGTATATTTCAGTGAGGATATATGGCGAGTTATTAATCAAAATAGTGAAATGTGTGTATGTGTGGTTCAATTTTATAGTTGACCTAATGAGAGCTAAAACTACCAATACACAGCAAAAGGTTATTCTTAGATCTATTGTCAATTTTACGTTCTCTTGACTAAAATTATTTTAATTTAATTCGGGTTAATCAATTGGCCTGAGATGAGCGTTAACCTCACCAGCCCTCGGTCTGAAGCACCGAGTGAGTGAAAAGCAGATGGTTGAATCTCTTCCGTGACCTATGTGGCCAAGTGACTCCAGTGGCATCGAATTCCTCTTTTTATTCTCAAAACCCTCGATTCAAAACCACTGCTTCGGAAAATAACACTGCACCTAAATACTAGCCTATTTTCGCCCAGCTCTTGCGTCAGTTTGTTCGACAATTGAAGAGAGCGAGGCGTCACGCTGAACGACAATCATATGGTCGGCCCGAGTTTTGACAGGGGTAGACACCTGCTGTCGATACTTCTTTCTCTAAGCGCGCTGTAACGCTCGGAAGAAGACGCTAACCCGAATAAATATTATAGATATTTTATTTCCAAGTGGATTAATATCATTTGTCAAAATATGTGCATAGAGAGTTTAAATATTTTACAAAAACACGACAAACTCGATTTTTTTCGGCTCAAGTTTTCATAGTTTTAAGTGAAAAGGTATCAATTGATGAAAAATTGCATTAAAACTTCAGTGAGGTATTTAAGCCCAATTTCTTATCGATCTAGACCTTTCCTTTTCTCGGCGGGATGGATAGGCTTGCACACTCCAATGACCCCTAGAGCTATTTTCAGGTAATTCTACATTAGGTACTCATGATAAGGCCATCCATGCCAGGTAGGTCGAGGGGTAGGAGCCAGAGAAAAGGTAGTCCACGTGATGGTGTCACGTAAAAAACACTGTTGGAATGGAAGTTGGAAACCCTACCAACCATCTCTCTGTTGAAGCATAGAGTGCCTACAATCAAACGAGCCCTTAAGAGCGGGCGTCATTTAACGGTATGGAAGTCGGCAAGGTTCTTGAGGATGTTATGCGATACCTTTGCGCAGACTTTTCATCAGCTTTCAAGAGAGAAGAAAATCCCGAAGAGATAATAGTTTTAGAAGAGAGGAATACAATGTTTGGAGTGGGGAAAGCAGGAGTAATATGCTAAATGCTCCATGTAGGCCTGCCTCGACTGATAGAATATTTTTATTGATGAATTGACTCGGTGCCACCTGATTTCATCTTTGTAAATCATAAGCAACCCACAACAATATATTTTCAATAAAACCTTTCGTTCAGTTCCTGATTTCGAAATTTTAGGTAAATAAATCTGAGAGGAAAAGATCTGACATCATCTTAAAACGTCTTCAATATCGATACATGTTATCAGTCTTTTCAAAATGTCACATTTTTTCTGAGGAAAAAAGTGCCCTAACAAATTTGTGTGCCCTAGATTCAAATTACAATATCAGGTTCGAAATCGTAGGGTGACAGAGATTTATCAAAGGAATCCCTGAATCGATGCACTTCACGTGCGACACTCCGGCCGTTGGATGAGACGTTGATTTGTGGTCCAGTTTAAATCTGCCTAATGACGTCGCCGGGTTTCTCTCCATCCTACCTTCGCTTTCTAAATGAGTCAAAAAATGTGAGCTTTCTCTGACCTTATATAAATTCGGATGTCAGTTGGGCGCGAGCTTACAATGCATAATCCTGAGGTAGGTTTTATTCGCACCAGTAGAAATCTTTTTCTCTGTCAAAAAAAGAACATTAAAAAATACAGAGCTAAAAAAAGGAGCACACAAAAACCTATGCGGGATAAAAAAAGCACAAAAGTGAGAAAATTACGAACACAGAACCCATATTTCGGTAACAGCACACCGGAAGTCATCATAGGTAACAATTGAACTTATTTTATTTCTCAATAATTTTTAACTACATTCTGTCACAACATTCGAACTTAAGTAAGCCGTAATTCAATATTTTAAAATAACGATAACCTTAACCGTCAAGATTTCCAAGTATCAGGCGATATTCATGGAAATAATTTAACTTCCATCATTACAGCAACAACTTGGTGAAATTTTACCCAATTTTATTGGAACGACCTAGTTTTCTTCAAGTACCTTTCATCTCCACCTTGGTTATGATAAGGATTTCCTGGTCGGTTCTTCAAAATACTGAGGAAATTTTATGTGTCAATGCCAGTTTACCGTCAAAATTATGATTGTGGGGGAACAAATTATTGAGGAGTCACTAAGTTAAAAAAAACATCAGTCATGATGATTTTCAGGAAGTTCACTAATGGTAAACCAGAAGCCATCGAGCATGCTATTAAACAATGTCAAAACACTAAGGGCCGGCTTTCATAATGTCTAATTAAGTTTTTTTCCGGAGCATGAAAATCAGATTTGACTATATCGTCTACTTTCGGTCTTCTGTTTAACTAAAAGTAAATCTGAACTGCTTTGTTTCGGTTTGACATTCAAATATTCTCAATTTAAGGTTACGACAGTATCACGTTCCGACTAATGCTAACTAGGCATTATAAAACCAATCCTAAAAAAAAACACCAGCCGAAATGTTGCATGTTGCGCACGATCGCTACTCGACTGTTTTCTTCGCTGGACTACCGCACTCGCTTACCTGATCGTTTCGCCTCCTCGGACCCGTGGGCTATTCCCTCGTGGCTATTCCTTGCTCGGCACACGACTCTCTCGGTGGCTGGGCGCGACCGTGAATTTGTGTGGAATGGCGCGAAAGGCCGACGGGAGGATAGAATCGGAAGAGTAGGAGTAGGTCGCTTTCCCCGCCCCCTTCCCGCTAGAGCAGAGGTGTGTGCGCTATTGGAAGGGGGGAAGAGGGGAGGGGATGGGTAAGGAATCTCCGAGGAGAGGGGGCATGCGAGTCTTAAGGATACAACAGACGCTGGAAGGAAGGTGGGGAAGGTGGGGCTATTTTGGTTCCGGCCGCTCTTCTGTAGGGTAAAGGCTGTTTAAGATGTGGGGATAGGGGAAAAAAAGAAGTTTCCGTCGTAGAGTCTTCCGGTGGATTTTTTTTAAAGCCCCCACCCCTCAGTATCTTCATCCCCTTCCCCTTTGAAAAACACTCCCACGCCACTTCGTCCCGAAAAGGATGCTTCGCACGTTTTTTCCTCAGTCTTTTGTTTTTTCACGTAATTTTTAATTCGTTTCCAAGGGTTTAAGCGGGGGTGAGCGGTGATCTGGTCAAGTGACGAGCGGAGAAGGTGGGAGAAATCTGTTGGATGGGAGTTAAGTGAGGCGTAATAGCCGAGCTGATGCGCGTGGATACTCTACGCGAGCTTGATACGGTGGCGTAGCTAGGGGGGAGGTCCGAGGGGGCAGGGGCGCAGCTAGGAATCCAGACTGGGGATGTTTAGGCACAACTAATACTGGGGTGTGGAATACCCGCCAGGGTAGGCGGAAGGTGCGGGAGCACTCTTTTAGAAAAATTTCAAGATAAGTGGTTCAAAATGGTGAGTTTTAAGGCTTTCGGAGGGATATTTTATTACTATTTACACTATTCTGTAAGTAATATTAATCCAATTAATTAAAATGGATTGAACTTTTTAAAAATTCTTAGCTCTGGGGGGGGGGGGTTTATCCCCCTAACCCCCCTCGCTGCGCCACTGCGAGGGGGCCCGGACTCCCCCCCCCCCCGAAATACAAAAGCACACTAACTTTGAATCCCAAAACAAAACCAAATATTAAATAGTCATGCATTTACAAAAATTTTCTTTGAAAAATGATTTTTTTTTCGATTATGAAAAGTGTTAAAATTAGTTTAAAACCCTCTACTTTGTACTCCCCCCTTTTACCCCCATCCCCGAACAAAATTCCTGGCTGGATATCATTCGGATTTCTATAATGCATGGGCAAACCTATTTCTGCTTGCGATTTTGAAGAAATTTATAAAATCCAAAGATTCAAGCGTGATGAAATGGAATTTGTCCATATTGAAATAAACACTAACAATTTTCCACGTTTATAAAATGTATAACGACCTATGTTTCAATGATGTTACTACATCATCTTCAAGGTGTAACATTGGGTCGTTATCAATTTTATAATCGTGGAAAATTGCAAGTGTTTATTTCAAAATGAAGATATTTAGGTGCTTCGTTGCTACGGTCGACTCAAGCTATCCTTTTAAAATATTTTGGTAATACATTCAGCAAACATTTTCCACAGAATGACCCATAGCCTCATGGGTGCATTGGCGGTAACGGTGTCAAAATCTAATGTGATACATTTCCTACTAGCATAATAAAGGATTAAATCTTCAGGGAAAGTATTTTTTTAGATGAAGGAAAGTTAAAATTACGTTTTTAAATATCCTTCTATTTTTAATTATAATATACTTTGCAATACATTGCACCTTATTCACACACAGTGTGGGTCCATATTAAAATTCTGATTCGCAAAATTATAGTTTCTTTTTTATTAAATGACCATTGAATTTTTTCTTTTGCGATTATACTATAAATTATTATAAAATATTATAATAACCCTATATTTTGTTTGTATCTCAAAATTATATCCCTATTCCTTCACAGTCCTGATGATGGTTTAAAATAATAATTGTATTTCATTTTATTTTTTTCAACACAAGACATACACTTCAAGAAGCTGATATACTGTAGAACCAGAGGTCAAGAAAAAAACATAAAACACTCATTTTATTCGCATATCTGGCCATTCGGAATGGTGTCCTCTTCCTCTGGTACGTAAAGATCTAACTGCGAGGGAATCGGGTTGGTATGGTGGTTAGGGTGTTGGCTACTCACCCCGTGGCCCCAGGTTGAAATCCCGGCGATGACAGAGACAATCATAGACATCCCGATCCCTGCTGGAGTCTTAAGTGGAGGGCACTTCAAGTTCAGCTCTCCGTCCGTGGGATGGGATGTTAAGCCGTGATCCCCTAGGCGCCTTTCTTTTAGAGGAGGCTAATGCCGACGACGGGTTTCTCTAAACTCTTCCCTTTCCTAACCCTTCTTGATAGCGCAAAGTGTTTAATGACATGTCCTGTCCATCAGCTTTTTTTCAAGCAAATGGCGATCCAAAATTTTCCCTTTCTTCTGTATGCGTCCCTATGATCAACCTATCCATTTATTTAACCTCTGGCTCACTTTCTTAGCACCTTGATAAATTATCCTGTATCCATTTTTTTCCGATATCCATACTTCTTATCCCTGAAGCAAGCTAACGGCGAAATATTTTTTCTTAATTTATCCATTCATTTAATCCCTAGCCATCTGTCGTATCCTGCAAAAGACCTTACCATGACTATATGTGAATAAATGACTATAGTATGGACGTAGGCCTTAATGCTAGCAAAATTCTAGATTAGTGTTTATTAAATTACCACTGAATTTGTTTCTTTTTCGATTATACTATAAATTATGGTCAAATATTATGATAACCCTACATTTTATTTGTATCTCAATATTATATCCTTATTCATTCACAGCCCTGATGGTGGTTTGAAATAATAATTGTATTTTATTTTTTTCGACACAAGACCTACCATTAAAGAATCTGATTTACTGTTAAACAAGAGGTCAAGAAAACACATTACAATTCAAGGCTTTAGAGAGCTGCCCTCGGAGCATGAGCATACCCTCCCCCGAAATATACCCCATTTCCATCAAAATTTTCAGATTCTTTCCGGCCATAGTGAAGTCTCGTTACAATCGTGGGATAGATTCGCTGCTGGTACCTCTCCATTTCTCGCTATCATGTGCCTGTTCATTTAGTTCATCAAAGGGTCATTTCACTTCGATGCACACGGCCTCACCCAGACCCTCAACAATCTCAATGAAACCTGATGCATAATCTGCTTTATGTTACTCACTATTTTTGCGAAATCTTATTCTAAAGTATGGCTGTTTCGAGAAATGTGACTCTTTTTATTTTTAAGTTTTTACTATTTTTTCTTCAGCTCAATGGCCACATCACCAGGTTTAGTTCATTAAGAAATATTTTCTAGTAACTTATTTATTATACGGAATATTATGAACGAATCAAATTAAAAGATAAAATTAAAATATTTATTTTTTACTAAAAAAATGATAACTATACAGGAGAGTGGAGTGGAAAGATGCGTCAATATTCAGACTGTTGACTTACGATGATGAGTTCTTCTCGCCTGTATCTTTCTAAATACTTGTCTCGGGGACTTCTTTAATGTATCCCTTTATTATACTATTCACGATATCAATTTTTGTAATGACATAAGCTATCCACCAGCTCTTTCTCAAGCGTTTGTGGATCCATCTTTCTTGTCTCTGAAGTAACCCAACAATGTTATAATTTTAATTACGAAAACATATCTTATGATTATAAATAATAAACCTTATAATCATAAAGATCAACAACTTCCACAAATTATCATCTGAGAAAATTTCATATAACTTTTTGGAATGACGTCTGTTTAAAGAAGAAGTAATTTCGTTATTACTCAAACTTCTTCAGCCCTTTACAATGAATTTCCAAATGTAAAATTGGTTACTTTTTCATAAAATTTGTGAATATTTTTTAAACGTATTTTTTGATTGAATCAAGCCATCCAATATTAGTATGTAGCATCTGAGTTCTTATTGGCTCACAAAGTTGGTACGCTCTTAAAGATGTGTACGTGCGGAGCAATTTTTAACGTAGTTCACTGTTCCCCTGGTATTTTATTTACTACTTGAATTAATCTTTCTCCCCGGTCAGCTCGGTTTAAGCTTTCTAATTGCGGCATGCGGATTAAGTAGGAAAGGGTGAGAGGAAGTGTTAGAAGGTAGCGCATGTTAACGGAAGACTTGGTTGGAGTAATGACGTAATTGGGTAAGAATTTAGGGTTGACAAGAGAGGATGAGATTAGGAATTTCAGCCAGTGGGAAGGAGGCCAATTACCCGGGATTACATAGCGTTCAAAAGGAGCTTACATTTAAGGTTTCCTCGATATCCTTACCGAATTTTTCATGAAAAAATACCACCACATTCGATGAAGAAGCACCTCGAAGATTGTTATTGCTATTGGAGAGAAGCAAACTTTAGCACTGAATGTATGAAATGGTTTCATACTTGACGTGGTGGAAATGCGATGTATCGGTGATTAAATAAAAACAATAAACGTAATTCCACACTGTAATATATGTACAACTCCATTACCAACCATGGTTTCGACACTCTATGTCATTATCAAGATCAGAATCGCTGACTCTCGACTGACTGACTGCAAAGTCTCTCCATATAAGCAAAATTTACACTAACAAAATTCACTAACTCTTGATTTTCTTTGTGACATTCCATTATAAGTTTTCCTGGATACCAGACAGTTACTTAAACCACTTATTTTTTATCAGAGCGCGACCCGGGTTTCAATAAAATTATCATCATCTTCAGGCGCAAATTAATAATTCATTTAATTTGCATCTGAAGATGATGATGATTCATTGAAACCCGGGTCGCGCTCTGATAAAAAATAAGTGGTTTAAGTAATTTTCTGATATCCAGGAAAACTTAAAATTTACACTGTCAAAAATTATCATCGGTCAGAAGTTCTGATTTAATTTAAACAGAATTAACAATTCCCTCCTATCAGCTAATCCTTTAACTCTTACTTCTTCTTCTTTACTTCCAGCATCACATCTTCTGTATAGCTCTTAGAGAACCTTCCCTTAGTATTCTTCCCACCTTGAAAATGACATAGAGTCGAAATAATGTTCAGTAGTGGAGTTATACATATGAAAGTGTGGAAATTACCATTTGTTGTTTATGCGATGACCGTTTTTTTTCAAGCTCCGATGGGCTACGAACAGAAGATAAAATGATTGATTAAAAACTATTTCATAGTTAACTATTGAGCTCACTTGTGGTGTTCTTTTGAGATGATCGCCTCGGCGATTGAGGAATTGGTCGTGGCTGTGGACAAGCTTTACTATGCCTTCTTCATAGGATGTTACCGCCAATGACTTCCAATGATTTTTGCCTTTGACCTGAAGCTCATCACCCGTTTGAAAACGCTAGTAGCCACATCTTTATTTTATATTTAAGATGGAATTCACACGGCACTAGGTCGGCATTGCACGGCGGGTGATCGAAAATGTCCCATTGAAATTGCTCAAGGAGCAGTTGGGTTGCATCGGCGCTGAGATGACGGGCGTTGTCATGGACCAGAACACTTCCAGAATTCAGCATGTCTCTTCTTTTGTTTTTAATGGGATATGCGTAATTTTTCACTCTCTTTCACACTCTAGCCACAGTGCATTGAAAAAATTCACATTCATCGGCATAAAGGTCAAGACATGCCAATACCGAAGCCATCCGACGAGTTTTCTGGCTGTCGCTCCGCATTGCACACTTAGCGGGGGAATCAATTGAGGCAGTGCAGTTAATGAAATTGCTACCAGCCTTAAACGAACAACTTATGGTCAGAAATTATTTGAGCGTGTGGTGTGGAGGACGCGCAGTTGCCCTATCCGCGCAGTACCCGCCTGTCGCTTGTATGGTGTTTTTGCTGAGCTATCGAAGGCTGAAAAAAATGGCCCCAGTATTTAACCATGGATTTAGCATTGAATGTTTCTTCCTTATGTTCCACGATGAGAAAATCTTTTTCGCGCATCTTTAGTCATTCTACCCTCCAGTTTGTTTTTTTCCATCAAGCAAGAAACAATTTTAACATATAATCAAGCATTTTAAAATCTTGGGGTGTGCTTCTGTGCGTGTAAGGTTATCATTGTGTGAGTACTAATCCTTGAATTTAAGGGCTCAAGTCCCTTAGCTCTATTGAGGAATTGCATTTTATGTTGGTATTATATTGTTCTAAATTGAACCACCGAGGTTTTTTTACCTCCTTTTCACTGAACGCTCTTTAGCGTTAACGCTCATTATATCGTACCTCCGGGGCTCCAGCTAGTTTCTTTTTCAGCCAAGTTCCTGCCATTTAACCGACGCATTGATACGGAAGCATAAGATATCTCTGACAGGGATAGAAACCATGATGTTTTCTGTTTCATGATGAGGAAATCTATTCCGCGCATCTTTAATTTTCGGTGACTTGCGCAACAACAGAAGTCCATATTCCTTTAGAAACATAGTCACATTGTGGGTCAAAGTCGAAAAAAATCTGGCCAGAAACTCCATTTTCGACTTATTTCTATCAATCCCATAGTAGTATATTATAATCAAACGTAGAATATCCAGTTACTCAAATACATTGTCGATTTTAATTTTCATGTGCGTTCTCTTAGGCGGATCTAGGGGGGGCACGGGGGCACTTACCCCCCCCCAGACAAATATGCCAGATTTTTAATACGGTCCCATTATCATTGCGTTCGTTTTGTATTACGAGGTATCCTTGTGCCCCCCCCCCCCCCTCCAGAAAGAAATCCTGGATCTGCCCCAGTGCGTTCTTTCTAAAGATGGTATTAATACTTTTATTCAGGTGGACGTTTAAAAATGACGAATAAAAACAGTTTTTTCGACAATATTTTTCTTTATTGGATTATTGGTTTTTCCTTGGCTCTGACTCGGGTTAAAAACTCAATCGTCGCCAACGTTTCGAAGCGTGCTGCTCATCGTCTTTGGGGCAGTCTGATGATGGAAGTAGAGGTCACTGATCCTTATAATAGCAAAAAATTGTAAACTCTACACTTATTTTGAAGTTAACCGAGCCGGGTATCGGCAGCTCAGTGCAATTTTCATGGCACCTAGAAAATGGCACTGAACAATCAAAATCCGGGTCGATAGGCATTATAATATGAGTGGAGATGACAATTTTGTTTTATGATGGAGTCCAAAAACTTATCCTCCTCTTATCCATCCTCTACACTTTCTCAATTCTTCTTCAGACCCACATCTCGAAATCCCCAGTCTTCTCTCGCCCTCCTCCCTATAAATCCATGTTTTCGCACCGCAAAACGCTACACTTCAGATCAGACTCTTCACTTGCCTTTTCGTTGATCTCTTCCATAAAATATCTCTCTTAAGCTCCTCTCTGATCATGAACGCATTATCCACCATGACATTAAGAAAAATATAGATAAATTAGCCCATAATTTATTTATTTATTTACTCCAGTCCAAAAACAGCACGAGGCCAATTACAGAGGACTACAATAACAGGAGAAACAATTTAATAATATTAAGCAACGTAACCAATAATGAACAAAAAATATTCAACAGTATTTACAAATAAATAACAAAGAATAGTAAATTTCATCGGGTGGTGTTAGGAATAGGGGGAAAATTACGATAGTGATGGTGCAAGTTGGATGAGGGATGAAAAAAGGATCAAAATTTGGAACACATTTGGCATAGGAGACATTTGGCATTTGACATTTGGCATAAAGACCATGTAACCGCCTTTTCGCCATACTTTTCAAGGTCCATCAACAAATATTAAACATAAAAATGCAAAAATTGGCACAAATGAAAATGCAAAACTTTGGCAATATCAAGTTAATATTTACCATTGACTGAGCAAATAATTAAACGCCTGGAGAAATTAGTCGACCATGTATTCAATAAAACCTTCATCATCCTATTTTTTGTTTTGCCTGCTTGTGGCGCGCTCACATTGATTGACCGCGATTATTAATAAGCGCCTAAATATACAATTTCCGGAGGACTTTGGTGTAAAGCCCCGCCCGTGACAGAGGATCGCAGCCGAGGCGTTTGACGAGGCGTGAGGACGGAAGCTGGCCAAGAACACGCCGACGGCTGTCACTCACGTCAAACCGAGGACCACCGGTCTTCTCTGCGAAATCCAACGGCCTGGCTCCTCCACGCTTCTGGGCGAAATAAACTCTCCCTAAGAACGTGGAGAGAATATCAGGCTGGCCACCCAAATGTGTACGTAAAGCTGCAATCCGGTTGTGACCTGAATTATGTTTTGCTGCTGTATTTGAAATTTCATGCTAAAATTGAAATAATACCATTGTCATTTTGCTTTGTTGCGCTCTATTATAGGATCCAGACGCCAACTATCGGCCGAATTTGGAAGTAGAGCTTCGAGGATAACGAGCATTTACCTTATGAAACCGCGTAAACAAATCATTGGCATTGTGGGGTATTTTCAGATTTTTCTTTCTATTTTTTCATTATTAAGCTATCATATCATATTTTATATATTTATAATTATGTAAAATGAGTTTTGGTTGCGATTTATTGCTGTAATTCATCATTAACTGCGTCGGTGGTTTAGGTTAAATGCATTTATGGAGAAAGGTGATTGCCCCGTTGAACGATTTTCCTAATTGGAGTGAGTGATGAGTACGTTTATATCGACGTGAAACCTTCGCTAATATATAATAGTCACTGCATTTTTCTGTCTACCTCATATAAATTCACATAAATTGTAAGTTTTACACGTTGTAATTAATTGAATATATTATTTTTGGCAAAAACAGTCACAACAAAATAATTCTAGCGAAGTTACATGTCTAATGTATTACACATTTTCTTTCCACCCTGCTAAGAATAGTGTTTTTCTCGGAGTCACGCATTAATGGTCATTAGGAAAAGCTTTTTGTTTGGGCTCGATGATTCATACTATTACACTAATTTTATCGTCACTAAACTATCCTCTATGCGTCAGCCATATTGGCAAATTAAGTCAGCGCTTTCAGCAATTTAAATAGGCTAGACATAAAAATTCAGCTTGAAGGATTCAGTCCCTCAGAATTTTTTCCGTTGTAGCAATTACTAGCGGTAAATCTGCACAGGAGACCACTTGCCCAGGGGCACCTATCCTCTGACATTCCAATTTTCGATATATGTAATTAATCTCCCAATAACCAACGATAAATTTCACTTCCAGCAATATGCAAGCAAAATATGTATCTTGTTTAATGCAATGCACGCTTTCCCGATCGGTGCGAATTGACAACGAAATATCAGTATGAATAGGCAACCCGCATATCGCCCTAGCTACCCTCCCGAAGAATATTCCTCCTACATTGATTGTGACCCCTCAGATTATTAGAGTGCAATTTTTATCACTCATATTGGTACGATTTTTCGCACTAGGAGAGAAAACTGTGATCTGTAAGGGTCTAGAAATACCTCCATCACTGTTCTACATGGAACCACTGAGGTTTTTATCTATGCCATCTCCACTGAACGCCCTTCAGCATCAACGCTAATTATAACCTCCAGAGCTCGGGTTAGGTCCTTGTCCAGCCAATTTCCTGCCATTTAACAGAGGCATTGATACGGACGCTTAAGATTTCTCCATGTTTTTTTCGGGTTCACGATGAAGAAATCCTTTTCGCGCATCTTTAACTTTTGGTGGCTTGCTCAGCAACTGAAGCCCATTTTCTTTTAGAAGCGACATAACAGTGTGGGTGAAATTCGAAAAAAAATCTGGACAAAACCTTTTTTCTTTCAATCCCAAAGTATTTTTTATTCCAGAATATCCGGTTGCTCAAATACAGCTATTGGTTTTAATTTTCAAAATCGTTCCTTTTGGACATGGAAAAATAGTTTTTCAGGTGTAAGTTTTTAAACGACGAATAATAAACGGCTTTTATGAATTATTTTTTTATTGAAAATGATATGAAACCAATTTTTTTAAATATTTTCTTTTAATGAACTATTGTTTTTCTTTGAAAGGCTTTTTCGTTAATTATTTATGTTTACTTTATTCTAGATTACTAAAAACTGATATAGAAAACTGATAGATCACCTTTTCCGAGAATAATTTTTTTAAAGAAAATATTGATATATGCTGTGACATTATTGCATTCAGTGCGGAATACGACGTTTGAAAAATCACTAGTCAACCTCAGCTGTCAGAGGTGTCGCACAACATTAACTAGGGGACTCATTGCTTGAAAAAACTAATAAAGAACTCGAAGGAACGAAGCCGAAAGGTACTGCAAGTATCTCCATAAGCGTAAGTTACGAAAATGTTTGAAATTACAAGTTGTTGAAGTTTTCCGACATTTTAGAACAAAACATTTAATAGGATACCAAAGATGAAAACTTTTACCGATTATACAGAACCGTCCGGTTTTTGCATCATTAGGATAAAGTTCATTTTTTTATATAATTATGCTTTCCCCTAAGAGGATTAATATAATCTAAAAGTTATCAATTCAATATTAACTTCATCGGCATATTTTTATGCTGACGGTGTTTTTCGTTACGTGTTATTGGGTTCCCAAAATCCTTATTCCCTGAATTATTGCATGTTGGAATTAATGAGTTTTGGAATCAAATCTTTTTTATGTCCTTTTTATTCCCTTGCCTCCTTCATTTACTTCCCAATTAATAGGGTGAGAGAGATAGGGTAATACTAGAGAAGTTTCTCAGGTTTTTTTCCAATGACGATGAGTTTTAATCACTGAAATTGACATTATAAATTAGGTAATATTTAAATAATATCCAATATCTCCTAATTAATAATTGTAACCAAACCTGAATTTGGGACATTGAGTACTAAGTACATAGATACAGCCATCGTTTTAATAAATTTAGTCGTTTAAATATTTTCAGAATTAACGTTTTATCGAGTCATCTGTGTTTACGCTGATGTTAAGAATGTATCTTTTACAATAAGAAAAAAGTGTGATTACTACGGATTCGATCCCTCCCAGGACTTTACCGCAATAACCGCGAATGGAATAAACCAACTAGGCTACGGAGCCATGCCTTTAATTATCACAACCAGGCCACCCGGCGTTGCTCGGGAAGTATAGTACCCTGAGAGGTGAGAAACTTGGAATTCATGGTCACATCGCACGATTTTTAGGCAAAGCAACAAAGCAGGTTTGATGATGGTATACATATGTAACAGCAAGCAATAGAAAAAACGATTTTCGTACACCGCGCATGGGATCAGTCTATTCCCCGCTCCACAGCATTGATCATCGTGTATGTTTGTTACGTGCGCATACCAAAAACGTCGTGTGAACACATATCCCAGCAAAAGGTTTGCACCAAAAGGATTAATAGTTAAAAATAATCCTTTCGGTTATGTTTTCCCTATGATCGTGTCAAGAGGTGTGCCTACCCGGCAGGATGTCCAAACACAGGCGTTGTATGACGTTACGTAACAAACGGTAATGAGAAAGCTACGCCAAGTTAGCGTTGGGTACACATGGACGTATCCAGCGACGGGCAGGAGGGGGCAGCTTCCCCTCCCTAGAAGCAAAAATCGCAAATGTCTTTAAGGAAAATAATTTTTTTCAAGCAAATGATTTTAAAAACTAATAAAGAACAGTTAGTATTCTTAAAATGTGGATTTCATCCACCTTTTTCATGCTTAAATCTTACCTACAACTTGAACAGCCATGGCTTCCCCCCCCCCCCCCTAGTTTTCAGCCTGGGTACGCCCTTCGTTGGACACTACCATTTGTGGCACCATGGGCTTTGGGAGCATGAGATACACCTACATACTAACTTTTGGTTGCAATCTGTGCATCATTATGGAAATGCATAGCGGACAGACAAACAGATATTCTCTTTTATATACATAATAAAAAAATAAAGATCGGCGAGTCCAAATATGAATATCATGAGAAGAGAAACCTTGCCAAGGAGCCCGAAAGAAAGCATTCCATCCCCTACAGCTTTTGCCCCTGGAGTTGGACTCCTGTTTTGCTAGCCCAGTCGCATTTGCGTCCATCCTCGTCAGCTCTTGGTGGTGTAATGGCAAGTGATCCAGCTTGTCTCACGGGCCAACCTTCCAAGTTTTCACCGATCTTGCCCCAACAGTAACACGGGACATGTGTCTCCACATATTATTGAAAACCTTAGTAGGGGAAAGTGGGGCAAAACCGACCGGTTAACCTTTTTTCAATTAAAACTTGACCTTGTGTTAATATTTGTATTAATATTCTTTCAAATGTGGTTAATACAGTAAAACCTTTTTTACATCATATTGGAGGGGACCAAAACTTGGGCAATTTAATGTATGGAGGTTCACTAAAGAGAGGTTTTAGTGATTGGCACCATTTTTTCATATCCTTCGGAAATGAAAGGCACTACCGTCTTTTAAACCATTATATTCATGTGTTTAAACAATATTTAGTAATAACAGAAAGCGAGCGCTATCACATGATTTTTACCATGATTCGAGAGAAAACAATGTGATCTCTCTTAATTCAACAGTCACTTAAAATGAATAGGATAGTTGGATACCTTTTTTCTTATTTACCGTTAGGTATGCCCTCATATGGAACAACATGGCCACAAGTAGTGATTAACGTGAAAATTACAGCATATTAAAGGTGTATAAGAAAAAAATAAGGGTGAAACATTTATCCCTGAAAATGCCATTCCATGTACGTAATCGCGACTGCATTAATGGTCTCTAGTTGTCTCGGTACGATTAGCAAAGGTAGTTAGGCTGTCTCCGCAGTATCTCCTTGGTATGATAAGTGGAGGTTTTATAAGATACAGAGGTTCAACACGTAGAGGTTTGCCAATAAATTTACATATAAATCTGAGGGGACCGAAGGGGTGGTATGAAGTATAGAGGTTTATGATGTAAAGAGGTTCACTACATAGAGGTTTTACTGTAGTAACATTTAAACTAGGGATGGGTCGAATAGTAGATTTCTCGAATTCGAATATCAAATCATTGCTCGAATATTCGTCACACGGGCTTTTCCCAGCATTCATACTTAGCCGTTGCATTTTGGCGCAAATTTCCCACAATTCTTTCTTGAAAATGTTCACTTTTCATTTAATCGCAAAAATAGATATTGTAATTTAAAAATCTAAAAGCTTGAAATGCGTACTCCATGAGCAATAATCTTTTGATTTAGGCAACAAAAAATAATAGGAAACCACCTTATTGTAAACATAGTTTGTTAAGCTGATGAAATAAAATCTTCCATACCCCCAATCACACCCCTATTGAGGCGGCTCGCAGGGTTGTGTGTAGATGTAGATGAAGGGGTCAGCCACCCCCCATAGTTTCTGGAAAAAATTAAAAGATGTGTGGCACCATTCAACCAGCGCTCGGCTCTTCCCTCGATTCTCGCGCGAACCTTTGAGAGGACAAGGAACCTTCATGAACCTCCGTCCATACTGTTCGGGCGAGGGATATATATATTCGTCGACGCCAGCACCAACCCAGTTCCCGCGAAGCCAGTGACTAGCCAGTTTTGCCTTCTATTGTGACAGTGCCACCAATAAAAAAGTCTTTTCATTACCCGGTGCTAGTGTATAATTTGAAGTGCCTTCTCCCACAGATGCATGGTATATTCAAGATGGAGTTATTATTTAATCAGCTTCTCGAGCAATATCAAAAACATTTTGATGAATACCTAAAAGCCAATTATTTATGCATATCAGGCTTCAGATACATTATCACTCAGAGGTTTTTCATTACACAAAGGCATTGTAAAAAGTAAAGAACCACTCTACTCCACCAAAACTAGTGACTTAATCTGCCCCAGGCCTGCTTTCCTTTGATTGATTATGGTAAAGTTACGTGCTGAGAAACTAACTCTCCCATCATGTTCATTTACAATGTCCTCATTCCTACTTTGACAGTACCTACTGATATTGTTTCCCTCATCAATATAAGAGTAGCCTCCCACCATACTCATCCAAACTCCTAACACCACATGCCAATTCCCAGACTATCAATCATAAAATGTTCTCTTCTCTACCATCTTTCTGCCCTATTAAATTCTCTCTCGATATACATTTACCCCTTATCTTTATCAATTGCAATTTATACTGACTACACATCAACTCATTTCATCTGAGACAACAAAATATTTCTAGATACTCAGGATGTGACCACCTTATCAGTTTTTTGTTTGATACTGTCTTTCATTGTTATTAGTGCACTTTAAATTTGCATTCTTGCAGTGGGTGTACCATTTTCTTTTATATAAAATAAAAATTTACTTCCGCCCCACTCACCCTTAACTTTTAGCCCCACACCTTTACCCTTTAAATATTTAGAACAGATTATAATAGGGTCTGTTTTTTACAATTTCCTGTTTTATTTTAATGGCTCAAAAAATTAATATTACATAAAAGACCAGCTACTCTGGTCCATACTTGAGTAAAGCAGCCACATCAAAAGTGGTTTCATCATATGGTTTATGGCATCATACAAGCAGATCAAGAATAACAAGAGTTCATCACCTAATTTTAACCGAATTAAATTGCTTATGGAGAACAATTTACTCTCTAAAATGTAAAAGATAAATTAAATGATTCTCAACTTTGGTGTCTCCAAAGTAATTAAAATAATAAGCCATCTTCTTTTGCGTTACTTAACAAACAAATTCTTTCTTGCCAAAGAGTCAACAGCTTCGATTGACTCATGCGGAGTGGTATCCCTTGTATTCCCTTCTCAAAACTTCAGCATTTTCACTCGGAGGAGAGAGTGTCATCTGAGCAAACTTCAAGCATTTTTTCATTTACCTGCAATAACAAAAGTCACATATTCAATCTACTACGCTTAGAACTTTCATTAGAAAACCTAATCCTTCAAGTCATTCTGGCAGCTTTGAGTGTCATTGTTTGCTAATTAGGTTGACAGGAGTTTTTAAGGCAGTGTTCAACACGGAAGGGAGCAATAAAATCTATAGGGTAGATCACTAGGCTACTGGTTTAAGATTTCTGGCAGATACCTTTCATCAAGGAAATGAATTTCTGCCAAAAGTTTTAAACAAAAACGAACCACACATGGCCAATGAGAAGAGTAACTGGTAACCTGCTCATCAGGAATTTTTGACAAACTTAACTGTAAAAGGGTTATGGCCATCAATTTTTCAGCACCAACTGCTCAAGAAGTAGGTGACAAGTCAAAAAACAGAAGAATATGACTCTCAAACTTTTTCAATTGGCAGAAAAGAAATAGGTGAAAAAAATCAGAGAGACTATCCCTCCGGAAAAAAAATTTGCATTTATGCGAACTGGCACCTCATCATTAGTAGGCATGAAAAATCTTAAAAAATTAAAATCTGCCTCCGAACAAAACAAAAGCTTCAAGTCTTCTCCGTAAGTTCTTGTACAGGACTATATTCCATTTCTCATGGAAATAATCGAGTGCCTAACAAGCAGCCAACGTGTACATGGCACTGAAATACATATTTTCAAAAGAAACCATTATGGTAATTAGTAATATATTTCTTAAAGTTACTCCAACGTTCCAGGTAATGCCTTACTTCCCAAGGCAATTTTACCAAGGTTCAATCTGCAAAATCTCTGTAAAATTGCAATGGAAGTTATGGAACCTGGATAGCATAGTGGTCTGCAAAGAGGCCCCCAGAGCCAAAGGTCCGTGTCTCAATTCCTTGTCCAGGGAAATTTTATTCCATCACAATAAATATAAATTTCACTGTCATTCATGTAGCAGACTTGGAATACACCACTTATATCAATTATTAGAGGTTTAAGGTTTGGATGAGGATTACAATATTTTCAGTCATGTGTCAAAATTTAAAAAATATTGATAGAGAGCCAATATCTCCAATAACTTCAAGATATATGTAAATAAATTTTAAAAGGACAAGAAATTCATCCATAATTAATGATGTGTCTATTTTATAATTATCATTACATAATCAAGCAAGTAATTTTATCAAATATAGAATGAACACTACAGTTTCTGTCTTGCCTAGTAGATTTCAAACATTGTCCCCTACTCATTTTCTGATTCCTACTTGAGTTACCATAATGACTACATTATTACTACTTCACATGATACCTCATCCATTACACTTACCCCCTTCAGTCAACCACTCCAAATTGTAATCATAAGTTTTTAAAGGATTAAAGGAGTGTCAAGAATCTTGGCAGATGGATTTATTTGTACAAAGATAAAATATAAGTTGATTTTAGGAAAACTGTCCAAAGGCATCCACCTGAGCTTGATCCTGGGACCCTTCCATCAGCAGCTAAGCACTATACCTACTAGGATATCACCACTATTTTTCTTCTCAAATCCTCCCCTATATTCTCTGATATTCAAACTTTCCAGCCTGCTCCTGCTGTCAAACATATCCTCCACATATTACTTCCATCTATTCTGAATAAACCCAGTCTCCCGTCACCACTAGAATTTTACTACCCGGGATTTCCCAAATTATTTTGTTGAACTTTTCACACATCTTATCTTCTTCTTCCTCACTATGATTGCCAGTGGGCAATGTGTACACTTGAACCACCGCAATATTGGTGGGTGCACCTCGATTTCTACCACCAGGATCCTATACCATATCTGATGTACCTATACCTACCACTCTCTTACCCATCTTTCAATTTAATACTAAAGCTAATCCTCATTGACTTTCCTCTACAACACTTAAATAGCCCTATAGCCATTACTCCACTAGTACTCATTATCCTTCCACCTATCTTCACATAATCCTGAGATATCTATCCTCCTTTTCTCCATTTCCATTTTGAAATTTTCTAGCTTACCTCATCATTATCCCAACATTCCATATACCTATGTTATATGTGCCTTCTTCTTCTCCATCTTCTAGGCCTTCTTTTCTTCTTTCTTGGATGTTGCTGCTGATGGTAAGTCTCTCCAAGGGTTTCACAAGTCTCTCTAATGGATGCAACCTTGCTGTTGTAAATGATAATTACTCTTAATGGATGGGTACCTACTGTTTCATTTGTTTCTGAGGCTCATTTGATTGTACACCATGTTTTCGGGGGAGAAAGAGTTGGTAGGATTTTCCACATCCATTCCAGCATTTTTTAAGGTTACACCACCAAGTAGACTATCTTTATTTTGGCTCCTACCTTTTAAGCTATCTGGCATGAATGACCCCACTGGGTGTAATTGAGAATTATTCCTACCACTACAGCTCTGGGGGTCACTGGCATATGCAACCCTTTATACCATCCCAGATAACACGGAATTTGTATTACATCAATGATACACACAAAAAACGTGACCAAATACATATGTATAAGATGGAATACGATCGTATTACATCGGTATATTTCACGTAGAAGTGGTTCAAAAGTCCCTATGGATGTATGTATTCGTGCGTATTACAAATTGGAAATCTGAATACCCATACATGAATTATACATATGTATACAAAGGAATACAATCGTATTACGTCTGTATATTTCACGTAAAAGTGGCTCAAAAGTCCCTCAGGATGTATGTATACATGCGTATTACAAATTGGAAATCTGAATATCCTTACATGTAATATACATATGTATCTGCAGGCCCTCGTACACGAATTATACATATTGATTTTCTGACCCACATCCACTTAATATCAATATGGATCAAACGGATGCATAAATATAAGGAAACCAGAACGTACAGATAATAAAACATTTATTCAAAGAGAAAAATAAAATAATACACACAAATAACAAGTGTGGCCATGAATATTGCTAACAAGCATTAAGGGCCAGCAAACAGTAGGTGAAACTTAGTTAAAAAAAATGGCACAAAGATAAATCAAGTACAAACAATGGTTTGAGTTGGAAAATAGAAAAAAATGTTAGCACGGAACAAGCGTTGTAACCCATTGCACAAGAAGAAACCTGAATTCAGGAAACCAACTCGGCACAATTAGCCACTTTCTGAAAGGAGAAAAGAAGAAGTCAAGTTTAAAAGTCATGCAAAAATATATCTTTTTGTAAGATCTGAATAGGAGCTCAAGGCCTTTCAATTTTATTTTTATCAATTCATATAGGCAGTCAGTATTCTGTGAAGTCTGTAATTTTAGTACTAATTCTGTATTCTGGATGCAAATGAAAGTTTGGCTTCTCTGATAGATTCCAGACATAAGTTTTAAATTTTTTCATTTTCCAATTATGTCGAGGTCCCAACTAGCACAGATTTGACCTTGTCCTTTGAGAAATCATATATTTTGGGGATATGCTTTCATTTTACAAAATTAATAGCCTTTCTCTTAAGAAGAATGAGAAATATGAGAAAAGATCATATGACTACTTTTAAATATAAATTAACTAGGAAAACGTGAATCCATTGGTATGCTTATTTATTACATGATACTAATATATTACTACCATGATTTAGTAGCGGATGACTCACACAGAAAAAATATAAACTTGTGATATCAAATTTTCAAACAAATAAATTTCATACATAATAGATAATTTCAGGCTTAACTTTAAGAAACCTCTCGATTATGGTTAAAAAAAAAATTTCCCTCATACCTTACCTCGGTATTAACAATTCCACCTGGTCTTCTGGCTTTGCTTCGTCGTCTTTTCCGTAATCCATTCTCCTCTTGTCCAGGCCAAGCTATTTACATCGTCGCCTGCTGGGTATGCGCGAAAGAGCATGAAAAGAAAATTATAATTAATTAATTTGGCCCGTACGCACCTTTTTCTTACATATGATGACAAACTTTCGCATGAAAGTTACGTATTTATCTTGTGTTAATAATAATGACGAAATGCACCTTGATTGACTGCATTTCAAGATGAAAGAAATATTACATTTTGCTTTAAGGGAACCGATATTACACGACCAATACTTCTTGTTCGTTAAATAATTAGAAGTAGAGGGCAAAACCGCTCGGAACCTCGAGGAATCTATTAGTGACAAGGCTACGCTGATAAGTCGACCGTATATCTACGGTCAAAGATGTTACGACTAAAGCATAGGGTAACTAGGAATGCAAGAACTACAATACAGTAGGTTGTGGTAATAAACAGCGATAAAACAACTTACACGTGAACGAAAACATTCCTTAAACAATTTTTTCTGCTCTTAATTAATTAAAAAAAAAGGAATTACTATACGACGCATAATCTATTAATTTATACGTACAAGATTGACATTACTATGTTTTACCATATAACTTCAATGGAGACCAGTCTCCTCGATACATAACTCAACAAAAAAGGAAAACAATAGCCAAACATAAACAATATAATTACCTCTATTGGCGCAATGTGGTCAACACATTGCGCCAATAGTTGTATCCAAATATACTCAAATAACATAATTAATGTAGTCTATGTAGGCGTACAATACAATAAAAGATAAATCATACCTTACCTTAATAATCCAGTGACAGGAAACTGCTGGAGCTGGCTTGCACGAATCGCAATAACGTGTGGGATTGAAGCACATTTCCAGCAAAACATAGCTTCGGGTTGAGCACACCATCCACACGCACCGGTTATCGAGGATTAAAACACTATGTCAATTCTTCCAATAAGTATAATAATACAAACAAATATAAAATTAACTATACATCAGTAGCTAGTTAATAACGGATTTCCTTTTGTTTATTAGCGTAGATGCCGGAGTTCCTCCTACAGCACGTTCTCGTAGTCTCGAACGAAATGCCGAGGCCGAGGTTTACTGTCAACGAGATTATAACTGTATCACTCCCACTCACTTCCCTAGCGACAGTGAGCCGCGGAATTGAGAATTTAATTTTTTGTCTAAACAGTTACATTAAAATATTGTTTAAAAATCAAACTTCGCTTTTACTTTTGATCTGTGCAAGTACTATGTTTTGTATTTTTCATGTATTGTGAACCATTTTTCCATGTGTATATTTCGCGGATAGAAACTGAATTTTACATATGTAATACGTCTGTATTTCGCATGCATTTACAAATTAACATAAATAGCCGCCATCTTTACTACCCTTGCTCACATCGACTAGTATATGATTTATTTTTAAGCTTTCTGGGTATAAATTCGAATGGATGAATGATCATTAAAATAGGGAAATCTGGCGTTTGCTGTGAACATATTATTTCTGGAAAAAATGTTTATGAACGTTTCGCAAGACGCCACGAAAATCTACCTCCCAAGTATTACAGGAAATATACATAATGTATATTTTGTGTATTTTTGACCACATTTACATATGTATTTCCTCTGTATTCATACATATGTAAAAGTGGTACGTGTTACACGATAAATACATTTGTATTTTTGTGTATTTTTGACCACATTTACATAAGTATCCAAATTTCAAAATACACAAAAAATACAAATGTATTTATCGTGTAACAAGTGCCACTTTTACATATGTATGAATACAAAGGAAATACATTCAATAATACATATGTACTACAGATGTAATACATAACAGAAATATATATGTATGTGACCCATGAAAATACAATATATATACATATGTATATCCAAATGTGTGTTGTTGGGGATGACAAGGTAGTAGCCCAAGGGATAGGCTGAAAGCCATACATTTCATTAAATGAATTGGTTATTGGTAGACAGAATGAAATGTAACCATATCCAAAAAATTGAGTGTCAGAGGATAGGTGCACCTGGGCTAATACAGTGGAACTTCGTTAAAGCGAGTACGGGCTATAACGATACCCCCGCTATTACGAGAGATAGCCGATGCACCGTCAATTGACCCTATAATAAGCGTGTTAAAAAATTCGTTTTTACGAGACCCTTTCGTTATTGGCTCTCGCCATAGCGAGGGTTTCACCGCCGGAAGACTTTCATCAAGACTCCTTAACCTCTGTAATTGCTAGCGATCTGTTAGAAATGAAGTTAATGGAGTGCTCAGTCTCAAATTTATGTGGTAAACTGTCGTTCGATAAATATGATGATGACGAAACAATGCTTTGCATGATTTTTATTCAGTGCGGCGCTTATAAATTGTTCGAATAGTTGGTCGTTATTTGAGTAAGGAAATTTAGTGATGCAAAAAAACATCGCCTTTCGTCTGGATTTATGCTTACGTTTATCGGATAGATGTTTATCTGTCGCCGCACCACACCTGTTCCTGTATATCTGTTCGCAACAGGTATATTGGCTATTTTTTGCTCCACCTCCGGTAAAGCGACAATTCGCTATAGCGAGTGTTTATTAGTGCACCGTGGGGTGTCGTTATATCGAGGTTTCACTGTATTAGCAGCAGATGTATTGCAGGTAGTAGCCGCAATGGAAAAAATGGACCCAAAAGCCCCCTCCTAGCTATGCACATATGCTTATGACCAACACAGAATATTCAAGAAATTTCACAGTCAAGTCAAACAACCATGAGTAAATCTTACTTGATGCTCCTTAGGAATGCCAATTATTTTAAGCATTTCTTTCCATGCCAGGAACAATTCTTTTGACGATCTCTCTGGCAGAAATGAGTAGTGTTTCCTGATCAACTGTAAAAGAAGAAAAAACATGCTAACCAGCACAAGTATTCTATGTCCTCCGTGACAAATAGAGGATCCTATATTAACTATACTGGATCCAATTATTTTACTAGGGAGCCTATACTCATTTGACCTATAACACCAGTCATCTCCTCAACAACATACCTGAAATTGCATTTTGTTTTAATTCTGGTAATGCAAAATGTTTAAAAATGAGTCAATATATTCACCAGACTTCCCTATAATGACACCTCAGTTCCAGAATGCATAGAGTTCCCCAGACATCTCAATGCCACAGTTGTGAATATTTTTTTTAAGCCTATAAAGTTTCATTTAAATAGATGCTCTGATTAGAATGTCAAGAAAATATCTACATATTGTGGAGCTTATACATTGCCTCAAATAGACTTTTCCTAGGAAGTGGGACATGGGAATCAAGGTACTTGGATAGCGTAGTGGTCATTGCAGCAGCCAAAAAAGCCTAGGTTTTTGCCTATGGCTTGATTCTTGGCCCATGGGAATCAATATTTACATATGTGTGGTTCTTGAAAACCAGATATTTATCAGGGAAATGCTAGGGAGAAACTGCCTGAAGTAATATCATTGATCAGAGGCATGACAGCATGAATAGATTGAGATATAACATAATTTACATACACCGAAATGAAGTCCAAACTTTTCTACCCCATCTTGAATATTTTCTACCTCTTTTGGAGTAAGAGGAATGTTTTTTATACTATCTTGCTTATTAGGAAACTTTTTCTTCATTCTCTCATTAACTGGAGGCATCTGAAAAAATAAATATGCATTATTGTTAAATACCAATTAAGGTAGATTTATATGGAGTACGTAGGTAAATTAAAAAGTAAGGTCTCCAATTTTTTTGTCATTAAATATGACATTCATTTACATTGTTTGATACATCGTTGGAAAGACCATGGCTACAGCCAGAGATGGGCAGTAACGAAAATACTTGTATTTGAAATACGTATTTTCGATACTTTTGTAGTTTGTAATTTGTATCGGAAATACATTTTCTGAGAGTATTTTGGATTTTGTAACGAAAATACATCTAAATAGTAGTTTGTATTTTAAAAATACATTCAAAATCAAAATACATGTAATGTTTTTTGTGCATAAGTAGAAAGAGCGTGCGACGAGATGGCAGGGATGTCAGTATTGTATGTCAGTCAGTATTAGCCTGCCATCTATGGGGCAATAAATTGTCCCTTAATTTACTTCTGTTAGCACCCGTAGGCCCTTGTATACTTGCAAAACGTGTGGAGTATTTAGCGAAACGAAGTTGCATTGAGTAATTTGTGGAGGGGAGTTGTAGAATCTGATGCTGTTCCCAAAGGAGCATGAGACATTTTTCTCCATTTTATTTAAGACATTTCGCCATGGATAATGGTCAAATTGCCAGTTTCCTATAGATACGTTGCAAGAATGTTTGAGTCTCTCATTCTAAAAATATTTCATATTTGAATTTATTTTAATTATTTATTAGGTAAGAACTTCGGTGAAGGCATGTATTTCGAATTTAATAGAGTATTTTGAAATTACATTTGCATTTAGTATCAAAAATACAATTTTTAGAAGTAATTTTTATTTTGTATTTGAAATACACATTTTAAAAGTAATTTGTATTTTGTATCTAAAATACATTTGACATGTATTTTGCCCATCTCTGGCTACAGCTATATGTACTTCAATGTCATCACTGGCACTTGATAACATTCCTCACCCTAACGATCAGGGGTGTAGCTAGGAACTAATGCTGAGGGGGGTTTAAGTGCAACTAAATACAGGGGTGTGTGGGGGTATGGAATACCCACCAGGATAAGCGGTAGGTGCGAGTTTAAAAAATTGCGGAATTTTAAGATGATTGGTTCAAAATGGTGAGTTTTACGGCTTTCTGAGGGATATTTTATTCATCCTTACACTATTCTGTTAGTAATATCAATCCAATTAAGTAAAAGGGATTAAGCTTAAAAAGTTCTCTGACCTCTGGGGGGTTTTTATCCCCCTAAACCCCCCCCCCTCGCTGCGCCACTGCTCACGATGATCTTTTGAATTCCATCATCATACCAGCTTCTGTTTGTATTGCGAAGAAAGGCATTGACCTCCTCTTGCTCCTCGTTGTCCATCACGAACTTCATTCCTCCTGAGTGTTTCTTGAGGGCGAGCAACATGTGGAAATCACTGAGTCCAAAAAATGATCTCCTTCCTCTTCAAAATGGCGAACGACTTCTTCCACACATTCCAAGTGCTGCATCTGGTGGTCTCTGTGAGCTGTTTAGGCATCCACTTGACGGTGGACGTTTGCGTGGCCGGAAAGGAACTTGTGGCACCACAAAAGTCATATGACAGACCAGGTTTCACAGAGACATGAGGGGAAGCTCCATGGAAACGGCTGCTATGCCAACAATGCGTGGTCGACAATGCTTCACAGCAGTCAAGAGTGGTAGTGGAGATACCAAGGATAACAAGGTGGAGTTGACAGATTGCACCTAGTGCTTCATGCGACGACACAACGACTTAGGAGACCATACTTTTTAAGTTTACCCTTGCACTTAAGAATCATTCTGGCAGCCTCCCCTTCCTTCGCGTACTTCCCTATTCAATTCACATTAAGGCGTACACCCCTTCATTCTATCTAAAAATTCTATTCTCTTCCTTCCTCTCCCTCATTTATCCAGCATTCTACCCTCTGACACTGTTTTCAACATCCCCTCCCCACTAAGTGCTCCCTTCATCCATACCCTCTGCCTCCTCCGTATCTAATCTAAAAGCTGCCTCTCTTCACCCACCATGCCGGCCTCGGTGGTGCTGGGGTAAAGTCCCCGACTGCTAACCTAGAGGTCGCGGGTTCAAATCCCGCCTGGGTGGTTTGACCACCATCCAGGGCTTGGATGTATGTGATTGTCAAACAAGTTAATTGTAAGAGAGGACTATTTAGTCCTAAATTCGCTTGTGAAATAAAGACAACATTATTATTATTATTATGTCCAGCACTTCATTGCTCCTCCTACTCTCCGTCCACTTTACCTTCTCCACACCCACATATCGAACCTCTCCAGTCTCCTCTCGTCCTCCTTCTTAAGTGTCCATGTTCCAGGACCATAAAGTGCTACACTCCAGATCACATTCTTTAATAACATTTTCTTTAAACTCTTACATAATGATCCTCTCATAAGCTCCTTCCTGTACATGAATGCATACTTTGCTAATGCAGTTCTCTTCCTGATATCCTTACTGCTGTATCTATTTTCCTATAATTTGCTGCCCAAATAGTTTAATGGCTCTACCTGTTCAAGTTCACCCCATCTACTTTTACCTTGAGTCTCACATTCCTCACTCGTGATGCTTGGTCTCCTTGCGATCAATTCTTATTCCATACTCATCAAAAAGCTCTTCTTAGGCATCTGCTAGAGCCTGCAGCCCCCTTACTGACTGGCTAATCAACGCCTGATCATCTGCGAACCTTAATGATTTCAACATCATTCCTCCCACTTCCAACTCATCCCACACTTCTCTTACCATTTCCTCAGCATAAATGTTAAAAAGCAGCCTCGACAGAGGACAGCCTTGCTTCTTTCCTTGGGCAATGCTTGTTCACCCAAATTCTCCGTCATCTACTCTCACTTGTGCAGTTTGGACCATGTACATACAGATTACAAATGAGTCACCTTTTCCTCCAATCTACACCTATTACCTTAAGAATATCCATTAACTTTACCAAGCCCACACTATCAAATGCTTTTTTAAAATCCACAAAGCAGGCATACACGTCCTGGTAATATCCTAGGTTCCTCTCCTTCAGGGACCTCATTATCTCTATTGCATCTTGAATTGACTTTCCTTTTCTGAAACCAGCACTGATCTTCACCCAAATACCTGTTTGCCCTCGCCTCCATTCGTCTGGTTAATATCCCCATTGCCACTTTTGCTGCAAGTAATATAAGACTAATGGTCCTATAATCTCTGCATTCTACAGCTTTCTTCTTTTTTCGCCGTCAAATTAGAACTGTCTTCATGAAATACATAGGCCAACATCCCTCCTCATAAATCCTGCTAACTAGTTTCAAAAATCCTCTCTCCCAGGATTCTTCAGAAATGTGCATCGGTGAATGAAAACATACATGTATTAAGGGTACTGTTAAAGCTATTAGACTGGTTAACATAGATTTGCATGAAACATTTTAAAAATCACCTCCTCCTGTACCCCCCTTCCCTCATTGAGTTCCCTTCTACTAAGGAGATATAAATCAAGAGTCAAAAACTAAGTTAATTGCATACAAATACATCCATCATCATCATCATTGAAATTTTCATTTTAAATCAGCAGCATATCTAGTTTGCAGAACTTTTCTTGGGCTTGTCACAGGGAAGGAAAATGTGTTGCAAAGGGTGGCTGCACTGGATACCATTGCGTATCCTATTAGTTCAGGCAACAACACTGTTTCAAGTTGACTGGTAAAGTAAGTGAACATATGAGGCACTTCACTTAACGTGAGTTAAATATTCATCTACCGTAACGCCTACCATACAGTTAACACAAGGACACACCTCACTCACTCTGCAGTGGATTTCTAGAACGCTTGAGGCATCGCAACTGTATTCCATCCACCGTACTGATTCCACTACTTGCGACCTATGGCTGTTCCCTAATCTCAAGTTTTCACTCAGGGGACGGCAAGGGTGGGTCCAGGATTTTTTTCTGGGGGGGCACGTAGGTGGGGTACCAGGGGGGGGGGACAAGAAGGCATAAGTGACTGATAGGCAAACAGTTTCCTCGTATTTGAAATTAACAACAAGATACAACAATTACTGTACAAAATATTCTCTTTATTTAATGTGAAAGTTATTAATATGAACTTAAATGATTGAGGCTCCATAATACACAAAACAAAACGAACGTAATGATAACTACATATATTAAAAATCTTGTTCATTTTTAAGCCTCTGGTGAGGGCACGTAGCCCCATGATCCCCCCCTAAATCCACCTACAGGGGACGATTCTAATTCAAGAACACTCACAAGGCCATCAAAGCTGTGAAGGTAAGCTGAAAGGAGCAAGGGAAATATGGCCTAGCATATGTGTTCAAAAAGTGGCAGGACAACGGCACAAGTGCATTAGAACAGAAGGAGATTACCTCAAAAGAGAGAATGTAAATTTGAAAGATTGAATAAGTATTTTTTGTAGAGCGTTTTTATTGTTACATTTTGAAAAGCCCTCATAGTTAATTCACTTATATTTTTCTGAAAAAGTCTGACTTCTGCAAGAATTACGGAATAATGGGATGAAAATGAAATAGCAGCGAGCATATTGATCAACATACTGAGACAGTGACGTAGCAAGGGGGGGGGATTCGGACCCCCCCACCCTGAAATATAAAAGCGCACTTACTTTGCAACGCAAAAGAAAACCAAATATTGAAAAATCATGAATTTACAAAAGATTTCTTCGAATATTGAAGTTTTTTTTTCGGTTATGAAAAGTGTTAAAATTAGTTTTACAACTTCCCCTTAGTACCCTATTTTTAAAAAATTTTCCCCCCTGATTTTAGATCCCCCCCAGAACAAAATTCCTGGCTACACCACTGTACTAAGATCCATTTAAATTCTAAGGCATGAGCTCAACAGCAACATAGGGAATTATCACTTTCAACTACATAATTGTAAGTACATATGTAAATCATTGACGTACCTGCTTTTGTTCTCTTTCCAGATTTTCATCTGTGGTATTTGGAGGGGTTACTTCATTGCAACTGATTAATCTTTCAGGATTTACAGCATTCAAAGAAAGTTTGCTGGCTGAGAGTTCATGAATGATTTCTATTTCCTCAGTGTCCTCATCATCTAATGAAATGCAATCTTTGACACTGCTTACTGTAATATCTGTGGCTTCATTTTTATCATCTTTTTGGTCTGATGGACTACTTCTAAAGTTAATTGTTAAATCTGTCCTTTCTTTCTTGGATGGACTTACAGTATCTGTTGAATATATAGATATAGTACTCTCGGAACAAATTGAAGCACTTCTCTTATTCCCAGAAGTAAGCGGCTTGGAATCCATCGCAGGGCTTACATACAGGATCTCAACATCTTCTTCCAAAACTCTTTCTCCTAAATTCTTTCTAAAAAGTTCAAGTCCACATGCAAGGGGAGATTTGGATCCTGCTTTTGAATAGCCACTTGCGGAAGAGTGCAATTTTATGAGTTGAATAGATGACTTGCACAACTCTGAAGGATATTTCCAAAATCTGCAACTTGGTCTAGGAGTTGATTCGTGTTTTAAATGCTCCAAATATGATCCAGTAACTACATGTTTTCCCTCATAACTAGCTGGAATAAGTTGTGCTGAAACTTTTCCTTGGGCTCCAATACCATGCTGTTGGGAAGGTGAATTTGCCACACTAATTCCACTTGTTGAGTGATCCAAGTCCATGTCTTCTCTTTGGATGGCTGTAGGTGTATGCTGAGAATTTTTGCTTTGATGTACATTATTTCTTACAAATATTTCATCTTGGGATCGTTTGAAGAATTCAGGAGTAATAGGAGACAAAATTTTAGATCTGAGGTCACAATAAGATGGTTCTAAGCTGACTGACCCTGTATCTTCTGCCATGAGATTTCCAACCTTAGCTTTGAGCTTACAAGAAAAACAATTACACCCAGCTAAACTTGTGTTTGTAGAAATACCTTTTGAATGAGTTTTCTTTGCCAATTGCAAGTCAGATTTATTATGCACAGAAAAATTTGGTGGAGAATGTTGTAGCTTAGTTAATTGCAATCTCATATTAAATGATGCTTTATTTGCAAGAGAATACGGTCTTTTCCTTGGGCTTGTATTAATGGTCCTATTTGAATGACCCTTAAGGGATGAGTTTCCGGCCTGACTTGTTTTAAATTTAAAGCTTGGCGCTAGTAATTGAAGGTGCCTCTCATTTTCCAGGCATTGATCCTGATTGATTCCTGGTAGGAACGAGTTGGCTGGCAGTACATCACACAATAGCGACTGAGAGTGATCAGAGGAAACATCTGAATCACTTGCAAGAGTTTCTGAGGAATTTTTAAGGACTTTTTCCACATGAAGTATTATGTTTTCTTCATATTCCTTCAATCCACTGCCTTGTCTATGTATTTTTTGAGATCCAATTCTGGAGCAATTATCGTCATTATGTAAGCGCAAAGAGCATTTGTCTTTATGTGCAATTTCCTCATGGGATGAATGATTGGACACAACTGGCCCATCGATATTGGAGGCATTGAAAGGCCAAGTAGGAGGTATTTCAAATGTTTTTCTGCTCTTGGAAATCCATTCTTTGATCTCATTCTCCCTATTGAAATGTCTGCAATTTGCTTTTATTGGATTTGGACACTCTGAGTGCTCTTCGCTTTCATGTGATGCATCACTGGTATTCCTAAAATGGAAAGATAATAAGAATAACACATTGGTAGGAGGGTGAATTTATAAAGAAATAATAATTCCTTAAAGTAATCTACTAGTCATGGTAGATTTATATGGAGCATTTTAGGGGCTGGCTTGGCATATTTTCCCTGCCATATTGTATCTACCTCTTCAATTCATACTAAGACCAACTATATTTCACTTTATCAACTAATCATACTCTCTTCCCTCCCCTTCCACACTTACATTCTTCCCTCTAACATGGATTTTATCATCCCTTACCACTGAGCACTACCTTAATCCAAGCATTCTGTCTCCTCTACATATCATCTAGAAGTAGGGGAGACTGGGGCACGTTGGCCATAGGGGCAGGATGGCCCAGTCGAGGTAATTCATACAATAGACACTGAATTGTGCTAGGAATCTATCAGAAGGTTGGTAGCACACTTCCCCTTTCTCCACAAGACCAATATGACTGGCAGAGCAGTTTTTGACTAGTTGTAGTGATTAATTGTATTTGCGCGTGTTTCAGTAAAATTCTACTCTCAGTTTAAATGCGTGTTATTTAAGTTTTGCTCAATTTGGGCACAATAGTGCAATAATAATACTATTTTACAAGTGCAATAACTGTGCAGATCCTTTGTATCTGGACATTCAAAAAAGTTAACTGCTTTGTATTGAAATTTATTTCTTGATCACTATAAGTTTTATTTTGATTTCCTAAAATCATACTAGTTTAGCTTATCAAAAAATACATGGACCAGCGTGCCCCGGCCGCTGGGCCAACTTACCCTGATGTAGGGGCAGATTGGCCCACCTGTTGTATGCCCAGTATTTATTTATTTTTTTAAAATTTATTACTCATATATTCAAGTTTAATTATTGCCATCCAGATTCAGAAATATTGTTCCTCAATTTAGCAATAATTTCATAAAGTTAAATATGTATGAATAAATAATATTTAAAAATAAATAAAAAATCGGGCCAACGTGCCCCGGTCTCCCCTATCTCCTTCTTGCCAACCATGTCCAGCACTTCGTCATTCCTCTCCCTCTCTGTCAACTCCTCCATTCCCCTGCACACCTACACCATTAAGGCCTCCATCCTTTTCTTGTCCTCCTTCGTAAGTGTCTACATTGCCCCACCATAAAACTCTACATTCCACATCAGAATCTTCACTATCATTTCTTTTGACTCTTACATAACATCCCTTTCTTTCAATCCATGGATGCCCTCTTTGCTGATTCAGTTGACTTCCTGATGTCCTAACTGCTGTATCCATTACAGAGAAAGTGTTCTACTCAGAAAAGGATGGCTTCATTTAGTGAACCTGGGTTTGCCGACTTGCTCAAACTATTCTGATGCCAGTATCCCTTCTGCCACTAAAAAACAAATTTTAAGAAAGAGCAGTGCTCCAAAACACCTCAGAGGTTACATGGAGAGCTCAAGCCAAGCACACTCTTAAACTCTTAACCCTTAGAGTGCATTGCATGTAACGTTTTGCAAGATGACTGCAGAATTTACCCAAAATGTTTATTGCTATCAGGATATCTTGCACTATGGCACTTTGTCTCACTATAAGGATCGCTAGGGACTTAACTCTACCACAGTAGCCCTTGTGGCAGGGGGTCCCTCCTGCATAGGGAGTCTCTTCTGCACTGGCTGGCAGCTAAAATTATGAACTCCCGCAGCCTAAAGATTTAAATTCTTGAGTTCATTTACAGCAATGATTTTAACAGTATTAATTAGATAATGGATGCAATCATGTTCAATCTATTAAGAAAAATATAAATAAAAGCAGGCATTGACTACAGAAATTGCAGCCATAAATTAGAATAAATTTAGCCTAAGTGCAGCAAAATGCATGTCTCTCATTTGGACTAGTAATATAAAAAATGTATACAGAATAAATAGCGATCATTAAAGTTCATTAATCCAAAGAGTAATTATTTAACAGGGGGGGTATGGAATTAGAGAGGTGCGGGTGCCCTCTTCCAGAAAATTGTTAAGGTAAATGGTTCAAAATCCATGGTCAACTTTTTGCATTACCAGTGTTTTTTCAATTTAACATTGTATTTTATTCTAAATAATTTACTCTTCTAAAAGAATTGCTAACATTTTACTAAGCATTGTGGAATTTTAAACGGGTTTCCAGCGTCAAAAACAGCAAAGTTAGTAAATACAAGGTAATAAGGCTATAAGTCCGGAAGTCCGTTATTTTTAACGCTAAAATTTCATTTGAAAATTGCTTGCACACAGAACAAAACGAAGAATTTATGTCAAAGTGAAAAATAATTGTAGTGTGCACAAAATATATCATTGAAAAAACTATTGACAATACAACCTCTTCACAACGGATACCTGTGGTGAGGGTGATCATAAATGAGCAGGAGGGTCGGACGTAATTGCCGAGGAGTGGCCCCTAAGGACACGCCAAGCTGGGTCTCAGGCCGGGCCTAAATGGGTCCAACAATAGGGTAGTTTCCTTCATCAAAGAAAACGAAAGGCATTGATTGCGATTCGTTACCCACCATTAGTGTATTCATAATACAAAAATTATTTGGTTTTTGAAATACCGGTTTAGACGAATGGCAAGGGTCAATTTTTATCCTCATTTGAAAAAGGCCAGATTGGCGCCCATGCGATTCCACTCCACGTGACGTCACAGGGACCTAGTTTCTACACGAGAGGATAGGAGTTTTACATCGTCTGAGGTTACCAATACATGCATGAGGCACAGAGCTCAGGGAAACATGTCTTAATAATCACCTATTTAAACTGGCTAAGGTCGGAAAGCTTTCTTCGTTTGATAAGGTATTAATAAACCTTTTTTAAGCCAAGCGCTACCAGCCAGCAAGGTACTCAGCTACCCGCTAGCATCCTGCGTCCTATCAGCGCTCAGAGCCTCGATCAAGGTCACCTCACAAGGTGGGAGGGGGGACCAGAAATGCGTCGCACGGACTTTTTCCCATCATTCCTACTTACGCGTCGCGTTTCCGCGCGCTTGAAATTTTTCACTTTTCATTTAATCGTGAAAAATAGATATTGTCATTTAAAAATCTAAAAGCGTGAAATACGTACTCCATGAGTAATAATCTTTCGATTTAGGCAATAAAAAAATAATAGGAAACCACCCTATTGCTACCTCAACAGTCACTTCCCTTCCCTCGCGTCGGCCATAGCCGATGTTCGGTCGTTTGCATTGAAAAATCCGCGACAGCTATACCCAACGTCAGGTGTTGTGCATTTGCAAATGCCCCTCGGCTACACCTGATGTTTGGTGCAAAAGGGTTAATCACTTGATCTTTTCATTTGATTTTTATCTATCTTTTATATCACCACACTTTGAAAGCTTCCAGCCTTTTTTGCCGCTACTGTCATCATCCATATTTCACTACCACAAAAAAACACACTCCAAATGTAAGTCATGATAAATTGCTTCTTAACTTCAACTCTTATATTTTCCACTGTAAGAAGATTCCTCTTTTTGAGGAATGCCCTCTTTGCTCAGGCTACTTTACTATTTCCGTCCTGCTTAGTAACAAATGGGCAGAGATGGGCAAAATACATGCCAAATGTATTTAAGATACAAAATACAAATTACTTTTAAAATCTGTATTTCAAATACAAAGTACAAATTACTTCTAAAAATTGTATTTTCAATACTAAATACAAATGTAATTTCAAAATACTCTATTAAAATACAAAATACATGCCTTCACCGAAGTTCTTACCTAATAAAAAATTTAAATCAATACAAATATGAACCATTTTTAGAATGAGAGGCTCAAACATTCTTACAACGTATTTGTAGGAAACTGGCAATTAGACCATTATTCATGGCAAAATGTCTTAAATAAAATGGAGAAAAATGTCTCCTGGACCTTTTGGAACAGCGTCAGACTTTACAAGTCCCCTCCACAAATTACTCAATGCACCAGTGGCACAGCAAGGGGGGGTGTTTAATCCATTTTGCTTAATTGGATTGATATTACTAACAGAATAGTGTAAGGATTAATAAAATATCCCTCAGAAAGAAGTAAAACTCACCATTTTGAACAATTATCCTTAAAATTCCGTAATTTATCAATCTCGCACCTACTGCTTATCCTGGTGGTATTCCATACCCCCACACACCCCGGTATTAGTTGCACCTAAACTCCCCCCCCCCCCCCAGCCTTAATTCCTAGCTGTGCCCCTGCAATGCACAACTACGTTTCGCAAACTATTCCACACGCGACTACGTTTTGCAAGTATACAAGCGCCTGCGGGTGCTACAGAAGTAAATTAAGGGGCAATTTATTGTCCCATACTTGGCAGGCTAATACCGACTCATTCGGGATCCCTGCCATCTCGTCGTACGCTCTTTCTACTTATGCACAAAAACATTACATGTATTTTGATTTTGAATGTATTTAAAAAATACAAACTAATCTTTAGATGTATTTTCGTTACAAAATACAACATACTCTCAGAAAATGTAATTCCGATACAAATTACAAACTACAAAAGTATCGAAAATACGTATTTCAAATACAAGTATTTTCGATACTGCCCATCTCTGCAAATGGGACCATAAAATTATGCAGCAATGCTAATGTTTCTGCCAACAGTGAAATGATATGAAATATACTTTCAACTCAGAAATCAATTTTTACACCCTCAAACTTTCAACACAAATACACGATAGAAACTTTAAATAATGAATTGAATGAATAGATTTTGACTACCAACCCATCAGAGCAAATACTCTCCTCTATGATAAAATGCATGGGCGATGCACATCCCTCCAATCCATCATTAATCTTCTGTTCTGATATTGATTCTGAAAATTTATTATCAAAGAGGTTTGTCAATAGGTGCAGTTATAATAGCAGAGAATAATTATTGTAAATTAGAGGCCAAATTATCTAAGAGATAGAGTTACAGAAATACAGAAAAAAAATTGTTGTTGACCCAGAAATTATATATTATTTTACAGCATAAATGTAAAATTAACATTAGCCATATTTAGGGGACCTGTTTTACTGGTAAAGATATAGTTGACGGTTTGAGGCATCACTTAATGGAATTTATTCATATTTGGGGGTATAGCTTCCCCTTTCACTTTGGGTCACAATTTCACTTTATAAGGTCACTTGTTTCCTTTTATAATAAAATTTACCCCATCAAAACACATCATTAGTACTGAAAAAATTAAGTGCAAGAAAGCATGTATGTAAGAAGGATAATATTCCATAGCTTCCAGTTTGTCGACTAAGGATTTAACCTAGTGAAACCCAAAACATTACTGATCTTTAAAGAAAGAATTAAAGCCCTTTTCATACTAACACACTATGCAATGTTAAGCACTTGCACGTGTAATACTACATGGCATTGAAGCAAGTCTTCTGTGTTTTTATACACGATGCCCATGGCAGCAATATGCTTTTGATTCTGAAACTACATATTCAATTTTATTCTTTTCCAAACATCCTCGGAATTGTAGTAATATATTTCAAGAAACATAATTTAATTTCTCTTTCAAGACTAATACAAAATATCACATCCATGAAATGCTCTTAACATCCATGGCAATTGATAACAAACTTCGGCTAATATGTAGAGAATTTGAATGATTGATTGAATTATATATGCTATCATATTTATTTCACATTACCTTTTTCACCACACATTTTTAAGACATGTTTGACCACCATTTCAAAATCTTCACTTTCCACTCCATTCTTAATGCACTGCTGGATTAAAATTGGGCCATTGTAATCCTTAAAAAATCGAAGGCTTACTTCATCACTCTGCAGTAGATTACAAATCAGAAGAATCAGAGGTGTCTTGTCCTGGACAATACGTACACAAAAATTAGTTTAGCGCGTGGATGAAAGCATCATGCATTAATAACAAATGCCAAAGAATCATATTATAAGTTTTAAAATTCCAAGGCAGTAAAATATAATCAGTTTGGAGTTGATGTGAGAAATTTGGTTTTAGACTATAGCAACACAACCTGTAAACACAACATCTTGCAACTACGAAGGTTACCACAGTGTTGAGATTCAAATTTCTCCATCTTCTGGTTAATGTCATGTTGGTTGCTATATGAAGACAAGTTTTGTTGCCACTACCATCAGCGTCTCTAGGTCGAAGATGGAATGAAACTGTTGTCATCCCACAGCAACCAAAGCGGTAGTATGTAGTAATATTCACAAGGAAAGTTTTACAGTAAAGACAATCTTTTTTATCTGATAATACATAATATCTATGGTACACAGGGTAAATGGGCCATTTGGATATATCCTGCAAATGTTCTTCAATTGAGTAGTACCGTCTTTTACATAAAAGTTGCTTCATTCTAGATGTGAAACAATTAATACCATTACTGACTCCTATCTCCATTGGCATTTCCTTAGACAAACGCAGACCCACAATTTTTGGTCAATAGCAGACTGATTTAATGAGGTTATATTTGTGGTGTAGAGCATCATGGATACTGATGCAATCACAATGAAAATCAGAATTTTTCAGGATCTCCCTTAAATTTGCTTTTTACAAACACAGAATATCAAGTATGTACACCAGACCCAGAATTAGGGTGGAGCAGAGAGGTTAATCAAAGCAAACAAAAGGCATTGATTGCAATTCGTTACCCACATGTATTCATAATACACACATTATTTGGTTATATAAATCCCAGTTTAGACGAATATAAATGGTCAATTTTAACATCATTTGAAAAGGGCCAGATTGGCGGCCATGAGATGCCACTCCACGTGACGTCACATGGACCTAGTTTCTATACGAGTAGATAGGAGTTTTACATCGTCTGAGATTACCAATGCATGCATGAAGCACAGAGCTCAGGGAAACATGTCTTAATAATCACCTATTAAAACTGCCTAAAGTCGGAAAGTTTCCTTCGTTTGATAAGGTATCAACAATCCTTATTTAAGCCAAGCGCTACCAGATAGCAGGGTACTCTGGTACCTACTAGCATTCTGCGTCGTATCAGCGCTCAAAGCCTCGCCCCAAGGTCACCTTACTTGCGGCAGCGGGAACCAGAACGACGTCACACGGTGTTTACCCAGCATTCCTACTTAGCCGTCGCGTTTTCAGGCGCTCGAAAATTTTCACTTTTCATTTGATCGCGAAAAATAGATATCGTCATTTAAAAATCTAAAAGCGTGAAATACTTACTCCAGGAGTAATAATCTTTCGATTTAGGCAATAAAAAAATAATAGGAAACCACCCTATTCTGATCGCTTTGTCTCTTTTGCAAAGCCGTTTAAATTCGCGGTGAGAGTCGGGGGAGCGAGGTAAGGTCGGAAAGTTTCCTTTGTTTGATAGGGTATTAATAATCCTTATTTAAGCCAAGCGCTACCTACTAGCAGCCTGCATCGTAGCGGTGCTCTTAGCCTCGTACCCAGGTGGCCTCACACAGTGGCAGCCGGAACTCGATTGACATCACATGGGCTTTTCCAAATATTCATACTTCGTTGTTGCGTTTTCGTACGCTTGAAAATTTTCACTTTTCATTTTATCGCAAAAAATAGATATCGCCCTTTAAAAATATAAAAGCATGAAATATATACTCCAGGAGTAATAATCTTTCGATTTAAGCATTAAAAAAAAATAGGAAACCACATTATTCAGACCACTATCTTCTGCGGTTTGAACACTGCTGCTACTGTTGATCCCCAAGATATGATGGAATTAATAATTTGAGAACAGAATTGGCCATAGTAAGGAGTACACAATATCTCACTGTTGTCAGTATATCTAGCCAGATCAAGGGAGGGGGCACGTGCCCCACCAGACCCATAAAAAATATGCAAGATTTTTAATACGGTCCCATTATCATTACGTTCGTTTTGTATTATGAGGTATCCTTGTGCCCCCCCAGAACAAAATCCAGGATTTTCTCCTGTAATGGACCGCACCAGGAAACAAGTAGAACTGGAGGTGAGATTTTGTATATATTCAGCCCAAGATAAGTTATCTATGAATTGCATGCCTAGAAATTTAGTATGTACATGGGTAATTGTTGCTTGCACTTAAATTGCAGACTTCAAATTGAATTCCTTGTTTTTTTTCTGAGAATTGTCAAATTTTGAACAAAGCTCTACTGTCAATATTAAAGGATCTAATGAATCAACTATTTCCATGTAGATGTTTGTACTGAAATTGAGATATGTATAAATTAATATGTATAGTAGAATTTCATTTGAAAATTGAAAACGCTGCTCATGTGACAAAAAATTCAATTTTTTAGTTTATATTTTTTGAGAAAGGAACACATATTTATTTTGCAAAATGACTGAATAAACAATGGTATGACCGCAGTCCCTTACCACTGAGAGGGGTAATATAAGACGAGGGGTCCGGGTACCTGGTCTTAGATTTTGAGGGTAAGGCCTAAGCTGCATTGGGTCCCGAAACTAAGACTTAGCGTACCCGAGACCATCATCTAAGGGGGAGAGCAGGGAGCTGGATATGTTTGTCATTCATTTGCATGCGTAGGTAAATCTCCGATGGATTTTTTTGACTTTCGTCTCACAGGTCAAGAAACATACTGCCGAATATTTCTGACGTAAGAAGTGAAAAGGTTAAATGCCAAACCCAGATCCGACACGTGATACTGAACTGAAATTAAAAACAAGTTTTTTTTTTGAGATTTTATGCGGCACTTACCGTCAAAATATCTTTTTGTAGAATTCCAAGAAGGAATGGCATATTATTTTGCATTGACACTTCTTGAGAGCACCTATTATTAGAGATAACCTCATTCAATGTCATCAAACATAGCTGCAAGATATATCCATCTTCGAGAAATATTTTATGGTGCTTTATCAACCTGAGATAAAGTTATCATTAATCTCAGCAGCATTTTTAATATTTAATCAAAAATTGTAAAACATCCAAAAATATACTCAACAGCTGCAGGTACCGGATTCCACCACACTTGGCAAAATAGCATTGATTATGTTCATTTCCTGAAATTGCTAGCATCAGAAAATTCAGACAGGCCTGTATTGATTTCTTGCCCTTCTCTTGACTATAATTTAGAGATGATAGATATTCCAATATCTGTAAATTGTTGGCATAAAATATTAGGCAGCATATTCTAAATGGTCTGGTACCAAAATATAAGTTTGATTGAAAACGGTGGAAAAGTATCAGCGTAGTATTGGGTTACAAGACAAATACACCTCATTAAACAAGGTTTCATGTAATTAGTAAGCATAGTTCCCTCTTTATAGGATGTGCAGAAAGTATCAGTTTTGATCTGGTGCTCAAAGTAAAGTATATAGTTTCAACAAAGTGGTCAGCACTTATGATAACTCTTTTACTGATAGGAGGCCAATATATCAGCCCATATTGGACGTGGTAACACTGCCATTAGTATAGATACGAAAAATATATGTATTTTGATTGTGTTTTAGATGCAAAATACATATGAATCTTAAAAATTGCATTCCAGATTTGAAATACAAATTACTCAAGGATATTGTATTTTCAATAAATACTACCATATTACTTGAAAAAATACCAGCATAAAATACAAAACACAGTGTTAACCTTTGCACTGTGAATTAATTTTTTTTATTACAAATTTAAATGTACTCAAATTCTACTCATTTAACCATCACAAACATAACGTGCCCATGCAGGCATATGAAAAGAGCTCCTCTCAGTATGCACCATATGGGCATGCGAATACTATAGGATTGGCATTACATCCAGCAGTGAAGTGCAACCACTGTGCAAAAATGCTTACCACCAGCAAATGACTTGCAAATGGTTGCCAAGCTTCCCAAGTGTTGCAAAGCTTAATGAGCCAAAGAGGATCTACAGAAGATCGTAGGGTGTTTCTTCTCCAAAGGAAAATCTTTCCTTTCCGTAGAAACATCAAATTATAGTTTCACTAGTAGTGGCCCACGCAGCCCCAATGATGGCGTGGGGTTTCCCTATCCTCTCCCTTCCAACCCTATCCACATCCCAGAGGCATCGGTGGGCTCAATATTGCATGACACTTCTTTCTGTTTTCCTTCCCCCACTAAACCCGCCCCTGGGATGACTGCGCGTATCAGATAAGGGACTGGTCCCCAGCCCCGGTGGTTTTAACATTCTAAGGGCCCACCCTGGGTCCTCATCTGATGAGCTGGATGAGTGATTTCAAGGGCCACTTTGCTGTCTCCACCAACCCTAACCCAACTCTCATTGGCTGAGCATGACAATAAAGCAGCAAAAAGGATTATGCTCAGCCAAAGTGGGAATGATATCAATGAGGTTCGTGGGTGACCTGCCATTGATAAACCAGCCAGTAAGAAGGTTCCAGGATCTAATGGATGTGTTAGACAAATGGTGAGGAGAAAATCGCAGTAGGATTAATCGCAAGAAGACTGAAGCAATGTGGTTCAGTAAAGCATCATGAGCTAGAAATGTGAGAGTCAAAATATAAGTAGGAGATCTCAAACTTGAGCAGGTGGAGCAGTTCAACTATTTGGGCAGTACACTTAAGGTAATTCGATACAGCAGTAAGAACATCAGGATGAGAATTGGATTTGCAAAGAGGCATTCTCAAATATGTATTATCTTGAGTGAATTGCTTTACGGTGCAGAATCATTGACATTTAGGAAGGAAGGCAAGAAAAGACAGTGGGCCTTCCAGATGTGGGTATAATGGAGAATGGAAAAGGTGAAGTGGATAGAGAGGAATGAAGAAGTGCTTGACATGGTGGGTGAGGCGAAGAAGCTTTTAGATAACATAGGCAGGGGACAGAGTTTGGATGGTCGGGTTGAGATTTATCAGGAATGGGACGTTAAAAACCATGTTAGAGGGAAGAATGTTATGAAAGTGAGGGCGGGTGAGGAAGAGAACTGGAGCTCCTCCAACTTTTGAGTGAAATAACACCCAGAAGTTAGCCCGGAGAAAAACAAGCCAGATTCAGAAATATCAACCAAGATTGAGGGCTCACATTAAGTGGCACAAGGACACTCCCTTTGACCACTCTACGTAAAAATTGTGGGCATTAAAATTCCACGAAGCCAATTTTAACCACAGTCAATAATGCAGCACCTGGCTATGATGAGTTGGTATGATTATTGATCTCTGCATTCTCTTCGGGTTTTCGGAAAATCAAATGGTATGATTATTGGCTGTTGATACACTCTCGACACTTGTTTCCCTGAAGATGGCATTTGAGTAGTATACTGAAACACTTGGAATTCATGGAGATATTGACATGGCTGGAAATCCAAGAATAATTCCTGAAAACAGGGTTTTTTTCTTCTCAAAGTGGGATAGTGACCATGACCTTGTCTCCTTCGCCGAATAGATTTCCTGCAAACCACTCATGAAACAGCTACATGTGTCAACCATTGCTACATGAGATAAGGTGCAATGAAAGAAAAATATTCCCAACTCAGCCATTCTCTCATCAGTTAAAAATTATTACTTATTATTAAAGCTATATACTTATTTAGGTAGATTTGCCCTGAGTATTTTCTAATTATTCCGGCTGTCTCCTCATCCATCATGGGCAATCTTCATTTCATAATAAGACATACTACTTTACCCTTTAATTAAATCTAAAATCCTATCCTCTTCCACCCCTCTCCCACCTACCAACCATTTTTCTCTCAAACATGGATTTTGATATCCCCTCTCCACCAAGTACTCACTCAATCCAATTCTTCTGTCTCATCTATATATCATTTAGAAGTGTTGAATCAAAACATTTCGTGGAGTCCTCCTAAATAATTTAATATCGACCAGTTTCGTTGCTGTGCGACACTGTCACATGCAGAAAAGTTTGTCTATATTTTTTGCACAAGACGATATCTTACAGCAACAAAACTAACCCTTTCCTATGTATGATTTAACACTTTCCCGGCGAACAACATGTAAAACCAGAGTTTTATGGCGATCAAATCAATTCTGGGATCGTTTTACCAAAGAGGCTATTGAAATAAGACTTGAGAATAAGAATGTAAACAGAGACACCGGATTTTCGATCAGCAGATCTTGGAATAGAACACTTAAAAGAGCTATGCTTGCCAGAGCTAAGTCTACGCTGGTCCACGGTCCTCCGCGACAACAATCGGGACTCGACCAATCCGGCCCCTCCTAATGCTGAGCTTCAACGGTCACTTCAAATTTTCTGCCAGTAGCCGTGAGAATGGGTAGCGAGTCGGTACCCGAAACGTCGGCGCTCTCTTATAATCTTACCCGTGCAGTATCCCGAGAAAAGTTTTTAACTCTTTCCTGCCGGCGCCGACAATAGGAAAATATTTTCTGCGCCAAGAGTAGCATTAGAATATTTGAAACTTCTCTGTGCAGAGCTCTTTTTTGGGGTGGAGTAACCCTGGTATTCTCATCCCTTTGATCCAACTCAACCCCCACCCCTTACCCCAACCACTGGACTATACCCTCTAACACTATCTTAGCACGAAGTCAACTTATTGCATTACCAGCATTTTTTTCAACCAAATATTGCATTTGAATTTCAGTAATTTACTCTTCTATAAGAATTACTAACAGTTTCTTAAGCTTGTGGAATTTTAAACAGATTTCTAGCGTTAATATCAACAAAGTTAGTGAACACAAGGTGCTAAGACAACAAGTCCAAAAGTCCTTTATTTTTAACCATAAAATTTCATTTAAAAGTGGCTCACGCACAGAACAAATTCAAGAATTCAATTCAAAGTATAAAAAAATTTATACTATATAACAAAATATATCATTGCAAAAACCAATGGCAATATAACCACTTCGCAAGGGATTCCTGCGGTGAGGATGATCATAAAGGAGTGGGAGGGTCGGGCTTAATTGAGGAGTAGCCCAACGGTCTTGCTAAGCTGGGTCTCAGGCCACATCTGAATGCACCCGACAATTGCTACCTCAGCGGTCACTTTCCTTCCCTCGCATCAGCTAGAGACGAGGTCCGGTCACTTGCGATGAAAAATCCATGACAGCTATACCCAACATCTGGTCTTCTGCTTATGAAAAAGCCTCCAGCTGACATTCTGTGCGAAAGGGTTAATATTAAATATGATTTAATGCTTTCCCGGCGAATAATGTGGGTAAACTTTTCTCGGGATTCCCACCGGGTTAATGTTTTAATATCGGCCAACGTTTCAAGTACCGTCTCGGCACGATATTAAAACATTAACCCGGTGGGAATCCCGAGAAAAGTTTACCCAGGGTTAATATTATTTATACAAAATCTACTATGTTTTTGATTCGACATGAAGCAAGTTCACGAAGTCACGCCTCAAACTATCCATTTTCTCATCAAGAAGTGTCTTCTCCTTGTCAACCGTATCCAGCACTTTGTCATTCCTCTTCCTCTCCATCCACCTCACCTTCTCCATCCTCCTCTACTGACAATTCTTGAAGGCCTCCAGTATATTCTTGCCCACGTTTCCATCACATCCCCATCCACTTTTTTGCATGATAAAACACGATAGTCCATGTCGAACTCTTCACAATAAAAAAATCCATAAGTTGCCACTCACTTTGCATGAGTTGGTGATGTAATTAGAGCTCTAGTCCATTTAATTGTTTAGAAAGAACCTCTCATTGAAGGAACAAATTGCTGCAGTTAACTATCTGAGACCGAGGAGTAGCTGAGAAGCATGTAGTGATCCTCTTTGCATGAGCTCATGATATCATTATTTTATCTGAGGAACGGTTAGTGCCAAAAACTTTTCTTCATCAACAGTAGAAGTAGGCAACAAACAAAAAATGGAAAAATGCATATTTTTCGTCATTTTTCAAATGCTAGTACCATCTCCAATAGATAAAATTGGTGACCTAGCTCATTCCTAGATAAAGGACAAATTCAGTTACCAAAAGAGAAGGTAACTGGAGATGCCATAGCATTGACGATGATTCCATAGTTCCTCCGACCTCTTCAAAAAAGCATTTCATTAAGTGAACTGAGAGGGAGACATAAAAATTATTACAAGCACAGGGATTGTTTGGAAGGATAGGTCACCTATATGCACAGGCCAAAGACAACTAATTCCAAGAAAAATTTGCTTCTACTTTAAATTGTTTTCTGCTCTTCATGGTCTATCAATTTTAATGATACTGGCATTAGGTATGGCCTAAATTTACCTACCAAACATAAATATTTATTTTCCGGGACATAATTTCAGAAAAACCAACCTTTGGGATATGTTGTGATGCTTTTATTTGGTTCTCTGCTTGCAATGGGTTGTTCATGCACGTACCTATGCTTCTGCATAATATTTCTAATGTACAAGTCATTTTCATGTCCTCTTCATTCTGATAATGTAAGAAATGATGTGTAATAGGAAGATAAATAAACTACGAAGTAAATTGATCACCATAAACCTTAAAATCTTATTTACCATAGTTCTTTTTTCCAGCAGTAATATATCATCTAAAACCAATAGCATGGCAGAAAAACATCCATATTTTTTAGCCATACACTGCCCGGTGGAATTTTGACAGGCTAAAGTTGAAATCACTAAAAGTGAGCAGTTAAGCAAAGTGAGGCATTTAAGTATTCTTGGATGCTGAAGTATTCTATAAATGTACTTCAGGAGTAAGATATTCTGCAACTGTTTTTGGTTCCTCACCTATAAATGAATTAATCATATTATAGTACACACCTATGACAATTGAAATAAAAAAAGGGAGAGTAACTTACATGATCAATAGCACTGCAGGACAAGGCAAACAGAATTCTTTGAGCAACAATTCTGTGTTCTTCGCATGTAAATTGTTTTATAAGAATATTAGTACCTCCATAGATATAGAAGTATTCCTTTGCATTGCTATCTGAAGATAATAAATCCACGATGTGTTTCAAGGCTTCAAGCCGCCTTTCCTTATCCTTATTCACCACATCGTCAAGGCATTTCTTAAATGTCTCTTCAACAACTACAAAGGAAGACATAGACATCATGACAGAAAATCACCCGCAACTTTTACCATTGCAGATGAAGAGATCAGCTCTTTAATGAAAACCCGGTTAAAAGTTGTAGCTTATTAATCATAAGAGATGCAAATAATACACGATATGAAGAGAAGTTTGTCTACTTACCGTATGACAAAATACTCATTGTGATTCTATTTTATAAAAATATTCGACGTTCTCTCCACCTAAGCGTATTCATATCACAAATTTGGTTTAAATATAAATTTTTAAAGTTCTTTTAAATAACAATCACTGGTTAATTTCTCTAAATTAGAGCTGTATTGAAAATATCCAAAGTTGAGAATAACGGCATAAGATAACAAATTACCCACCTTCTTCCCGCAAGAACTAAGATAATTATTTGAAAATAATCTTGAAGAAAGTATGTAGTAAGATATGGAGATAATTTTCTATCTCACCCAAAACTCGGGACATAAAGGTTGTTGTTGATAAAACTTGAGTCTCCTGACGCTTTTTCCGTGTTTCAAAAGATGCACCTAATATGCGCATTGGATTCTGCGCATATCATTGCCCCACCCTTTAACCAAGAGGTGCCAACTGTGTAATATATTTATGGCCTGGCCGATCTAGTACCTACTCCAAGGATAGATGGCGTTAGTTGTCACCGGGAAATTCAAACCGGGCTTCTTCCCAATTCTGTTTAAGTTTTCGATTTAATTTTTTTGCATGGATATTTCATCCTATAACAATTCAAATTACCAACAATTAAATAAACTGGAGGCAATTTGAATTCTTATAGGCCAAAATATCCATAGCAAAACCACTTCATCATTATTAAGCAGCTAAAGATTACTTTCCATGAAGTATCTTCGGTGTTTGTTGAGAATTACTTGCCACTTTACTAAGAACTTTAATTTAATGAGCATTAATTCATCAATCATAACAAAAGATGATGATAAATCATATTATCGATAAAAATACTGCTAAAGCAATGGAATAACTCTGAAGGCAATTATTGGCAAAGTTGAAAATAGCATGTGCTGATTTAAAAAATTCAAATAATACAATATTGTCAACACAAAAATTTAATTAACTCAATAATGTGCAGCTACACAGTAACACAATTCATGATAAATAATAGAAAAAGTACAAAAATATGTAAAATATCAATTTTCCTCTTTACTCTTGCCAGAAATTATAGCTGTTCTTCACTTTTTCCACAATGATGATCCCTGATTGCTAATTCAACCAAATAACCTGAAAGAAATGAAGGACACGAATGAGACATGGCAATCACCACCATGCTCTCTAAGGTAAAAGTAATATTAAAATCCTAGGAGAAGGGAGAACCAAACTCTTTCTAAAATAACACATTGGTCACCAACTTAGCAATGCCTTTACACTATCATGTTTTTGGTTTAGGAACAATTGGAACAATTTAATTGGGCCTCACTTCATCATTAGGACCTAACATGATGACTTGGGAGCCCTACTCCCACCTTTTTGGAATGATTTCGTAGGAATACAGAAAAATCAATTTAAGGTTGTCACGAAATTTATAGGTTGTTCGCCTAATACATTTGTGGTAAAAATGTAAAAAGCAGGTGATTTGGTAAAAATTAAAAAAAAATCAAGAGATACAGTAAATATGAACGTTTGCTAACACACACTCAGGAGTTAATACAAAGGAGCTGCAGATAACTCATCTGTCACCTTAAAGACTAGGCCGAATGTGACTGACTCTTTGTATGAGAAATTCAATCGCTGTCATTCAAAGGAAAACTGAGTCTATAAATATTTTTTGTTGAGATAAATTATGTCACCATATGCTTAACAGATCCCTGATAAAAATAAACTCCTCCATTGTGGTGAGGTGTACCCTCCAATGAGGGTAAGGGAAGGATCGGTGTACCCTTCCAATACCCCTCAGCAAGGGCAGACGAAGGGTATTTTAGAAGATTGGTGGGTACGCCCTCTCCTGCCTGGAGTGTACAGGAAGGGTTGGGCCAGCCAGGGTAAAGGAAGGATAGGTGTACCCTTCCTATACCCTTAAGCAAGTGTAGACGAAGGGTATTTAGAACATTGGTGGGTAGGCCCTCTCCTTCCTGGAGTGTACAGGAAGAATTGGGCCAGCCTCAATAAAGGGTACAGGAAGGGTAGGACTTATATGAAAACTAAATTAAACGAATAGGGATGAGTTGTAACAGTGAGTTTCAGTAACTGTGAGTAACAGTTTCTAAAGTTATAAGACATAAAAAAATTAGCCTTCACATGGTTTTGAACCCAGAACCTACATATTGGAGGATAATGAACTACGGCTTTTACAACCTCAGCTATTGAGGTACTTGTCAGATGTCGCTTCTCAACGGAACTTATACTACAAAATCTTAAGATGAGATTCGCACCCAGGCTTATGTGGAAGAAAGCTGTGTCTTTTTTCTACCTATTTCGTTTCAGAAAATAAGATCGGCATTCAAGTACCGAACATTACTCTTGCGATGTCCCATTGTCAGCCACAGAAATATGTTACGTCTGGGAAATGCGAATGAAAGAACTTCTAAATGAGCTTTTTTCACACAATTATAGAAACTATTGTGTACAGTGGCGTAGCCAGGAATTTTTTTTGGGGGGGGTCCAAAACCAGGCGGGGAAAGTTTTGAAAACAGGATACTAAGTAATGGGTTTTCAACTAATTCAAACACTTTTCATAATCGAAAAAACTTCAATAGTTAAAGAAGTATTTTTTTAAATTTATCATTTTTCAATATTTTGTTTTCCTTTATGAAGGAAAATGATTGTTTTTATATTTCGGGGGGTGGAGGGTCCAAACCCCCCGGGAACCCACCCCTCCCCTATGAAAAAATTGTATAAACCTGTTTCAAATTTTTATACATTCTTATACATTGCCATGGTAATGTATAAGAATGTATAAAATTTTGAAACAGGTTTATACAATTTTTTCATAGGGGCTGCAGCCATGGCTATACATATTCAGTGGCTTAGCCAAGGCTATACATATTCAGTGGCTTAGCCACTGAATATGTATATTATTGTTTTCCTCAAGGGAATTTTAAAGATTAGTTTTGTAGCCCGTCTATCTTTGCTTTCAAAGACTGCTAACGTTCTTGCACAGAACTCAATACTCTTTAGCAGGTGAAAGTAGCTGAGGAGATACTTTCAGGATATGTTTTCCTCAGTTATAAATGCTAAGTCCCAAGGAAGGGTAAACGAAGGATTTTTCTACCCTTCCTTTACCCTTAATGGTTGGTAAAGGAAGGGTACACAGATGATAAGGGAAGGAGTTCCAAGGAAGGGTAGACGAAGGATTTTTCTATCCTTCCCTTACCCTTAATGGTGGGTAGGGCGTGGGTTGTGTACGGGTAACTACCCACCATGAAGGCTACTACCCTTCCTTTACCCACCATGGTGGAGTTTATTTTTTTCAGGGATATTAGTCATTAGTATATCATAACCTAAAAGGCGTTAGCGTAAAGGCATTACTCATTTGGTGTCCACTTAATGAAAATGAAACAGGAAGCACTGAATGATAGAATGATTCATCAAAATTTAGGCACTCTCTTTGAGGAAATATCCTTATGAAATACTTCTGACTTCATGAAATTGTCATACTAAACTGAATAAAAAATTTAAACATATGAAACAGTTTGATCAGAAGATCTGAAGGCAGAGTGTCAGAATTAAAAATAACAGAGGACCAAATGTAGTTGTGAATTGATTTCTCAGCTGCTTACAACAATGAATATGTTACTGTATTCATGAAGTAACAAGTAATGGCAGAATACTTGAATTCATGGAATAGCTGAAGTCATCAATAAGTTTGGTTTAAAGCATCAAACTTGTCAAAAATTTATGAAAATTGCATGCAATATTACAAGAGAATGACAAAGAGTTTGCGAATCCACATTCATATAATAGTTGATAATCATTCTGGACAAAATTATGTATGAAGTGGAATATACATGCAAAAATACATGGTGACTTCATTTCAGGCCTTTGTCAATATACTTCCAAGACTTGATACTAAAAATCCATCAATGAATTCTTTAACTAATCGATACATACTTTTTAAAATGTGAGCCTCAACATTCGATCAGAAAAGTGTGGAAGGAGTGGAGGGATTCAGAAAATTATTACATTTCCTCTTGAATTACTTACCTTTAGCAAAACAGTAGATTCCTAGACCATATATACGGCATGCCATCAGAGGTAACTGGAATACATCAACCGGCTAGCTGCAAGTAATACAACGGATATATTTTAATTGGTGGCAATGATGACAATTGTTTCAGATCTAAAAGTTAATGTACATATATGGTTCAGTCCCTTTGTAATAACATACCTTTGTTTCAACAGCAACAGATTCATCATCCTCATATCTCTGTCATGCCATCTAGAGGTAGCCAGAATGCATCAAAGAGCTTGCTGAAAATGATTGATGGCAATAATGAAAATAATTAAATGTCCAGCAATTAAGTAGTCACTTATGAGCAATATAATTTCAATTCATACCATCATATCTTCATAAATGATGGTATGAATTGAAATTAATATATTTCATTCATACCATCACAAGAACCAATTAACTGCAACTACCTTTGTCAAACAGGAACTAATCATTTGTTAAATTTTCAGTAGAAAACACTGTAAACCTGTATCTAAGGATTATTTCACATCTGTTCAGTTATTTCTAAGTTGAACTTCAATTTACACTCCCAAATTTTACTATAAGAAGAATGACTGATGGAAAATAAGAATCACTTTTTAAATGGGCATTAAGTAACAACAGAAACCCTCCTCCTTTTTCCGGGCTTGGGACCGGCAACACAGGCCCAGAGATATCAATACCTCCATTGCAAAAAAGCTCAACATTCGCCCACAGAATCAAATCTGCTCATCCAGTGCTACTAGGGCTTCTAGATGATCGGATTTGATTCAATGGGCGATTGTTGAGCATTTGGGCAGTTGAGGTATCAATATTCAAGAACCCAATGGGCCTGTGAAGGCGGAGTTAAAGTAGGGACAGAGTGAAAGAAGAATTTTGAAAATGCAATAGGCTTGCAATGATAGCAGACAAAATGATTAAATAGAGAGAAACCCGGCATCGGCATTAGCCTGCTCTTAACGAGAAATGCCAAGGGGACACACAACTTATTGTCTCTTCCGAAAGACAACACTACAAAAGACAAGAGAAGAAGCCAGCACAAGGGATGGAAAAACATAAGAATAGGCAAAAAAGTTAAGGACAATTGTAAAAAGCACAAAACTGCTTAATAGCCACCTGAGCTATGAGATAGCAAACCTTCTCCTTCACTACCTCATGATGCTCAGCACACGTCAAAAAATCAAAATTGGCAGCCTTGGCTACAATGGGGATGCACGATTTAGATACATTATATTCATGAGCCACTGTCCGCCACTTTCTTCCAACAGCCTTCACTCCTTCATTGATGGCATGGAGAAGGCTGTCACTCGGGGAAAAATCTGCACCAGCATCAACAGCAAAGCTGGAAAAGAAGATGTTGGCAGAGGATTGAGGGCACGTAGATAAGTCTGACAGGCAGTGACTACACTCATATTTTGCCAGGATATGAGCGCATATCACTGATCCAATATGTGGAATGTTCTGCAGACGACTCTTTTTTATCTTCAGGTCATAGACCTGGGTGGTTGAATGGTCCTCTGGGGTACTGCCTTCATAGAAAAAATTTGACAGGTCAGTCAGCAGACTACACCCATCAGGAGCTGTGTTGCTGTTGCTCTTGCAGGAGAGGAGACCATTGGTCACAGCTGTTTTCAAAGCAGAAACAAACTGCCCTGCATTGGGGCAGTGGTTGCTCCCGCAGTTCTGCCTCACCACATTAAACAAATTCTCTATTGGGTCCTGGTTAAGATTCCGTGTGGAAAGTTGCTGTACATTTTTAGCCTTCAATCCTTCCCACAGCAACCTAATGGCCCTAATTGTAGCCATCCACCCATTTTGTGATGGAGGCTTAATAATTTTTTCCCCCATGAGGAACTTCCATTTCCGTAATTTAGGCAAGACGGATTGCCAATATGAGAGGTGAAGGCTTCCCTCTTTCAATGGCTGCTTCAACACCTTCTTACTCCCTGAGTTGGTGGCGTCACCATTCAGGCTGTCAAAGAGCCTGTCAACTTCAAAAATGAATTCTGAAGTTGCCAGACCTTCGACCCCCAGGGTATCTGAAATTTTAAGCACATTTACACAGCAATTTAACCATAGATGAAATTCCTGGGCAACAACAAAAGATGGCGAGAATACATACTTTTGGCAACCATTGTTTCAATGCCGGCTCCCACAGTACGGCTGAATACTTCGGCAGCATAACACACCCTCATCTTCTGAAAGTTATTTGGGTTGAGGTGTCTTTGGGTAAGCCTGGATACACTGAAATGAAGATTTGTGTTTTAAGACAAGCAGTAATTGTGCTAAGTTTTCTTACAATAGAAAAATGTGATTTCCTTTGAGAATGGTGTAATGCGTGGTTAAAGTTAAAGCAAAGGCTTGCATTAAAAAGTAATTTCCACTCAACATGAAAATTAAGTTCTTTTAGAAGATTAGACAATTAATCCACAAGCTGCACTACTTTTTTGTTAAATAATGAAGCAAAAAAAAAGAATTTTTAACAAAATGCTGTAC